>NW_012105875.1:197613-219008 GCF_000951045.1 Mandrillus leucophaeus
TTTTTTTTTTTTTTTTTTCTTGAGACAGCGTCTCGCTCTGTCACCCAGGCTGGAGTGCAGTGACACCATCATGGTTCACTGCAACCTCGGACTCCAGGGCTAAAGCGATCCTCCCACCTCAGCACCCCCAAGTAGCTGGGACTACAGGCACATACCCCCACGCCCAGCTAATTTTTAGTGTATTTTTTGTAGAGACGAGGTTGCCCAGGATGCTCTTGAATTCCCGTACTCAAGGGATCCACCCACCTCAGCCTTCCAAAGTGCTGGGATTACAGGCGTGAGCCATCGTGCCCAGCCGAGTGGTAGAGATTTTAAGAGCTGGGATGAATGGAAGATTGTTGGTCATTCGCGTTTTTAATCGGCTTTATCCAGAGAAGAAGGCAGCTTTCTTCTGTCTTCATGACAGGAGGTACTTTTACAACTGAGAGCTGAGTCATCTACCAAAGTTAAGCTCTCACGTTCCTTGGGGAGATAGGAGTAGTATCTCCTTTTATGTTCACATTTCAAAGAGATAGTTCCCTGGGTCCTGGTCACTCACACCTGTAATCCCAGCATTTTGAGAGGCCAAGGCAGGAAGATCGCTTGACCCCAGGAGTTCAAGACCAGCCTGGGCAACATAGTGAGAGCCCATTTCCTGGGCTATAAATTGGCAAGAGACTTTTTACTTTATTTTATTTTTTGAGATGGAGTCTCATTTCGTCACCCAGGCTGGAAGTGCAATGGTGCAATCTCGGCTCGCTGCAACCTCCGCCTCCCAGGTTCAAGCGATTCCCCTGCCTCAGCCTCCTGAGTAGCTGGGATTACAGGCACTTGCCACCACATCTGGCTAATTTTTGTATTTTTAGTAGAGATGGGGTTTCACCATATTGGTCCGGCTGGTCTTGAACTCCTGACCTCGTGATCCACCCACCTGAGCCTCCCAAAGTGCTGGAATTATAAGCATGAGCCACCGTGCCTGGCCAAGACTTTTAAAGAGATTTATGTCCATCTCAAATGGACAAAGAAATAACCTACAATGACAGGTTTTCTAAGAAAAGGGAGGTAAGGGGCCTCTGTGGTTAGATCCTCTGAATTCTGAGGGCCTAGAGGCAGGAGGAAGCCTGTCTAAAGTTTAGTCAAGCTAAGGGAAACGTCATGGCAGTGCTGGTACACTCTATAAAGCTGACCGGCCCGCATTGGAAGTTGAGCTCTACTGCTTAATAGCTGGGTGACCTAGGGCAACTTTCTCAACCTCTCCAGCCCTGATTTACCCATCCTGTAAAATGCAGATGATTAACACTTACTTCACAGGATGGTTTTGTAGATTAAATATATTCATCCAAGTACAGCACTTAAAACAAGTACCTGCCACATAATAAATGTATTATTTGCTGTGGGTTAATTACTTCACCATTCTGAGCTTCAGTTTCCCCAATCATCCCATCTGAAACTATGTGGAAAAGGCAATGAGATGATGGCTGCACACTGATAGCGTAGACTAGGCATCTAGTAAGGCTGTCTTTAATCACTAACACAGCCGGGCACGGGACCTCACATCTGTAATCCCAGCACCTGGGAGGCAGAGGCAGAAGGATCATCTGAGCCCAGGAGTTCGAGACCAGCCTGGGTAACATAGTGAGACATCAATCTCTACAATACAAATAAAAGTTAAATTAAAATTTAAAAATCACTGCCAGGCATGGTGACTCACACCTGTAATCCCAGCACTTTGGGAGTTCGAGGTGGGTGGATCACCTGAGGTCAGGAGTTTGAGACCAGCCTGACCACATGGAGAAACCTCATCTCTACTAAAAATACAAAATTAGCCAGGCGTGCTGGCGCATGCTTGTAATCCCAGCTACTCGAGAGGCTGAGGCAGGAGAATGGCTTGAACCTGGGAGGCAGAGGTTGTGGTGAGCCAAGATCATGCCATGGCACTCCAGCCTGGGCATCAAGAGCGAAACTCCATTTCAAAAACAAAAAAAGATACTAATAATCCCAACACTACATTTACCATCACTGACGTTTCCCTCTATACATGTATTACAATGTATGTGTTTCAGAATAAGAGCTCATACTCTTATTGATGTTCTATTTTGTTGCTATACTCATTATTTGCTATTGTTTTGTTGTTACCTCACACTACTCCCTATTATTAATAGTAATATTGGCTATCAATAGTAATTTGGCAATATACTGTTATGATCTCACTATTCCCCACATCTGATCCTCCTCCCATCAAGCAGTCGCAAAGCCTACCAGGAACTCTCTCATTCTCAAGCCAGGCTTTTCCCCTCCAGTGCCTCCAGGGCCAGGCCTTCACCTGATGGGAAGGAGATGGAGGTGGGGCTAAATCCCCAAGTCCCCAGCACCAAGCAAAGACCAACAGCAGCACCCTCGGGCCCTACAGACAAATGGGATACAGTAGGTGAGCCCAGTTAATTACTTTTTTCTCTTTTTTTTTTTTTTTTTTTGAGACGGAGTTTCACTCTTTTTGCCCAGGCTGGAGTGCAGTGGCGTAATCTCGGCTCACCACAACCTGTGCCTCCTGGGTTCAAGTGATTCTCCTGCCTCAGCCTCCCGAGTAGCTGGGATTACAGGCATGTGCCACCATGCCCGGCTAAGTTTGTATTTTTAGTAGAGACGGGGTTTCTCCATGTTGGTCAGGCTGGTCTCCAACTCCGGACCTCAGGTGATCCGGCTGCCTCGGCCTCCCAAAGTGCTGGGATTACAGGCATGAACCACTGTGCCCAGCCTTAATGACTCTTAGTAAACCAGATGAAGCCGGGTGCAGTGGCTCCTGCCTGTAATCCCAACACTTTGGGAGGCCAAGGCAGGAGGACTGGGCATCATAGCAAGACCTCATCTCTACAAAAAATAAAATTAGCCAAGTGTGATGGGCTGAGCCTGTAGTCCCAGCTACTTGGGAGCCTGAGGCAGGAGTTGGAAGTTGCAGTGAGGTATGATTGGGCCACTGAAGTCCAATTTGGGTGACACAGACCCCATCTCTAAAAAAATGCAGACGGCTGGCTGGATGGCAAGATGGGTGGAGCCTAGGGAGGGCACACAAACTCATTAGACAAAGCCGTCTGTTCCCTGGCATTGCTAAAAGCCCCATTCACCCCTCCATGCCGCCTAATGGTTTCGCCCAGTTTCCCCTTCACCAGTGGGAACACCCAAATGCGGGCTAGACCCCAGGAGATGAAAGTTCAACCGCAACTTCCCCTGGGGGCTGTGGCTCTATGTCCGATCTCTCTCCTGTTAAAGGCTTTATCATGCCCACCCAAGCTCAGCTAGAGCGGTTATTGCGAGAAACAAGGTGGAAGCGACTCCTTTAAAGCACTATACAAAGTCATTAAATCTTTATTGAGGCATCTGTGTGCCAGAAACTGATCACACACAGGCATAAGGCACGGTCCCTGCCCTCGAGGAGCTCACAGTCTAGTAAGGAAGACAGATGGGGAACCGATTCCCCAAAGATGGGGGGAGTAGGGGAGGCAGTGCTTAGAGTGGGGAGCCATTGTCCCACCCACCCCACACTCCAAAGTCCAGGCTGGCTAGGAGAAAGTGAGTAGGAAGCTTAGCATCCTCTCTCTCACCTTCCCTGTGACAGCAGACTTCTCTCACTCTGTCCTAACATCACAAGAGGACAAGCGGAGAGACAAGGATGAGAAGAATACAGGTACTGTCCTCAAAAAGCTAGAACACCCCTGGCAGGATATATACAACAGTATTTTATTTCCTGAAGCCGCAAACCAGCGCAGCAGAAGCTGGGGATACTGGGGAATGTTGGAAAAACAGGGCCTGGGCCAGCCCAGTCCAGTGGTGGGAACAGGAAGTGATGGGAAGAGGGAGTACCTAGGGCCAGAGAAGTATGTGAGAGGGAAATTTCCAGGTGGAGAAGCTCACAGCAGGACACCAGCAGCCACGGCCAACAGAAGGGCTGCCAATCCAGCCGTGGGAGCCACACCGCCTCTATTATGGGGCTGCTGGGGCCCCCCTTTTGCAGGATACTGCCCCGAATTGCTGCGGTCCTGGTGGCCAGCGGCGCCTCCAGTCAACCTGGGCTCCTCATCCTGGGAGGCCTCGTGTTCTGCTCCCTGTCTCGAAGTCTGACTGGTTGGGGCTGGCATGGGTTTGGTGGTGGATGTGGGTCTCACTGGGGCCGAGGTAGAGGTGGTGACAGACGTGGTTGAGGCCACAGATATGGTTGAGGCCACAGTCGTGGGCTCTGGAGGGGGCAGCCAGACAAGGGGTGGGATTCGAGGGGAGAAGTAGGTCTTGTTGCGGAGGTCAGAGTTACAGCGGGACCCCTGGCAACAGGAGCCACTGAGCGTGAACCCTGGGCCTGTTACTCCATCCCGAGTGCAGAATTCATCCTGGACACAGCCCCGGACGGGCAAGGACACAGTCACATTAGCTACAGGAAGGAGACACAGATAGGTCAGTGGCTGGAGGGAAAGAGGTTGACACAGCCAGAATGAAACTTAGAGGCATCAGGCAAGAACAGAGAACCCCACTGGGCGTGGTGGCTCACGCCTGTAGTCCCAGCACTTTGGGAAGCAGAGGCAGGGGGATCACTGGGCAACAGAGTGAGACTCTGTCTTGGGGGAAAAAAAAAAGAGAACCCCTCAAAATGAGACAGAAGGTCTCTGCATCCATTAATCCCAAAATCTAAACTCAGGTGCTACTATGAGAAACAGACAGACTCACTGTCTTTGGCACATGGTGGATTAACATTTTCCATTGTGCTTTGAATGGAAATGTGTGTAGGCTGAAATAAAAATAGTGCTTACAACAAAGGTTTAGACTGAGATACAAGACCTCTCACAAGACCACAGGGCAGAACAAACTTCCTTTACAACCCTCCGGCCATTATCCCCCTAGCCTTCACCCCAGCTTTTACTTCCCCAACAGAATTTAGTCTTAGAGTCAGAGCTACATTCTCCCCACCAGGCTCAGTGGTTCACGCCTGTAATCCCAGCACTCTGGGAGACCTAGGCAGGGGGATCGCTTAGCCCATGAGTTCAATACCAGCCTGGGCAACATGGACAGACTCCACTGTTACCAAAAATAAAAGTAACCAGTCGTGGCGGTGTACCCTTGTAGTCCCAGCTACTTGGGAGGCTGAGGCAGGAGGACTGCTTGAGCCCAAGAGGTAGAGGCTGCAGTGAGCTATGACTGCGCCACTGCAATGAGCTATGATTGCGCCACTGCACTCCAGTCTAGGCGATAGAGCAAGACCCTGTCTTTAAAAAAAATTAGTAATAATAAAATTAAAAAGAACTACATCTTTTTAAGCATAGCTGGCAAGGGAATGGGGTTTGAAGAACTTCATTTTCCATGGTTACATCTCTCAATACTCTGGGACAGGCGGGGACCCCTTGAGTTTTAAGGGCTAAGAAACTAGAGATTCTCTGCAGTGCCTGGGCAGAAGCTTGGAGGCTTAAATACCTCTTAAGTACCTGGCAGCCCTCTATGGAAATGTATTTCCCTCCAAAACACTCTTGGACGAACCATCACTGTCCCCACACTATTAATACGTTGGGGGAAGGGACTGCATTTTCCATGATCCCCTACGATACAAGCATTTAGGCCCCACGGTTCCCAGAATGCATCGCAGGTGAAGGAAACGCTTTGGGTAAAGGGCTCCCTACTGCCCAGGGTGATTCAGAAGTGCTACCACAACTCCTGTAGGTCCCGTGCTCCAGGGCCCCCTCACCTGCCGTCAAGGTGACGTTGCCGTCGAAGCAGCCATTGTAGACATGATCGCTGGCGTTGTAGCAGCTGACGACCGGCGGCGATGTACCCTGGCAGGCCTCGCGGCTCAGGCCCACACAGCTGTAGCACTCCACGCCGTTGGGCGGGTATGCACTCTCATTACCTGCGAGGGGGGCCCAGAGGAAGAAAAGGCGTCGAAAGGGTTCGGGAACCGCAGCGCGTCTTCTAGCCCCGCCCCTAAGGCGTGACACACCCCCCGCACTGTCAATAACCCCGCCTACCAATAGCCCCGCCCCAGCGCGCAACCTCCTGGTGCCTACAGCCAGAAAGTCCCGCCTGCTGCCTCTTGGCCCCGCCCTAGAGTATAACCCCCACACCCAGCCCAGGCCGAGTACTCCCGGCTCCGCCTCCATCTTGGCGGGCCCGAATGTAGCTCCGCCCCCACAGCTACGGCCCCGCCCCCACGGACCTGCCGGGTCGAGCGCCCGCGAGGTGAGGTTGAGCTTGGCGTTGCAGCGGTCCTGAGCGCATTGCTGCAGCTGGATGAACGCCAGAAGCCCGTGAAGATCCAGGCCGCGGTCATTCTTGCCGGGGAGTCCCGAACCGCAACCCCGCACTGCTATCGAGAATTGTCCGTGGACTGGGCAAAGGGACAGGGGCGGGATTAGCTGTGGGCGTGGTCTCAGATGGAGCGTAGCCCAGACTTGGGTAAGGTCTGGGAGGGGCGGGGCCTCAAATAGGCCAACACCAGAGGACTGACAGGCCGGAATTGGCAGATTGGCGCCCCCAAAGAGCCGCTCAGAGCGGAAAGAACGACCGAAGGAGGCAGGAGCGGGGTCATGGAACGGGGGCTGAACCTCAAAGTGGTGAGTCGGAGGAGACATCCCGGTTGACAGGGATGGGGAGGTCTCAGTGGTGGAGCAGAAAAGGTGCATAGGATGTGACCTCGTTCCAAACCTGAGCTCTCCCAGTCCGCCCCACCCAGTTCTCAATTCTCTGCTCCTCGCCCTTGTAATCGTTAATAGAGAAGCCCTGGCCTGGGAGGAGGGGCGAAGCTGTGTCGTAGGGTCCTGGATAGGCTGAAAGGGAGGGGTGGGGCCGCGTTAAAGGGGCGTGGCCAATCCAGAAACGACTATAAGGAGGCTGGGCTGGGCCGGAGGATCCTCCATTGGTGTGCGTGGCCCGGGGGTCCCCACTCACTGGTCTCCACCGCCCCGACTGCCTCGGTGCAGACGTCCACGCCCGGCGCGCACTTCACCGTCTTCATCTTGTGTGGGGAGCATCCGTCATCAGCTTTTTGCACGCAGCTGTAGCACTCCAGGGCCTGCGCTCCTGGGGGAGCGGAGCCGAGTAGACCTGAGCCCTCCTTGCTAAATCGTCCTCCCCCAAGAGAGAAATAGTCCTTCCCATGGCCCTCTGTCCCGGGATGAGACAGTCCTATTGCACACACTTTTCCAGGGCAGGAGTAGGGAAAAGCTTTCCACAAATCTGGAAGCACGGGAATCACTGGACCCTTTTCCTTCACACCCACTATGCCAACCGTGGGCGTGTCCTTCCCACAGCCCCGTATGCCCACTGTAGGCGATTCCCGCCATGGAGCCCCTCATCCCGGGGTAGGAGAGATACCTCCTCATAGTTTTCTGCTCAGAAGGAGAGAACTTCTCCCACAGTAGACTGTGCTAGACTATGCTCAGTGAGGGATCCCTTCCCACAGCCCCCTTCTGCTCAAATGAGAGAACTCTGCCCACAGCTTCTCTGCCCAGGACAGGGGACTTTTTTTTTGTTTGTTTGAGACGGAGTCTCGCTATGTCACCAGGCTGGAGTGCAGTGGCACAATCTCGGCTCACTGCAACCTCCGCCTCCCGGATTCAAGCGATTCTCCTGCCTCAGCCTCCCGAGTAGCCAGGACTACAGGCGCGCGCCACCACGCCCAGCTAATTTTTGTATTTTTAGTACAGACGGGGTTTCAACATGTTGACCAGGCTGGTCTCGATCGCTTGACCTCATGATCCGCCCGCCTCGGCCTCCCAAAGTGCTGGGATTACAGGCATGAGCCACTGCGCCCGGCCTAGGAGCAGGGTACTTCTTTCCACAGCTTCAGGATGGGAAATTTTGCCCACAGTTCCCCCTGTCCGTGTGGGGAACCCTTCCTACTGCCCACGGTGGAGGACGCTTCCCACTGCCTCCTCTGCTCAGGATGGGGAACTTTGCCTACAGTGCCCTCTGCTTATGCGGGGATCCTTCCCACAGCCTTCTCTGTAGGGGGCCAGAGGAGCCTCTTCCCTAGGAGCCCCCATTCTACCCCTTCCACCTCTCCGGGCAGCAGACCCACCTCTGCAAAGCAGCAGCAGCAGCAGCAGCCAGCCTGCGTTCCAGATCATGGCCTGGGCACCTGCTTTCCTGGCGGGGTCCATGGCTCCGTCCTGCTCCCTTGGCGTCCCCCCTGGGTGTGCCGCCTCCCAGCCCGGGCCCTCTTACCTGAGCCCAAGATGAGTAACCTCGCCCCAGGCAACCCCAGCCTTGCCCAACCGGGCCAACTCAGCGTCGGCTGTGGGGCGGGGCCCCGCCCCTAGGCGCGTCATCCACAGGGAGAGCGGTCCCTGCCCTGTGAAGTTGCCAAGGAGGGAAAGGGTGGGAGCTGAGGTTCCCTGACGGCTCGCGGGAGAAAGTCTGTGTGTGTTTGGAGTGGGGGAGTAGTGGGGCTTAAAGAGAGGCTGGGGCTACTGACATTCAGTGTTTATGAACTGTTAAATGAGCATCTACAGTGTGCTCGGCTTTGGCCTGGGTAATGCTGGAGATGAAGACAGAACCAGTGCCTGTCCTGGCAGAGCTCACCCTCTGATGGGGGAGACAGATACTAATCAAATAATCGTACAAATTGTTGTTTACCACAGAGACTAAGACACTGAAGGAAAAAGTGTAGTGATACAAGGAGATGTGGAGTCTAGGAGTGGGGCCTGGTCGGTGAGGGCTTCCTTGAGATTATCTGAGATGCAACCTCAAGGGCATGCAGGATTTAGCCAGCTAGAGCAGGTCAAGAGAGGGGCACAGTCCTTTACAAGCAGAGGGACCAGCACGTGGGAACACCTGGAGGTGGGAGGTAGGATGGACCATTCAAACACGGAAAGGAGAGCAGTGCTCCTGAGCTCAGAAGGCCATAGGAGAAGGGCAGGAACTGAGATGAAAGAGTCAGGCAGAGGCCAAGACCCTCAGGGCATTAGAGGCCCTGACAAGAGATGTGGATTAATTATGAGAATAGTAGAGAATCTTTAAGAGGGTCTAAATGAGCTGGAGGACGTGATAGATTTGCTTCTTAATATGATCAACGTGAGAAATAGTGCAGCTAGCCATCAAGAAGTAAAAGGAGGCCGGGTGCAGTGGCTCATGCCTGTAATCACAGCACTTGGGGAGGCCGAGGCGGGTGGATCACTTGAGATCAGGAGTTTGAGACCAGCCTGGGCAACATGGCAAAACCCCATCTCTATAAAGAAAAAAAAAAAAAATTAGCCAGGTGCAGTGGCATGTACCTGCTGTCCCAGCTACTCAGGAGGGTGAGGCAGGAGAATCACTTGAGCCTAGGAGGTGGAGGTTGCAGTGAGCTGAGACCATGCCACCGCACTCCAACCTGGGCAACAGAGTGAGACCCTGTCTCAAAAAAAAAATTTAAAAAAAGTAAGTGGATCTGAGAGTAGGATATTTGATTTTAAAAAAGGAAAAAGAAAAAGAAGTGAATGGCAAAAGAGAGTGGTTGATTCGGCCAATGGAATATTACACAGCAATGGAAAAGATCCAACACCTGATATATGCAGCAACATATCTCAAAAACTTTGTGTTGGGACCAGGCACAGTGGCTCACACCTGTAAACCCAGCACTTTGAGAGACCAAAGTGGGAGGATCACTTGAACCCAGGGGTTTGAGACCAGCCTGGGCAACATAGTGAGACCCCATCTCATTTTATTTTTAAAAAAGAAAAAACTTGGTGTTGAGTTTAGAAAGCCTTAAACAAAACAAAACAGACTGTGTAACTCAATTTATATGAAGTTCCAGAACAGACAAAACTAACCAGTGGTGCCAGAAATCAGAACACAAGTTACTTTTGGGAGGGCATCACCCCAGAAGGAGCAACAGAGAGGAGCTCCCACGATCTTCCTCTAGGTGACAGCCGCATGTGTGTACAGATACGGAGAGAATCACTGACTCAGGCCTGTCACTGGATGTATGTTATTCTTCAATGAAAACAAGGTAAGAATGTCACTGTGACCTCCGTATAAAAAAGGAAAATGACTCTAGAAGCGGTGAGAGAGAAGGCCAGGAAACCAACAAGGTGCCGGGTAGTTTTTCAGGGAAGAAAGAGCAAAACAGCCCCTAACAGCTGGGAGTTGGCCTGGCACAAACAGTGAGGCCATGGAGTTCAACTACACATAATTTCACAGAGCACCAACCTGGACAAGGCCACACTGCAACAGTAAAGGATCAGAAAAAAATCAATAGCCTGGGCAACACAGGGAAACCTCATCTCTACTAAAAAGACAAAAAATTAGCTGGGCGTAGGGGCGTGCGCCTATAATCCCAGCTACTTGAGAGGCTGAGCTGGGAGAATCACCTGAGCCTGGGAGGTTGAGGCTGCAGTGAGCTGAGATTACGCCACTGCACTCCAGCCTGGGCAACCAGAGTGAGACCCTGTCTCAAAAAAAACAAAAAACAAAGAAAAAAAAATCAAGACCCATCCATAACCATGTCTGAACACAGAAACAAACAAGATCATTGTGCAAACCACAGAATGACTAAGCATCCCCATATCCTGGCTAATATAATTGACTGCTTATATTTATATTACAACTTTAACCTCACTTTGTTTCTCCTGCCTCATAAATGAGATTTATGCAAATGCCTAATCACAGCATTACTCCTTCTCCGTTTAACAGTATCTAAACTAGAATGAGGCCCCACTTCCTTGCACCATTCCCAAGACCACCACACACAAGCCCAAATCTTAAAATCAATCCTTTCTGGCCAGGTGCTCACACCTGTAATCCCAGCACTTTGGGAGGCCAAAGGGGTGGATCACCTGAGCTCAAGAGTTCGAGACCAGACTAGTCAACATGGTGAAACCCTGTCTCTACTAAAACTACAAAAAATTAGCTGGGTGTGGTGGCACACACCTGTAATCCCAGCTACTCGGAAGGCTGAGGCAGGAGAATTGCTGAACCAAGGAGGCGGAGGTTGCAATGAGCTGAGATCGCCCCACTGCACTCCAACCTGGGTGACAGAGCAAGACTCTGACTCAAAAAAAAAAAAAAACAATCCTTTCTAACACCCTTTTACTTAGACACCTCACAGTTACCTCATGGTGTGCTTTCTCCCTCACTGCAAGAAGCAATAACAACTTGTTCAACCACAGATGTGTCCCTGGTGGAGAACACTGACACAGGCCAGAGCGGATGTACTTGGCCAAGGGTGTCCTAAAGGAAAGGTGAAGAATGGAAAGATCTAAAATATTTTAGGAAGAAGAACAAGTAGGGATTACTGATGGATCCGATGTGAGGGAAGAGGAAGTGGGAGGTTTCCAAGCTGATTCCAGACAGTTCTTGCCATAAACCACATCATGACATTAATACCAACGGTAACAAAAGTTATAATAACAACAGTGACTGAGTATCGAGTGTTTGTTTCTCAGAAACTATTTTGAACAGGGGGCATGCATTATCTCATTTAATCCTCACCTGTAAGTATGGTTATTATCATTTATTAACCACCTACTCTGTGCTTAGCACTTTCTGTGAATCCTCTCTGAGTGTCACGACAGCTCTGCAAAGACAGAACTAAGTCTCATTTCACAGATGGGGAAACTGAGGCTGGGAGAGGCTTGGAAGTGGCAGAACCAGGATGTGAATCCAGGGCTGTCTCCAAAGGCCCCCAGTGCCACTTGCCAAAGTCAGAGCCTGGCTTTAGGCCTGAGATTATGTTTTGCAATGACCCTTAGTTTTACAGCCACAGACGCATGCGTTTGAATACCAACTCTGCCCCTAATCTGCTGTGTGACTTGATCAAGTGGCTCCAATTCTTTGATGTTCAAAGGCCTCCTGTCTAAACAAAAACTATGACAAAAGCACATGTATGCAGTGCTTCCTCGGTGCCAGGCAACTTTCCACACCCTTTACACACAATCCCATGAGAGATTTCTATGATAGTCAATTTACAAATGGGGAAATCGAGGCAGGCATCGGGGGCTTAACAACTTGCTCAGAGTCACAAAGCTAGGAAGTGGGGGAGATGGTATTTGAACTCAGGCAGTCTGGCTTAACTAACAATACCTACAATTAGGTACATGGGTGCACTGGATATCAGCTGTGAAACTTTGATAATTACTTGGCCCCTGTGTGCCTCAGTGTCCTCATCTTCATCCATAAAATGAGCGTCTTAGTAGTACCTACCTCATAGGGCTGCTAGGGCGTCAATGTTAAATATATGTGAAATGATTAAAATAGGGTCCAATTCTAGGAGCTATGAAAGCATTAGTTTTTATTACTAATAATGGGTTAAGGGCCAAGCACAGTGGCTGGCGCCTGTAATCCCAGCACTTTGTAGGGGCTGAGACGGGCAGATCACTTGAGTCCAGGAGTTTGAGACCAGCCTGGGCAACTTAGTGAAGTCCCATCTCTATAAAAAATACAAAAATTAGCCAGGTGTGGTGGTGTGCACCTGTAGATCCAACTACTCGGGAGGCTGAGGTGGGAGGATCACATTGAGCCTGGGAGGTCAAGGCTGCAGTAAGTTGTGATCACATCACTGCACTCCAGCCTGGGTGACAGAGAGAGACCCTGTAATAATTTAAATAGATTGTTAGTATTACTATTATTATTAATAGCCCCCACTTCTTGAGTTCCAACCAAGTGCCACAGAGGGTGGTGGGCTCTAATACAAGCAATCTCGCCTTGAATTCCTAACGAGAGGGTAGAGGGGAGGATCTCTTTCACAGAGGAAGACTCTGAGACCCAGAGAGAGGAAGGTATCTGTTCAAGTTCACACAGCAAGGGAAGTGGCAGAGTCAGATGTCAGACCTGGCTACATGGGGCTGGCTCACTGTCTGATGACGAGACAAGCAGCGGTCGTATTTATAAAGATATTATCTGTTCCCCAGACCCTGTGAGGCACCCCCCGCTCCCAACAATGACGAGCACTTCAGTCACCTGGGTGAGGTCACTTGGCATCATGCTGAAGCTCAGAGAGAGAAAGTGAATGACTCCTTGTGAAGTCATTCATTCAGCACTGGCCCCTGCCCGCGCCCCCGCCTCCCAGCCTTAGAATCTTAGCCCCGATTCTTGCTATGCTGTGTGATGCTGCATAAATGCTTGCACCTCTCTGAGCCTCCAAGGTGTCTTTCTTTTCTTTTTTCTTTCTTTCTTTTTTTTTTTTTTTGAGACGGAGTTTCACTCTTGTTGCCCAGGCTGGAGTGCAAATGGCGCAATCTCAGCTCACCACAACCTCCGCCTCCCGGGTTCAAGCCATTCTCCTACCTCAGCCTCCCGAGTAGCTGGGATTACAGGTATCCACCACCACACTCGGATAATTTTTTCTATTTTTAGTAGAGGTGGTGTTTCGCCATGTTGGTCAGGCTGGTCTCGAACTCCCGATCTCAGGTGATCCACCTGCCTCAGCCTCTCAAAGTCCTGGGATTACAGGCGTGAACCACCGCGCCCGGCCCAAGGTGTCTTTTTTATAATAAAAGGACCGTCTTTCATGGTAGAGTAAGGCAGTGGGCAAAATGTCAAGTCTGGAAGTGGACAGACACATTTTAATCCTATCTCTGCCACCCTCTTGCTGTGTAACCTCAAGCAACTCCATCTCCCTCTCTGAACTTCGGCTGAAAACCCCTACCTCCTGAGGGATAGAGCGGGGGCCCAGTGAGGGACACGCAGGGTGAGACAAGCGTTATTATTGTGTGCTGCTCTGAAGCAGGAGGCCCTGCAGGTCCCAGCTGTGTGGGAGAGTTTCAGGGAGGAACCCCAACTGGCCAGACCGGAAGAACTAGCATCTCGGGAGGGAGTGGGACCCAGGGTGGAGAGGTACCTCTTGCTCAGGCCTGCCCGGATTCTGGGCGCTGACCCCCGCCTGGCCCATGACCAGGGAACAGAAGGAGGTTTGAATGCAGGGCACCACTTAAGCCCGCTGCATGGTAGGTGGCTGGCTCTTCGAGATCCTTTGCAGATTTTATGGCAAAGAATCTAGAATCTGGCTCAGGGGTCAGTGCAGAGGCAGCCGCCCGCAATACAGATCACTCCCAGGCCTCAGACAAGGACCATATTCACTCTGGGTTTCTCGTCACCCTGTGGCAGAGCAGGCTCTGAGCCCAGTGAGGTTCCCAGCCTGACTCAGGCCCACTCCCTCTGGGACACACCATCTGGGACAAGTTAGGGAAGGAGTGGAGTCGGGGACAGGGCTGACTGTATAATTTTCCGGCCTCAGTGTGAAATGAAATGTAGAGACCTGGTTCAAAAGGCAGGAAAGAAGCTGGGCAGGGTGACTCACCTGTAATCCCAGCACTTTGGGAGGCCGAGGCAGCAGGATCACCTGAGATCAGGAGTTCAAGACCAGCCTGACCAACATGGTGAAACCCCGTCTCTACTAAAAACACAAAAAGTTAGCCAGGTGTGGTGGCGCACGCCTGTAATCCCAGCTACTCTGGAGGCTGAGACAGGAGAATCGCTTGAACCTGGGAGGCGGAGATCACACCATTACACTCCAGCCTGGGCAACAAGAGCGAAACTCCGTCTCACAAAAAAAAAAAAAAAAAAAAAAACCAGGAAAGAGTGTTATTAAAGGTACTGAAATAGAAACAGTTTTTTTTTTTTTCATTTCTTCTGCCTCAATCTCTTTTTTTGGAGACAACCTCACTCTGCCACCCAGGCTGGCGTGCAGTGGCACAATCACAGTTCACTGCAGCCTCTATCTCCCAGACTCAAGCAATCCTCCCACCTCAGCCTCCCAAGTAGCTGCCACTACAGGCATGTGCCACCATGTCCAGCTAATTTTAAAATTTCTTTTTGTAGAAACAGGGTCTTGCTATGTTGCCCAGGCTGGTCTCAAACTCCTGGGCTCAAGTGATCTTCCTGTCTCAGCCTCCCAAAGTGCTAGGATTACAGGCATAAGCCACTGCACCCGGCCCTCAGCCTTTCTCTTGACCCCTCATGGTGTTTAATGTTATGTTCCCTTGGGCACAGAGATACTTGCGGGACCAGCACAGACCTTCAATGGTGGCTAGGGATCCTGCCCCACAACGTGGGCAACCTGGCTGGGTTCCCCGTCCCACCAGATGCCCACCGCCATGTTCCACCCAAGATACCATGAGGCACGAGTAGCCAACCCTGGTCTTGTGGCATGCCTGCAACAGGGGTGGAGGGTGCCAGTGATCAGGGGCAGAGTTAAGAAGGGGACAGGCTAGGCGCAGTGGCTCACGCCTGTAATCCCAGCACTTTGGGAGGCCGAGACGGGCAGATCACTTGAGGTCAGGAGTTCAAGACTAGTCTGGCCAACATGGTGAAACCCTGTCTCTACTAAAAATACAAAAATTAGCCGAGTGTGGTGGCCAGTGCCTAAAATCCTAGCTACTCAGGAGGCTGAGGCAGGAGAATCGCTTGAACCTGGGAAGCAGAGGTTGCAGTGAGCCAAGATCGCGCCACTGCCCTCCAGCCTGGGTGACAGAGTAAGACTCCATCTCAAGAAAAAAAAAATGGGGTGAGGACAAGAGTGGAAATTTGTCCCAGAGAGGTGCGGCTGCCTCATCATGCTTTCATTGTCTCATTAGTCTTAGCTTACAAAACAGAAATTCAAAGATAAATTTACCAATTTCTACACGGTGACCACAGAGCGTTAAACCCAAGAGCAGGGCTCTTCTGAACACGGGGAGCTGTCGTCTACATTGGTCAGATGTCCATGAAGCAGGATTCAGTAAGGGACCTGGTTTGCAGAGGGGCTGGGGGATGAACTGATCCAAGAATCCAGATGCCACACACCTGAAGGTAGAGGCCAAGGGACACTTAGAGTCCCAGAGGACCTAGGAATTTGGGTGTCTGCACTCCCAGGACTCAGAGCACTATATCTGGGTCCTCAAGGGAACTTTTTGAGGCAGGAAAGAGCTGTCTCCAGAGTGACAGCCTAGAGTGCTCAAGTGGGGGACCCTGGAGGACTGTAGAGGCCCAGAACAGGCACCTGACCCGGCCTAGGGTTCAGGGAGAACTACTTGAAGGGGTGCCGTAGATGAGACCTGAAGGATGAAGTCAGCCAAAGAGCTCTGCCTGACTTGTTCATGATGGTCCCCAGCCCTTAGCATCACTTTCCCATCCGTTTATTCAACCACCAGATGTTCCCTCCATACCCAGTACACACCAGGCCCTCTGCTGTACCAAGGGCTCAGTGGTGACCAAGACAGCGCTCACTCCCAGTCCAGAGCAAGAGACAGACTCAACAGCAGTGATGATCCTGGGTAGTCAAGGCCATGATGAGAGAAGCACAGGATAGAATGATCAGGGTTGGGCATGGGGAGGCACAGGTGGAGTGGTCAGGGTTATAATGAAAAGCCCAGGGCCAGGAGCAGTGGCTCATGTCTGTAATCCCAACACTTTGCGAGGCTGAGACAGGCAGATCGCTTGAGCCCAGGAGTTGGAGCCTAGCCTGGCCAACATGGTGAAACCCCATCTCTATTAAAAATACAAAAAAAAAAAAAAAATAGCCAGGCATGGTGTGGTGGCGGGTGCTTGTAATCCCAGCTACTCGGGAGGCTGAGGCAGGAGAATCGTTTGAACCTGAGAGGTGGAGGTTGCAGTGAGCCGAGACTGCACCACTGCACTGCAGCCTGGGCGAAAGATTGAGATTGTCTCAAAAAAAAGAAAAGCCCAGAGGAAGCATCTGACCTGCCAGGACAATCAGGGAGGGCTTCCTGGAGAAAGAGACTTAACACAGGAACTAAAAGCTAAATGAGTAGTAGGGTTTTCATGGAATGGGGAGAGGTGCCTAAGCAAAAGGAACAGAATGTACAAAGGCCCAGAGGTGAAAGGGAAGAGAGTTTTGTTTTTTGTTTTTTTCCACTTTCATGCAATGAGACATGCTCTATGGGGTTGGGAACAGCAGTGGCCAGGACAATGCTGGCTCTGCCTCATGGAGCTCCCAGTGCATAAAGGACACAGATCCATCGCCCATGATGACCCAGGGTCCTCAGGGATGGGATGATAGAGCTCAAAAGGGGGTGCCTGACCCAGCCAGGAAAGTCAGTGAGGGCTTCCTGAAGGAGGTACCAACTGAACTAAGGCTGGAAGAATGAGATGCAACTGATTAAGGGAAGGAGGGGGGCCAGGCATAGTAGCTCACACCTGTAATCTCAGCACCTTGGCAGGCTAAGATGGGGGGATCGCTTGAGTCCAGGAGTTGGAGACCAGCCTGGGCAACACAGTGAGACCCCATCTCTATAAAAATATATAAAATTAAAAAAAGAAAAAAAGGGAAGAAAAGGGCAGAGGGAACAACGTAGGCAAAGGCCTAACGGGGGGAAGCCTAGGAGTTCCTAGAAATTTCCAGCAGCTGGTCAGGCCAGAAAGGGTGGAAACAGAAGGGACTACAAACTAAAACAGCAAAACTGCCAAACACTAAGGACGCAAGCCTCTCACCCTCTTCTCCCAGCCATGACCTTAGAGTTGAAGGCCTCCATTCCTAAAGACAGCCGGCTGTGGGACGCGTGGCTCCCAGAGGTACCGATAACTCAGATGTCCTGCCTAAGGGCCAAGGGGCCCCGGACGCCTAGGCTGGAAACCACAGCAGCAATTCCTGTTTTTCTTCCGTATTTAATTCGGTATCACAGGAGCATCAATAAATAGTTTCTTCCCGCCCCTGCAATCTTCCTCCTGCCCCGGGCAGGGCCTCAGGGGTTGGCGATCCCGTCGGGGGCAAGGCACCTGCAACCCAGAACGCAGCAGCTCAGGCCAGCCGAGCTGTGGGGCCTGCGGAATTCCCAGGAAAGTTCCAACGGCGTGCGCCCAAGTTTGCCGGCAGTGGGCGGGGCCTAGGAATGCCCTCGCGCCTGCGGAGCCTCGAAGGGACTTCCCCCCAAGTGGGCGGGGCCACTCAGGGGGCGTGGTTTTCGTCAGCTGCTGTCACAATGACGTCCATCCAAATGCGCATGGCTTCGGGACTCGGAGCCACCATGTAGAAAAGGCGTTCGTAGGTTTTCACGCAGAAGGTCAGGCGGGGGCTGGGGCTCTGGAATAAGCAGAAAGTGAGGGTAATGAGGACAAAAGACACTGGCCACAGTCTGGGTGCGAACCCAGCCTTGCTACTTACAGTCTGTGTGGCACTGGACAAGGTACTTAAGTATCTGAATGTCAGTTTCCCTGTCTTCCCAAATGATGCCACCTACCTCACTGGGTTATTAGGATTAAATGAATTAACACAGGAAAGTACTTAAAATTAACATATGTAGAGCGCTATTGATAAATTATGGGCAAGATAATTTTTTTTTTCTTTTTTTTTTTGAGACGGAGTCTCGCTCTGTCGCCAGGCTGGAGTGCAGTGGCGTGATCTTGGCTCACTGCAACATCCACCTCTCGGGTTCAAGCGATTCTCCTGCCTCAGCCTCCAGAGTAGCTGGGATTACAGACGTGCGCCACCATGCCCGGCTAATTTTTGTATTTTTAGTACAGACGGCTTTTCACCGTGTTGGTCAGGTTGGTCTCAATCTCTTGACCTCGTGATCCACCCGTGTCGGCCTCCCAAAGTGCTAGGCTTACAGGTGTGAGCCACCGCACCAGGCCAAAAAATTTAAAAGTAGGATTTATGGCGCCTTCTCTCAGCCTAACTTCTCCTATATTAGAAATACAGGCATTCAAATTCCACCTCCCCAAAATCTCAGTCCCCTCGTACCTTGGGAAAGTTAGTGTCTAGAATCCGTTATTGAGTACCCACTTGCCAATCCCAAATTGAGTAAATCCCTTATGTCCATAATCTGTTTTTAGTCCTCTCAATAACCCTGATGGAATGCGTTGATGCATGCCCGTTCTACACATGAGAAAACTAAGGCTGGCTGGGCTGGGTGGCTCGTGCCTGCAATCCCAGCACTTTGGGAGGTTGAAACGGATAGACTGCTTGAACTCAGGAGTTGGAAACCAGCCTGGGTAACATAGGGAGACCCCATCTCTACAAAAAATACCAGAAAAACAAAACAAAACAAATTAGCTGGATGTAGTGGCGCACACATATAGTCCTAGCTACTCAGGAGGCTGAGGCAGGAGAATTGCTTGAGCCTGAGAGATAGAGGCTACAGTGAGCTATGATTGTGCCACTGCACTCCAGCCTGGGCGACAGAGCAAGACCCTGTCTCAAAAAAAAAAAAAAAAAAAGAAGAAGAAGAAAAGAAACAAAGAAAACTAAGGCTAAAGAAAAGAATTCACTTTCCTGATGTCACATAGCTGAGATTCCAACCTAATTGCTAAAAAGCCACAGTGTGGTTATTCTCCACAGAGCTTTCTAAATATTGTATCCGTTGCCAACATTTAAATTTTTGGCACTGTGCTTTTATACAAGTTCCAATTCCTGAGTTCTCTGGGGCCCACTCCCACTTGGCAACTGTTGGCAGGAGCCAAGTAACAACCATTTTCTTTATTTGTTTTTCACTTAAAAATTCAAAAAAAAAGAGAGATGGAATATTGCTATGTTGACCATGCTCGAACTCCTGGCCTCATGCAATCCCCCCATCTCGGTCTCCCAAAATGTTGGGATTACAGGCATGAGCCACCACACCTGGCAGATCATCTCCTTTAGATGCTCCCAGGTTGCCCCACCCTTGCTCTGACCTCTTCATTCATTCCCAGTTTGACATCAGAGTTTGCCATATTTTGGCTCTAAAACTTTTGTTCCAAGAAAATTAACAGTGACAGGCCAGGCACAGTGGCTCATGCCTGTAATCCCAGCACTTTGGGAGGCCAAGGTGGGCAGATCATGAGGTCAGGAGTTCGAGACCAGCCTGGCTAACACAGTGAAACCCCATCTCAACTAAAAATACAAAAGTTAGCCAGGTGTGGTGGCACGCCTGTAATCCCAACTACTCGGGAGGCTAAAGCAGGAGAATTGCTTGAACCCAGGAGGCAGAGGTTGCAGTGAGCCAATATAACGCCACTGCACTCCAGCCTGGGCGACAGAGCCAGACTCCGTCTTAAAAATAAAAAAAGAGCCACGTGTGATGGCTCACGCTTGTAATCCCAGCACTTTGAGAGGCCAAGGTGGGCAGATCATGAGGTCAGGAGTTTGAGACCAGCCTGGCCAACACAGTGAAACCCCGTCTCTACTAAAAATACAAAAATTAGCCAGACACGGTGGCACGCCTGTAATCCCAGCTACTCGGGAGGCTGAGGCAGGAGAATAGCTTGAACCAGGGAGGCAGAGGTTGCAGTGAGCAGAGATAGCGCCACTGCACTCCAGCCTGGGCAACAGAATGAGACTCCATCTTAAAAAAGAAAAGAAAAGAGAAGAAAATTAATAGTAGCTGAAAGCCAGAGTGTGGGCTCTTAATTTTTAGTCCCTGCAGTCAGGTGACCTGTTTGTCTTCTCTGCGACAAACAGGTACTCCTGTAAGTACCCTGACAGGAGAAGCTGCGAGTGGTTTTCCCCAGGATGAGTCAGGGATGAGATAAGGCCTCACTCCAGCTGGGACTCCAACTGGGAGGGTAGGGTGACATTGAGGGACTTCACCTTGAAGGCACAGCGTAAGTGGTCGTAATAGACTTCCTCAATGGCCTGGAAGTAGATGACACCTTTGAGCTTGGTCTCTTCCTTGTCTGGTAGGGGAGGTAAGAGAAAAAGAGAGCCAATGAGAAAGGTGTATCTGTGTGTGTCGAGGTGAGGGTCATTGGCCCTAAGTCCTGAGACTGGATTTGGGGTACAAAACATGGTGACAAGAGTCTGAAGGTCTCTAACGGTTGAGAGGTGAGTGAATGTTAATGCTGGATGGGAGATTGGGTGCAGAAACTGGACACCACTGGGGAGTGGGGTCTGTGGAGCTGGAATCCTAGGCTCTGAGTGCCTTGGACTGTGAGAAGGGAAGGAACTCAGGGAGTACTCAAGTACTTTCTAGGTATAATCTCTAACCCCCTCAACCTCTCCTGGAGGGGTAAGTACATTTATCTCCACTTCACAGATGTGCAAACCAAGACTCAGAGGTTAAGTCACCCAGCACAAGTCACGCAGCCAGAGCTGACAGGGCCAGGACTCACTAGGTAGAGTCAGATGTTCACACAGGTTAGGGGAGAAGGATTTAAGGCAATACAAGTGTCTAAGGAGGCTGGGCGCAGTGGCTCACGCCTGTAATCCCAGCACTTTGGGAGGACAAGGCAGGCGGATCACAAGGTCAGGAAATCAAGACCATCCAGGTTAACACAGTGAAACCCCGTCTCTACTAAAAATACAAAAAATTAGCCGGGTGTGGTGGCAAGAGCCTGTAGTCCCAGCCATTCGGGAGGCTGAGGCAGGAGGATCGCTTAAACCTGGGAGGCAGAGGTTACAGTGAGCTGAGATCACGCCACTGCACTTCAGCCTGGGTGACAGAGCAAGACTCCGTTAAAAAAAAAAAAAAAAAAAGTGTCCAAGGAGAGGTTTGGAATAATTGATTCTCCTAGAGAAGAAGGACAAGGCCCGAGACTCCTGGCTGTTGGGG
>NW_012105875.1:220178-224627 GCF_000951045.1 Mandrillus leucophaeus
AAAAAACTTCTCTTTTTGGAAAAAAAAGAAATGAAGATTGGAGCCTGTGTGGTAGCTTCAGCCTGTAATTCCAGCTACTCAGGAGACTGAGGTGGGAGGATCCCTTGATCCCAGGAGTTTGAAACCAGCCTGGGCAACACAGAAGACCCCTTCTCTATTTAAAGAGAGAGAGAGAGAGAGAGAGAGAGGGAGAGAAAGAAGAGAAGCTATGTGCAGTGGCTCATGCCTGTAATCCCAGCACTTTGGGAAGCTGAAGTGGAAGGATCACTTGAGGCTATGAGTTGGAGACCAGCCTGGGCAATATAGAGAGACCCCATCTCTACTAAAAATCCAGAAAATTAGCTGGGCCTGGTGGCGCACACCTGTAGTTCCAGCTACTAAAGAAGCTGAGCCCAGGAGGATCGCTTGAGCCCAGGAGATGGAAGCTGCACTGAGCTATGATTGCACCACTGCACTCCAGCCTGGGTGACTGAGTGAGACCCTGTCTTAAAAATAAAACAGAGAGTGCTTGTTTACATTATTATTGTTATTATTGTTGTGATTGAAATTGATGAATATAATCCTCTGCTAAGTACTTTCTAGGTATAATCTCTGCCCCCTCGAACTCTCCTGGAGGGGTAAGTACATTTATCTCCATTTCACAGATGTGGAAACCAAGACTCAGAGAGAGAGGTTAAGTCGCTCGAGACAAGTCACACAGCCAGAGCTGACAGAGCCAGAACTCACCAGGTGGAGTGGTCACCTCAGATGGTCAAACAGGTTGAGGAGGAGGATTTAAGGCAAGACAAGTGTCCATTATTTAAGAGAGCCTGACCATGAGCTGGTCTGATCCAACCTATTCTTCCCAAATAATCCCTGCAAACAGTGGTAGGATTCCGGAGGTCAAACGGAGGTTCAGTACATCTCAGATTTCTTCGTGCAAGCAGATCCGCTGGGGATTTTTGTTAAAATGTTAAAATGCAGACTCTGGGCCAGGTGCGGTGGCTCACGCCTGTAATGCCAGCACTTTGGGAGGCCGAGGCAGGCAGATCAGGAGGTCAGGAGATCAAGACCATCCTGGCTAACATAGTGAAACCCTGTCTCTACTAAAAAGACAAAAAATTAGCCAGGCGTGGTGGTGGGCGCCTATAGTCCCAGCTACTCAGGGGACTGAGGCAGGAGAATGGCGTGAACCCAGGAGGTGGAGCTTGCAGTGAGCCGAGATCGCACCACTACACTCCAGCCTGGGCAACAGAGCAAGGCTCCGTGTCAAAAAAAAAAAAAATGCAGACCCTGATTCAGTCATTTCAGGGTGGAGTCTGGAGTAAGGGGAGAGGTTCTGCATGTCTGACAAGCTCCCAGGTGGGCTCTGATGCTGCTGTTCCACCAGCCACACTTTGAGTGTCAAGGAGTTAGAAAACTGAAGCAGGATGGGTGCGGAGGCTCACACCTGTAATCCCAGCACTTTGGGAGGCCAAGAGGTGAGGATCCCTTAAACCCAGAAGTTTGAGACCAGCTTGGGGCAAAATGGTGAAACCCCGTCTCTACAAAAAATACAAAACTTAGGCCGGGCTCGGTGGCTCACGCTTGTAATCCTAGCACTTTGGGAAGCCAAGCTGGGCGGATCACCCAAGGTCAGGAGTTCGAGACCAGCCTGACCAACATGAAGAAACTCCGTCTCTGCTAAAAATACAAAATTAGCCGGGCGTGGTGGCGCATGCCTGTAATCCCAGCTACTCGGGAGGCTGAGGCAGGAGAATCGCTTGAACCCGGGAGGTGGAGGTTGTGGTAAGTCAAGATGGCACCATTGCACTCCAGCCTGGGCAACAAGAGCGAAACTCCATCTCAAAAAAATAA
The DNA here is from genome assembly GCF_000951045.1 of Mandrillus leucophaeus. Taxonomy (NCBI): domain Eukaryota; kingdom Metazoa; phylum Chordata; class Mammalia; order Primates; family Cercopithecidae; genus Mandrillus; species Mandrillus leucophaeus. Next base: position 222,015 of record NW_012105875.1, read on the forward strand.
TAATATAAAAATTAGCCAGGTGTGGTGGTGTATGCTAGGATCCCAGCTAATTAGGAGGCTGAGGTGAGAGGATAGCTTGAGCCCAGGAGGTGGAGGTTGCAGTGAGCCGAGATCAGACCACTGCACTCCAGCCTGGGTGACAAAGAGAGATCGTGTCTCAAAAAAAAAAAAAAAAAAGAAAGAAAACTGAAGCAAGGCCAGAGCAAGAAGGGATGAGAAACAAGAGATGAGATTTACTGGTTGGAGACAGGAGAGTGAGGTGGGGAAATGAGAAGGATTAGGGAGGAGGACTGCAGGGAGGGAAAGCCAGGTTTGAAGAGCACCCGCTGGGCCTGCAATCTCCCCAAATCCACACAGGAAGACCAAGGATCGCCACCGTGTGTGGAAGCTTCCGCTCTGTGTCAGGCACTATGCCAAGTGGTCACTGTGATTATTTCGTTTCTTCCCCAAAACAACCCATTAATGTCCCCACTAGACAGATCAAGAAACTGAGGCTTTAAGAAGAGGTGACTCTCCAAGGTCACCGAACTAGGATGTAGGGAGCTGGGCCCCAATCTAGGAGAAGACCAGGGATGGGCTTGGGACTCCACCACTGCCCAGCTATGTCACCTCCACAGAACTCCTGTCCCTCTGGGAGCCTCAGTCCCCTGTGCTAAAACACAGGGTTTATCACAGCACCCTCCTCTTGAGTCTGTTTCAAGGATTAGCTGACTGCCTTCAGGGTCTCCAACCCAGAGGTTCCCTTTCTACGTGTGAAGCCCAGAGACACACTTGCTCATGTGCACAAAAGACAGCAGGGGTGTAGGGCAGGGGACAAAGCACACAGCAGGGGACTGTTTAATACATGATGACGGTACAAGCCAGGCAGAACACCAGAGCAGGAACAATTCTGTTTGTTTGTTTGTTTGTTTGAGACAGTCTCACTCTGTCGCCCAGGCTGGAGTGCAGTGGTGTGATCTTGGCTCACTGCAACCTCTGCTTCCCAGTTCAAGTGATTCTCCCGCCTCAGCCTCTCAGGTAGCTGGGACTACAGGCACATGCCACCACGCCCGGCTAATTTTTCTATTTTTAGTAGAGATGGGGTTTCTCTACATTGGTCAGGGTGGTCTCGAACTCCCGACCTCAGGTAATCTGCCTGCCTTGGCCTCCCAAAGTGCTGGGATTACAGGCGTGAGCCACCGTACCTGGCCTGTGCTTCGTTTTTAATGAGCACAAGCTTATGCCTAACAACACAGAAGACCCCACTGCCGTTCCTGCGTTATTTTGCTCCCTGGCTCTTATCAGCCTCTGACATGCTATTTACTTTACATATTGATGTTGTTTTGTGTCCATCTTTCTTCCCCTTTAAAACATCAGCTTCTCCCAAAGGTGGGGACTGTTATCTTGGTCACTGCTATAACCCAGGATCTAGCACACAGTAGGCACTCAATAAATATTGGCTGAAATGAATAAGGGAAGGACAGATGGTGGTAAAAACAAAAAGGTTGGGAAGGATGTGCTTATTTATGAGACAAATAAATTCACAAAATATGGCGTGATTGGTGCCCGTGGAAAAGTATAAACATAGATTTGAAGGCTTCTCAGCAGTAGAAGTGAGATCAGGAAGAAAGCGACCACTTTCTTAATACTTTATCTACCATTCTTTTTTTTTTTGAGGTGGGGTCTCACTCTGTCACTGAAGCTGGAGTGCAGTGGCGCAATCATAGCTCACTGCAGCCTCCGCCTTCTGGGCTCAAGCAATCCTCCCACCTCAGCCTCCTGAGTAGCTGGGACCACAGGCATGCACCACCACACCTGCTAATTTTTTAACTTTCTGTAGAGATGAGGGTCTGACTATGCTGCCCAGGCTGGTCTCCAGCTCTGGGACTCAAGTGATCCTCCCACCTCGGCCTCTCAAAGTGCTGAGATTATAGGCGTGAGCTACGGTGCCTAGCTTTATCATTCTTTATAACAAAATGCATTCGTTCTATGAATATTATTAGTATAGGTAAAAATATAATTTATGTAAGGCAGCTGTCAGCTAAATCAAGAATGTGAAAAAAGTCAACAGGATACATGATTGGATTATTTCCACAAATAAATAGTGGTTTTTTTTAATGGAGAGGCAAAACTGTTAGAAATTAAAAGATTTAAGAGCCATTAAACCAAATGCATAGTGTGTGCTTTGCATATAAATTCAAATAAATCAACTATGAAAAGATATTTTGGGTCAGGCATGGTGGCTCCGGCCTATCTCAGCACTTTGGCCAGAAGGGAGGCTTGAAGCCAGGAATTCAATACCAGCCTGGCCAATATAGTGTCTCTACTGTTAAAAATAGAAAACAAAGCCAGACACGGTAGCTCATGCCTGTAATGCCAGCACTTTGGGAGGCCAAGGCGGGTGCATCACCTGAGGTCAGGAGTTCAAAACCAGCCTGGCCAACATGGTGAAACCCTATCTCTACTATAAATTAGCCAGGCATGGTGGTGGGCGCCTGAAATCCCAGCTACTCCAGAGGCTGAGGCGGAAGAATCGCTTGAACCCTGGAGGCGGAGGTTGCAGTGAGCCCAGATGGTGCCACTGTACTCCAGCTTGGGCAACAAAGTGAGACTCCATCTTGAAAAAACAAAAAA
>NW_012105875.1:225972-230434 GCF_000951045.1 Mandrillus leucophaeus
AGTTTCATTCTTGTCGCCAAGGCTGGAGTGCAATGGCGTGATCTCGGCTCACTGCAACCTCCACCTCCGGGTTCAAGTGATTCTCGTGCCTCAGCCTCCTGAGTAGCTGGGATTACAGGCATGTGCCACCACACCTGGCTAATTTTTGTATTTTTAGTAGAGACGGGGTTTCGCCATGTTGGCCAGGCTGGTTGCAAACTCCTGACCTCAGGTGATCCACCCACCTTGGCCTCCCAAAGTGCTAGGATTACAGGCACGAGCCACCGCGCCCGGCCAAAAACAAAATTTTAAATGATTTTGAAAAGTTCCAGCATGGACCGGGTATGGTGGTTCACACTATAATCCCAGTACTCTGAGAGGCTGAGGTAGGAGGATTGCTAGAGGCCAGGAATAAGTCCCAGCATGGACTTGTCCTTCTGTACTGACTGCTGACATTGTCACCAATGTACAGAAGAGGAAACCGAGGCAGAGTAGTGCAAGTTACCCGAGGACCTGCCACACCTAGAGATGACCATCGACAGGTCATGGGAACAGGAACTGGTCCTCTGCAGTTCCCTTTCCCTTGCCAAGCCCCGGACACTTTTCTGTTCCATTGGAGGAAAGGAAAGGGTCAGATGTAAGAAAGGGCATAGGTCAGGGGGAGAAACGGAGCAGGGAGAGGTGGGCGTGAGGGCAGGGGTGGGACTGACCGTGATGGCAGGGACAGCAGGGCCTGAGGAAGCTTCCGTGCCCCTTCTTGTTCCTTCCTGTGGATTCAGGATGAAGCACTCAATGAGGATGCCAGCCCATAAGATGATAGGGTGGCTGGAGAATGTCCTAGGTTCCCTGTTCTGAGGGTAGAGGGGCTGGGGGCCTGGAATCCTGGGTCTGAAGGAGGTGGGGGTGGGGTCCTGGACTCCTGGGTCTGAGGGAGGAGGGACTAGGGGTCTCCCGGGTCTGAGGGAAGAAGGGCTGGGGCAGTCTTCTGTTCCTAAGAGGATGGCCTGGGCTCTCACCCGGGCCTTGAGCAGCCGCTCCCTCTCCGCCATGGCCTGCTGCAGGAGCCGCTCCATGTGGGCAATGTCCGGGTGGACGGCCCCACAGCTAGGAGGAGGGAACACAGACGGGGTGGGTTACAGTGGCTGGGCCTCTTCTCCCATCTCCCCACCTTCTCCCTGATGTCTCACCTATTCCCACGGCCACAGTTCAGCAGCTGGTAGAGGGGGTATCTGCCGGAGTCCCCCACTGCTGGCGGGAGAGCTGAGGCCTCCAGGGATTCTAGGATAGAGGGGACCAGGTTACGGGGCTGGATACACCCTGGCCTGAGCCCCTCCACTTCTCCCCCTGCAGGCAGAGGTGCGGGTTTCCTCCATCCTCTGCTGCAGGATGGGTGCTGATGCGGGAAGGAAGCGGGGAACAGGGGGATCCTCACCAGTACAATGGAAAGACAGAGGTCGGGGGGATCCTCTCTGGCTCGCCCTCTCTCCCCTTTTCCGGGGCAGGCTCCCGGTCCTCTGGAGGCCAATGGAGCCCTGAAAACACAAAAGGCCCATGAGCATAAGAAAAAGGCTTGATCGCCACCCTAAGTCAGAGCACTGCCCAGTGAAACCACCACCCAGTCAGCACAAATCAAAACGCTACTGTCGACAAATGCTGAGTGAAAGGACCTCACAGGGGTATGATCCCATTTATAATGTCAGGCCGAGCGCAGTGGCTCACGCCTGTAATCCCAGCACTTTGGGAGTCCAAGGCAGGCGGATCACCTGAGGCCGGGAACTCGAGACCAGCCTGGCCAATACGGCAAAACCCCACCTCCACTAAAAATACAGAAATCAGCCGGGTGTGGTGGCGGGCGCCTGTAGTCCCAAATACTCGGGAGGCTGAGGCAGAAGAATCGCTTGAACCCGGGAGGTGGAGCTTGCAGTGAGCTAAGATCGCGCCACTGCACTCCAGCCTGAGTGACAGAGCGAGACTCCGTCTCAAAAAAAAAAGAAAAGAAAAAAAGAAATGTCCCGAACAGGCAAATTAACATAGAAATGGAAAGTAGAATCATGGTTGCCCGGACTGGGGTAGATGGGGGAACCGAGAGGCTAAGGGATGCAGGGTTTCTTTTGGGGAGTAATGAAAATGTTCTAAAATTGATTGTGGTAATGTTTGCGTAACTTTGAATATACTAAAAGACACAGAACTGTACAATTTAAATGAACGAATTGTATGGGGACATGAATTATGCCTCAATGAAACTCTTTCTAAAAAGCCCACTGTGGGTCAGGTGTGGTGGCTCATGCCTGTAATCCCAACACTTTGGGAGGCCGAGGTGGGTGGATAACTTGAGGTCAGGCATTCGAGACCAGCCAGGCCAACATGGTGAAACCCTGTCTCTACTAAAAATACAAAAATTAGCCAGGCATGGTGGCACGTGCCTATAATCCCAGCTACTCAGGAGGTTGAGGCAGGACAATTGCTTGAACCCGGGAGGCAGAGGTTTCAGTGAGCCAAGATCTCACCATTGAAATCCAGGATGACAGAGTGAGATGCCGTCTCAAAAAAAAAAAAAAAAAAAAAATCCCACTGCCTCCGGGCACAGTGGCTCACACCCATAATGCCAGCACTTTGAGAGGCCCAGGCAGGCAAATTGCTTGAGCCCAGGAGTTGGAGACCAGCCTGGGCAACATGGTGAAACTCTGTCTCTACAAAAAATACAAAAATTAGCCGGGCGTGGTGGCACGTGCCTGCAGTCCCAGCTACTATGGAGGCTGACGTGGGAGGATCGCTTGAACCCGGGAGGTCAAGGTTGCAGTGAGCTGAGACTGTGCCACTGCACTCCAGTCAGTCTGGGCGAGAGAGAGCGAGCCTGTCTCAAAAAAAATAAATAAGTAAAACATAAAAACAAAAACCCCACTGTGCTGGTGGCTATGTAGGAAACCCAGATGTCCTCACGTAATACTGGGGGTGTTCTACTGGAACAAACTTTATGGAGAGCAACTTCGCTTTGTAAAAAAAAATCTGAATGACAAATGCATAAACCATGGAGCCCCAATTCCACTCTAGAAATTCAGCCGATGGTACACTCATACACACGCAAAGTGATCTGAGTTCGAGGTCATTCCCTGCAGTGCCATCTGTGCTAACAAAAGCATGGAGACCACCTAAGTGCCCATCAGAAGGGGACAAGGTAAATGAACCATGACTTATGCACTCCATAGACCTTTTTTTTTTTTTTTTTGAGTTGGAGTCTCACTGTGTTGCCCAGGCTGGAGTGCAGTAGCGCAATCTCGGCTCATTGCAACCTCCACCTCCTGGGTTCAAGCGATTCTCCTGCCTCAGCCTCCCGAGTACCTGGGATTACAGGCGTATGACACCACACCAGGCTAATTTTTGTATTTTTAGTAGAGATGGGGTTTCACCATATTGGTCAGGCTGGTCTCTAATTCCTGACTTCAAGTGATCCACCTGCCTTGGCCTCCCAAAGTGCTGGGATTACAGGCATGAGCCACCGTGCCCAGCTGACTCCATGGACAATTCTGCGGTGTAGAACAAGAGGAAGATGCATCCTATATCCAGAGAGAACGTAAGATCCAAAAAAGAAAGAAAGAAAGAAAAAAAACAGAACATAATATCCAAGAGAAAAGCAAGGCCAGGTTTGGTAGCGTGCACCTGTAGTCCCAGCTACTCGGGAGGCTGAGGTGGGAGGATCACTTGAGCCCAGGAGGTTGAGGCTGCAGTGAGCCACGATCATGCCACTGTACTCTAGCCTGGGCGACAGTGAGATCTGACTCTTAAAGTTTTTTTTTTTTTTAAAGCAAGTACAGAACAGCGTAGAATAAACAAGGTATGCATAAAAAGAGGGAAAAAGTATGTACATGACTAGCTGTGTCAACACAGAATATCTCCGGGGAACACATGGGAAATCGGGAACCCTGGTGACCCTCAGGAAGTGAACAGCGTAGGAGGGGGAACAAGAGCCGCAAAGTCTTCTCTGAATATCCTCCCACACCGTGTGAATTTTGAATGAGGATAATGTTAACTTTTTAAAAACAAATAAACACGACAACTAAATGCAACCTGTGTTCCTGAGCCAAGAAAAAAAAGTTTGTTTTCTTTTTGTGAATTTTTTGCTAGAAAAAAACACTGGTGGGACCAGGAACAATGGCTCATGCCTGTAATTCCAGCACTCTGGGAGGCCGAGGCAGGCCGATCATCTGAGGTCGGGAGTTCAAGACCAGCCTGGTCAACATGGTGAAACCCCGTCTCTACTAAAAATACAAAAATTAGCTGGGCGCGGTGGTGGGCACCTGTAATTGCAGCTACTCAGGAGGCTGAGGTAGGAGAATCGCTTAAACCAGGGAGGCAGAAGTTGCAGTGAGCCAAGATCACACCACTGCACTCCAGCCTGGGTGACAGAGCAAGACTCTGCCAAAAAAAATAGAAAGAAAGAACAAGTGAGCCAAAAGAAAGAGAGAGAGAGAGAGAGAGAGAGAGA
>NW_012105875.1:231429-232606 GCF_000951045.1 Mandrillus leucophaeus
CGTGTTAGCCAGGATGGTCTCGATCTCCTGACCTTGTGATCCGCCCGCCTCAGCCTCCCAAAGTGCTGGGATTACAGGCGTGAGCCACCGCGCCCGGCGAGACTGTCTTAAAAATTAAAAAATTAAAAATAAAAACTCTGGGAGTTGAGAAATGTTAGCTCCACTTCACGGAGAGGAAACTGAGGCTCAAATCCCTGACTTTTTCTTGACTTTTTCTTGACTTTTCTTGACTTTTTCCTTCCTTTCAGCCATATTCCCAGCACTTCCTAGCTGGGAGATCTTAGATACTTGGCACTGAGGAACCAAGTGGGCAGGACAGACCCCAGCTTTGTCTGCATGGCACTTATGTTGTAGGAACCGCATAAGCCATCAGCAGGCCATAGAAACAGGCCGGTTCGGGTTCAAATCCCAGCTCTGCCACTTCCTGGGTGCATGTTGTAGACAAGTCATTTCTCTTCTCAAGCGAGGTGTCCTCTCTGTAAAGTGGGTAACATCTCACTGCCCTTCCTGGGTTGTTGCAAGAATTAAACGAGTGACCTCACACAATGCATGTAGAAGCATGGGTGGCCCCCAGGTGAGATCCAGGAGCTAAGCAATGAGATCCACATTGGTGGGTACAGGGTACACCTGGGCTTAGAGGCCTCCTGTGCACAGGAGCCAACAACTCAGGTGACAACTCCATAGGACTGGACATGGCGTCCCACCAAGTATTTTCATATATGCAATTTACTAATAAGGGTAATTGCTATTCTAAGTCACGTTGCCTGGCAACACAGCTGACACCTACCTTCATCAGGTTTCCAGGGGTAGCAGCTAGAAAGTTAATTTCCCATACAGAAGAACATCTGCTAACCCTTCACCTGAATAATGACGGAACTTGCTTGTGGGGGTTCTTCCCAAGAAAAAATGAAATTTTATATATTAGGTTGAGCCAGGGGAATTGCCAGTATACAACTGTTTCTTGCCTCCAAGTAATAGCAATTCCATAAGGTTCAAAGTGATAAAATGGTTTAGAATAGACCCTGACCTATATTAAGTGCGTTAAAATTAGTATTATTAATATTGATTAGTAAATAACAATATATATATTTTTTTGAGACGGAGTCCTGCTGTGTTGCCCAGGCTGGAATGCAGTGGCACGATCTTGGCTTACTGCAAGCTCCGCCTCCCAGGTTCA
>NW_012105875.1:234036-239045 GCF_000951045.1 Mandrillus leucophaeus
CAGCACTTTGGGAGGCTGAGGCAGGAAGATTGCTTGAGCTCAGGAGTTCGAGACCAGCTTGGGCAACATGGCAAAACCCCATCTCTACACACACACACACACACAAATTAGCTGGGTGTGGTGGCTGTAGTCCCAGCTACTCCAGAGGCTGAGGTGGGAGGATGGCTTGAGCCTGGGAGGCAGATCATGTCACTGCACTCTAAAAAAAAAAAAAGAGGCAGACCCTATCTCAAAAAAAAAAAAAAAAAAAAAAGGGAAAAAGAACCTAGGTTCTGAAAACAGAGTTCCTGGGTTCAAATCCCAGCTCTTCCACATACTAGCTGGTTAAACAACTTAACCTCTCTGTCATGATGTTTTTGCCATGGAAACAAGAACCTAGCTCACAGATTTGTTGCAAAGACAAATCAGTAAGCCAATCAGCATGAAGCATTTGTAACCACGCCTTGCACACTATAATGACTCAATAAAACCATTGTTATTATTATTGCTTTTGTTAATATTATTATTATTATTGTAAAGTCATTAAAAATGAGGCAACTCTAAATGTATCAATATAAAACAATCTCCAAGATAGAGTTAAGTCAAAAAATAAAAACCAGTGGGCCAGGCATAGTGGATCACACCTGTAATCCCAGCACTTTGGGAGGCCAAGGCAGGCAGATCATCTGAGGTCAGGAGTTCAAGACCAGCCTGGCCAACATGGCAAAACCCCATCTCTATTAAAAATACAAAAATTAGCCAGGTGTGGTAGCACACGCCTATAATCCCAGCTACTCGGGAGGCTGAGGCTGGAGAATCACTTGAACCCAGGAGGCGGAGGTTGCAGTGAGTTGAGATCACATCATTGTACTCCAGCCTGATCAACAAGAGTGAAACTCTGTCTCAAACAAATAAATAAATAAATAAAAGCCAGTGAGACCCTATTGCTACAAATTGGGCCCATGTGTGGTGGCTCATGCCTGTAACCCCAGCAATTTGGGAGGCTAAAGCAGGAGGACCACTTGAGCCCAAGGGTTCAAGACCAGCTTGGGCAACATAGGGAGACCTCATCTGTACCAAAATAACTTCAAAAATCAGCTGTGCTTGGTGGTGCGTGCTTGTGCGTGGTTGTGCGTGGTTGTGCGTGGTGGTGCATGGCGGTGCATGGTGGTGCATGGTGGTGCGTGGCGATGCGTGGTTGTGTGTGGTGGTGCCCGGTTGTGCGTGGCAGTGCGTGGTTGTGTGTGGCGGTGCATGGCGGTGCGTGGTGATGCGTGGCTGTGTGTGGTGCATGAGGTGTGGTGGTGCGTGGTTGTGCGTGGTGGTGGGTGGTTGTGTGTGGTGGTGCATGGTGGTGTGTGGTTGTACATGGTGCGTGCCTGTGGTCCCAGCTACTCAGGGAGGATCACCTGAGCCTGGTAGGTTGAGGCTGCAGTGAGCTGTGATCCCACCATTGCACTCCAGCCTGGGCAACAGAGTGAGACTCTGTCAAAAAAAAAAAAAAAAAAAAAAGCTAGAAGAGGACTTGAAATGTTCTCAACATACAGAAGTGATAAATACTTGAGATGGATACCCCAAATACCCTGACTTATTATGCATTCTATGCATGTAACATCATATGTACCCCATAAATATGTTCAAAATATATCATTTTCAAAAAGAAAAGCCAACTAGTAGCTAATACACATCTTTTTCAAAAGGACGGGTTGAATATCCCTTCTCAGAAATACTTGGGACCAGAAAGGTTTCAGATTTGGGATTTTCTTTCAGATTTTGGAATATTTGGGCTGAGCATCTGTAACCTAAAACTCTGAAACCCAAACTGCTCCAATGTGCATTTCCTTGGAGCGTCATGTAGGCACTCAAAGAGTTTCAGATTTTCGAGCACTTTAGATTAGGGATTTTTTTTTTTTTTGAGATAAAGTCTCACTCTGTCGCCCAGGCTGGAGTACAGTGGCCTAATCTCGGCTCACTGCAACCCCTGCCTTCTCAGGTTCAAGCAATTCTCGTGCCTCAGCCTCACATCACCATGCCAGGCTAATTTTTGTATTTTTGGTAGAGATGGGATTTCACCATCTTGGCCAGGCTTGTCTCGAACTCCTGACCTCAGGCTATCCGCCCACCTTGCCCTCCCAAAGTGCTGGGATTATAGGCATGAGCCACCGTGCTGGCCGTCTGTTGTAACTGTTAATGAGCTGCCCCCCGATCCCCACAGTTTTAAGGAAGTCTAGAAGGATTCTCAAAACACAAGTAGCTGCATTACTTCTGAGAAGGGGAGACCTTCTTATTAAAATACACTGTTCGGTTGCTTTTAAAGTCTACTCCTGGGTGCACATGTTCCCATTTCACCAGGGCAGGGGTGGGTGTTACGCAGAAAAAAATAATAATAATAAAGCTGGAGTCATAGGAATATCCTCTTGGCCAGCCTTTCCTATCCCCACACCCCCGTATAGAAAACCAGAGTGGAAGTTCTGGAGACCCCAGTTTGGGGACTCTGCTCCTAGCCCCTCCCTCCCCGCTGACCAGTAAGACATATGGGGAAACAGAGGCAGTGGGGGAGGTACCTGCAGGGAGCTGTGGACAGAGAAGAGGCAAGAAGAAGTAGGGGTGGCAGCGGAATGGGCCGCGGGGTCCTGGAGCACCAATAGCTGGTGGTCTGTCTTCTGGGTGAACAGCAGCTGCAGGAGAGGGGGTAAAAGTTCGTGGGAGCAGGAGGGACCCCAGAGCAACCATGAGTTCTCACACGCTCTGGCCCATGCCTCTAGTGCCACCCATTTCTCAGAAAGAAAAACTAAGGAGAGATGGAATGTGGTCCTTAGTGTCCAGTCTCCCAGCATAGGGCTGTGGGCAGAGACTGCTGGCTCCCTGAGGAGGGGCTGGGGGCCTGGACTCCTGGGTCTGAGGGAGGAAGGCTGGGGGCCCGGACTCCTGGGTCTGAGGGAGGAGGGGCTGGGGGCCCGGACTCCTGGGTCTGAGGGAGGAGGGGCTGGGGGCCCGGACTCCTGGGTCTGAGGGAGGAGGGGCTGGGGGCCTGGACTCCTGGGTCTGAGGGAGGAGGGTGCTCAGGGCAGGACCCCTGATCTGAGGGAGGAGGGGCTAGGGTCTGGACTCCTGGGTCTGAGGGAGGAGCTGGGGCCTGGACTTTCCAGTCCGAGGGAGGAGGGACCGAGAGGCATACAAAATCCCCATACCTTAGTGAGGGCTGGGTTGGGCTCAGAGAAGTCCCCACCAGGTGTTCCCTGAAGGCAATTGAGCTCGAGCAGCCGGCTCCGTTCCTACCAGAAGATATGGACAGCTACGTGTCAAAGTCAGAATGGGCTGTCCTAGCTGCTTTCCCTAATGTCAGGAGACATCCGGGGTGCGGGGAGGTGGTGGGATGCCCCAGGGGGAAGTGAGGATGGTAGGGCAGGTGCCAGGGAGCTCACCTGTGACAGGGCCTGAAGGGCCTCCTCCTTCTTCCGGCTCAGCCCCCGGCTCTCGGCTGCCATCTGCTCCCCCAGTGACTTGAGCTGCTCTTCCAGGACCCGGATTCGGCGCTGCAGAGCACCCTGTCCCGGTTACTCATCTGCCAAGGCCCCAGCCACCCTCCCACAGAACCACGTCTGCCTGGAGGGCTGGGGTTTGCTCCAGCCCCTCCCAGAGACCACGGGATCGGAGCATCCAGGGCTGGGGACCCAGCGTTCAGCTCCCTGGACCCTCTTCCCTTTTGAGGGTCCAGAAGAGATCTGGGAAAGATGAAGAGAAAAGGATGGACAGAGAGAACAGCAACCAAGACAGGCCCCAAACGACAGAGATGTAGACAAAGATTCAGGGAAAAGAAAAGATAGAAATAGAACAGAGACAAATAGAGACAACCCGAGACAAAGGAAAAGCCAGTGAGACAGGAAAAAGATCCAGAAACAGACGGGGAAAGGAAACCCACAGAAGAGCTTTTTTTTTTTTGAGACTCAGTTTCGCTCTTGTTGCCCAGGCTGAAGTGCGATGGCTCAATCTCGGCTCACCGCCACCTCTGCCTCCCAGATTCAAGCAATTCTCCTGCCTCAGCCTCCCAAGTAGCTGGGATTACAGGCATGCGCCACCACGCTCGGCTAATTTTGTATTTTTAATAGAGACGGGCTTTCTCCATGTTGGTCAGGCTGGTCTCGAACTCCCAACCTCAGGTGATCTGCCTGCCTCGGCCTCCCAAAGTGCTGAGACTACAGGTGTGAGCCACTGAGCCCGGTCGAGCTTTCTAATCCAAAACTTTGGGAAAGTCTGTGTTAAATATGGTCAAACATGCCCATTTTTTTCCCAAGGGTCTGACAAGTCAGACCCTTGAATGTGAAGCTCCCAGGAGGGATCTATGGAGCATCTTTTTGGAACAGAGGCAAAGAATGTGGTGGTGAATACCAAGTTTGTTCAAATCCTGGCTGTGGCGAGGCACGGTGGCTCATGCCTGTAATCCCAGCACCGTGGGAGGATTGCTTAAGCCCAAGAGTTTGAGACCAGGTGAAACCCCATCTCTACTAAAAATACAAAACTTATCCAGGTGTGGGGGCTCGTACCTGTGGTCCCAGCTACTCGAGAGGCTGAGGTGGGAGGATCGCTTAAGCACAGGAGGTCAAGGCTGCAGTGAGCCGTGAATGTGTCACTGCACTCCAGCCTGGGTGACAGAGTGAGACCCTATCTCAAAAAATAAAAATAAAAAACTCCTGGCTCTATCCCTTACTAAAGAAACTTTGAAAAGATTACTTAAGCATCTTGACCTTCAGCTTCTTTATTTATAACATGGAAAAAAAAAACAACGTAATAGGACTTGCCTCAATAGGTTTGTTGTAAGGATTCAATGAGGAAATGCTCATGAAACATTCAGGACCATATCTGGCACATAGTAAATGTTTCATCAGTACCAGCTCCTGTTGTTACTATTCAGAAGAACATGACAGGTAGGAAACAAGGACAGAGAAAAAGGCAGACACAGAGCAGGGGAGACAGAGAGGAGCAGCAAAGGGGGCAGCGCTGGTCGGGCATGACTCACTCTGTGCTGCGCC
>NW_012105875.1:241895-244310 GCF_000951045.1 Mandrillus leucophaeus
CTGGGATTACAGGCATGCGCCACCACGCTCGGCTAATTTTGTATTTTTAATAGAGACGGGCTTTCTCCATGTTGGTCAGGCTGGTCTCGAACTCCCAACCTCAGGTGATCTGCCTGCCTCGGCCTCCCAAAGTGCTGAGACTACAGGTGTGAGCCACTGAGCCCGGTCGAGCTTTCTAATCCAAAACTTTGGGAAAGTCTGTGTTAAATATGGTCAAACATGCCCATTTTTTTCCCAAGGGTCTGACAAGTCAGACCCTTGAATGTGAAGCTCCCAGGAGGGATCTATGGAGCATCTTTTTGGAACAGAGGCAAAGAATGTGGTGGTGAATACCAAGTTTGTTCAAATCCTGGCTGTGGCGAGGCACGGTGGCTCATGCCTGTAATCCCAGCACCGTGGGAGGATTGCTTAAGCCCAAGAGTTTGAGACCAGGTGAAACCCCATCTCTACTAAAAATACAAAACTTATCCAGGTGTGGGGGCTCGTACCTGTGGTCCCAGCTACTCGAGAGGCTGAGGTGGGAGGATCGCTTAAGCACAGGAGGTCGAGGCTGCAGTGAGCCGTGAATGTGTCACTGCACTCCAGCCTGGGTGACAGAGTGAGACCCTATCTCAAAAAATAAAAATAAAAAACTCCTGGCTCTATCCCTTACTAAAGAAACTTTGAAAAGATTACTTAAGCATCTTGACCTTCAGCTTCTTTATTTATAACATGGAAAAAAAAAACAACGTAATAGGACTTGCCTCAATAGGTTTGTTGTAAGGATTCAATGAGGAAATGCTCATGAAACATTCAGGACCATATCTGGCACATAGTAAATGTTTCATCAGTACCAGCTCCTGTTGTTACTATTCAGAAGAACATGACAGGTAGGAAACAAGGACAGAGAAAAAGGCAGACACAGAGCAGGGGAGACAGAGAGGAGCAGCAAAGGGGGCAGCGCTGGTCGGGCATGACTCACTCTGTGCTGCGCCATGCTGGCCTGAAGTTCCTGGACCTTGGGGTCTGGTGCCTGGGGCCCAGGGCTGTCCCGATCCTCCTCCTCCTGCCGGCTCTCCCGCTCCAGTTGCTGGAACTCCAGGTCCTCATAGGCGCGTTGGGCCACATCCAGTTGTTCCCTCATCTATAGGTCGGAACACAAAAAGGCTGGAGAGGTCTGGATCCCTAGCACCCCGGGGAGTAGGGTGCTGGGGCTGGGACTCCTGGTCAGAGGAATAAGGTGACTGAAGACCCGGATTCCTGGGTCCTGGGGGAGGAGGGGGCTAAAAACCAGAGGGCCAGCTGGGCACAGTGGCTCACACCTGTAATCCCAGCACTCTGGAAGGCTGAGGCAGGTGGATCACCTGTCAGGAGTTGGAGACCAGCCTGGCCAACACAGTGAAACCCTGTCTCTACTAAAATTCCAAAAATTAGCCGGGTGTGGTGGTATGCACCTGTAGTCCCAGCTACACGAGAGGCTGAGTTGGGAGAATCGCTTGAACCTGGAAGGCGGAGGTTGCAGTGAGCCGAGATCGCACCACTGCACTCCAGCCTGGGCAATGGGGCAAGACTCTGTCTCAAAAACTAAAAAGATAGAACCAGAGGGCCATTACCTCCTGCACACGCTGCAGAAGCCGCTCGCGCTGGTCCTCTGGCTGGGAGTCGAGCTGTCCCTGGGCCTCCCGGAGTCTCTGGCGAAGACCCTCTAGGCGATCCCGTTCCTGGCTCAGCCGCCTCTGTTCCTGAAAGAACCACCAGGTTCTCAGCCTCAGCTTGAGCGTAGAGGGGGAAGCAGCGGCCAGCCACATCTCAGAGCCTGCCTGGGGTGTCAGCTTTACAAAGGCAGGGACTTCATCTATGTGATTCACTCCTATGCAGGCCTGCCTCACAGTCAGAGCCAAGATTTTAAAGAAATGAATGAGGCCAGGTGTGGTGGCTCACACCTGTAATCCTAGCACTTTGGGAGGCCAAGGCAGGAAGCTCTCTTGAGCCCAGGTGTTTGAGATTAGCCTGGGCAACATAGGGGGAGCCCATCTCTACAAAAACAAAAAAATTAGTGGAGTGTGTTAGTGCATGCCTGTAGTTCCAGCTACTCAGGAGGCTGAGGTGGGAGGATTCCTGGAGCCAGGGAGATTGAGGCTGCAGGGAGCTATGTTTGCATCACTGTTCCAGTCTGGGTGACAGAGGGAGACCCTGTCTCAGAAGAGAAGAGAAAGAAGAGAAGAGAAGAGAAGGAAGAGAAAAAGAAAGAAAAAGAAAGGAAAGGAGGAGAAAGAAAAAGGAAGGAAGGAAGGAGGGAAAGAAGGAAGGAAGGAAGGGAGGGAGGAAGGGAGGGAGGGAAGGAAAGAGAAGGAAAGAGAGAGGCCAGGCGCGGTGGTTCACGCCTGTAATCCCAGCACTCTGGGAGGCCGAGGCGGGCGGATCACAAGGTCAGGA
>NW_012105875.1:244360-251845 GCF_000951045.1 Mandrillus leucophaeus
AGGGAGGGAGGGAAGGAAAGAGAAGGAAAGAGAGAGGCCAGGCGCGGTGGTTCACGCCTGTAATCCCAGCACTCTGGGAGGCCGAGGCGGGCGGATCACAAGGTCAGGATATCGAGACCATCCTGGCTAACACGGTGAAACCCCGTCTCTACGAAAAATACAAAAAATTAGCGGGGAGTGGTGGTGGGCGCTTGTAGTCCCAGCTACTCCGGAGGCTGAGGCAGGAGAATGGTGTGAACCCAGGAGGTGGAGCTTGCAGTGAGCCAAGATCGTGCCACTGCACTCCAGCCTGGGCAACAGAGCGAGACTCTGTCTCAAAAAAAAAAAGAAAGAAAGTGAGAGAGAAAGAAAGGAGAGAGAAAGAAAAGAAAGAGAGAAAGGGGGGGAAGGAAGGAAGGGAAAAAGAAAGAGAGAAAAGAAATGAATGCAAAACATATTCTTGCTATGTGATACGGTGGATGCAGAAGTGGATTGTAACTGGGCCCTGCCCTCCAGGTGGGAACACAGCCAGTTGGAAAGATCGGGGCAGTAAAATCCAGAGACTGTGGGAACCTAGAATGAGGAACAATGTCAGCCAAAGGTTGAGGCTGCAGCCTGCACTCCAGCCTGGGCGACAGACTGAGACCCTGTCTCAAAAATGAAATAAAACAAAACAATCAGGGAGCATTTGGATCTGGGAAAATAAAAGGAGCTAGAAGAGCATTTTGGGCAGAGGAAACGGCTTGGCACAAATGCATGAAAGTTGAAAAGTACAAGAAGTCTGGGGGACAAACTCCAGCCAGGGAGGAAGAGGATGTGGTGGTGGGATGGTGGGAAGAATGTGGTGGGAGAGGATAGTGGGAAGGCCAGCTCGTCCAGCTCACGGGGGGTTTGGTCAACCTGGGGATATGGGGAACCTCAGAAGGACTGAAAGGATGGAGTAGGAACTAGGAATCATCCCTCAGGGAGGTGGGTTAGAGAGGTGGAGAGCAGCTCCCTCGGGAGTCCTCCAAGCAGTGAGGGTGAGACCTAAGCTGGGGCCTGGGTGGTAGGGCTGAAAAATAGATGGACTAGACAGAGAAGATAAGGAAGCAGAAAGGATAGGACATGGTGGCTGATGGGCTTGGAGGTGAGAGATAGGGAAGTGTGCAGGGCAAAGTCCAGGACTCTGGCCTGGTGACCAAAGGGACAGCAAGACAAACAGTGTGGAGAAGGGAGTTGCTGAGGTCAGCTTTGGATATGGTGAATGAGAAGCAGCCAGACTCCTGGGTCAGAGGGAGGAGGGGCTGGGCCTGGATTCCTGGATCTAAGGAAGGAGGAGCTGGGGTCTGGACTCCTGGGTTTGAGGGAGGAGGAGCTGGGGGCCTGGACTCCTGGGACAGAGGGAGGAGGGGCTGCAACTGAGATTTCTGGATCTGGGTGAGAAAGGAGTACCTAGTAGCCAGTACCCTAGGAAGAAGGGTACATTTCTCTCTTTGGAGAGAAGGCCTGGGAAAAATACGTGATCTTTGAGGATAAATGAGGGCCCAGGACCCAGCCTCAGAAAATTCCAACATGCACAACACTTGCAAATAAAAAACTGACAAAATCATAAGTCACCATTTGCCAACCTATAATGGTAACCAACCCAAGTAATGACCGCTGATGATGTTACAATCTTCAAATAGAAGTTTTTTTTTTTTTGAGATGGAGTTTTGCTCTTGTTGCCCAGGCTGGAGGGCAGTGGTGTGATCTCGGCTCCTGGGAGCTGCAACCTCCACCTCACAGGTTCAAGCGATTCTCCTGCCTCAGCCTCCCAAATAGCTGGGATTACAGGTGCCTACCACCACACCTGGCTAATTTTTTGTATTTTTAGTAGAGATGGGGTTTCATCATGTTGGTCAGGATGGCCTTGAACTGCAGTGGCTCATGCCTGTAATCCCAGCACTTTGGGAGGCCAAGGCAGGCAGATCACCTGAGGTCAAGAGTTCAAGACCAGCCTGACCAACATGGAGAAACCCCATCTCTACTAAAAATACAAAATTAGCCAGACATGGTGGCGCATGCCTGTAATCCCAGCTACTGGGGAGGCTGAGGCAGGGGAATCGCTTGAACCTGGGAGGCGGCGGTTGCGATGAGCCAAGATCACGCCATTGTACTCCAGCCTGGGTGACAAGAGCGAAACTCTATCTCACGAAAAAAAAAAGAGAGAGAGACCAGGGTGACCTCATGAGGTCTGGACAACCAGAGATGAGGTTCCTGACACCGGCTCAGGAAGCACTAAAGCACTTCTGAATATGATCAAACTTCTCCCTCTAACCAACACTTGCTTGCAGAAACAGAGGCATCAAGGGCACCACAGGCATGCAATTGGCCATGCTCTGCCTGTGGGACAGAAGACTGGGTTTTTCTAATAAACAGTATGGGGAAGACACAGTGGGTGGGAACCACCAGAGATAAAACAACAGGGAAGACATATCAACCAATCACACTGACCTTTGGGGACTTCATTCAAACAAGCTACCTGTTAACTGGCATTTTGAGACTCTGGGAAACACAAAAACTAACCAGAAATAAGACAATACTAAGAACTTATTAGTTTTTTGTTGTTGTTGTTGTTTTTTTTGGAGACACGGTCTTGCTCTGTCATCCAGGTTGGAGTGCAGTGTTGTGATCACAGCTCACTGCGGCCTCTACCTTCTGGGCTCAATTGATCCTCCCACCTCACTCTTCTGAGTCTGAGGCCACAGGCACATGCCACCATGCCTGGTTAATTGTATTTTTATTTTTCACAGAAACAGTGTCTCATTATGTTGCCAGGCTGGTCTCACAGTCTTGGGCTCAAGCGATCCTCCCACCGTGCCCCGCCATCCCCCAAGTACTGGGATTACAGGTGTGAGCCACCTTGCCTAGCCAAAAAGGATTTCTTATCTGTCACTGATACACTGTAAACATATGTACAGGCTACATGATGTCTGGAATTGGCTTTTAAAACTGGGGATGGAAACAAATGGGAGATAATGAAAGGAGAATGTAAGAATATTAATCATTGCTGAAGCTGGTGGGCACAGGACATGGGAGCTGCCTGACTATTGTGGGTTTGGAAGTTTTCTTTTTCTTTCTTTTTTTTTTTTTTTTGGAGACGGAGTCTCGTTCTTGTTGCCCAGGCTGCTGGAGTGCAATGGTGCAATTTTGGCTCACTGCAATCTCCATCTCCCGGATTCAAGCGATTCTTCTGCCTCAGCCTCCCAAGTAGCTGGGACTACAGGCACCCGCCACCACGCCCTGCTAATTTTTGTATTTTTAAGCAGAGACGGGGTTTCGCCATGTTGCCCAGGCTGGTCTCGAACTCCTGAACTCAGGCAATCAGCCCGCCTTGGCCTCCCAAAGTGCTATGATTACAGGCGTGAGCCTCCGCTTCCGGCCGGTTTGGAATTTTTCACACACCCACATTTAAATAGCAAACGGACAGGGGACGAAGGAAGAGCCCCAAAAATCACGCCCAGGGAGGGAGGAGGAAAACCAGGAGGGGCATCTGCCCCTCACTCTCTCGGAAGCCCAAATGTCTTCCTTTGAGGAATGGGGACAACCCCGGGGCGCAGGTGGCTAGGAGTACACCAACATCCATGGACCAGGAAGGACGCTGCTGCTGAAGACCCTGTGAGCCAAACAGACCTGTTCCCGCTGCTGGCGGCCGCGCTGCTCCGAGGCCGCCTGCTGCCCCAGCAGCTCCCGCAGCTGCTCCTCCTCCCGGCGAGCGGCCACTCGCTCCCCAGCCAGCTCACCCCGCAGCAAGGCCACTTCCACCTCCATCTGCGAAGAGAATGCCAGGGCTGGGGGCTCGGACGCCTAGGTCCAAGGAAGAGGCCCAGGGCCTTAACTACCGGATTCGAAGGAAGGATGGACTCCAGGGACCTGAACTTGGAGGGAGGAAGAGCGGAGGGCCCAGAATCTGATCCCACCGGAGGAAAAGGCTGGGAGTCCGGCTTTGCGGGTTCCCCTTGAGTTGGGGCCAGGCTTCCCAAAGGGTCCGCAGCCTCACCTCGATCCTCAGCTCCTTCCTCTGGCGCTGTAGCTCCTTCACTCGCTGCTCCATCAGGGCCACGCGAGTCAATGCCTCCAGTTGCTGTCCTCGCAGGCGCCGCGCCGCCCCTCGCACCCCTCCCCCCGAAGAGGTGGATGAGGCGGGTGTGGACGCAGTAGCTGTCGGAGGCGTAGCCTCGGGCTAAAGTTGAGGGGGCGTGGTTAAGTGGAGATGCCTCGCCCCCTGCAATCACTAAGTAGGTCTGGTCCCCACCCAACATCCCCTTCTGCGGGTCTCAGTCCACTTACCTAACACAACCACCACTCCCACAATCTGTCGCAGGCTCTTTTCTTTCTTTCTTTTCTTTTCTTTTTTTTTTTTTTTTGTCCTGAGATAGGGTCTCACTGGCTGGAGTGCAGTGGCGCGATTACGGCTCACTGCAGCATCGACCTCCCGGGCTCAAGGGATCCTTCTGCCTCAGCCTCCTAGGTAGCTGTGACTACAGGCGCGCACTACCACCCCAAGCTCTTTTATTTATTTATTTATTTATTTTTATTTTTTGGTAGAGAGGGGGTCATGCTATGTTGCCCAGGCTGGTCTCGAACTCCTAGGTTCAAGCGATTCTCCCACCTCGGCCTCCCAAAGTGCTACGACTACAGGCGTGAGCCACCGCGCCCGGCCTCAGCCTCCTGTATTCAAGGTCGGAGTGGGGGAGGGTGCAAGTCCAGTGACCACCCAACCACACGGACCACAGAGGCTTGCAGTAGTACCCTATGGAGGGTGGGCGGATGTAAAGCCGACTTATGAAAGGTGTTTCTTTTTCTCTATCCAGGTCCTATTCTCTTGGCGTCACTTTCTCGTAGTGCCTGGATCTATCTCTCTCTCTCTCTCCACCCGACCCCAGTCTCTCAGATTCGGTATCTGTCCACTGCCTCTGAATCACTAGATCTTTCTCCCTCGGAGTATGTCCCTCTCTCGAGGTTTTTCTCTATTTGTTTCTCTGAGCATCTCTGCCGTTTATTTCTGGGTTTCCCTCTGTCTCGATTCCCCTCTCTCTGACTCTCTGTCTCTAGTCTCACTGTGTCTCTGTCTTTTTTGGGTCTTTGTCTCTCAGTCTCCGTGTCTCTGGGTCTCTGTCCGGTTCTTGATCTCTCTGCATCTCTTACTCATTTGGTTCTCTCTGTTCAGTAGTCTCTCCTGGCTCTGGATCCCTCTGTCTCTGAGTCTGTGTCTATCTGGTCTCTCTCTCTCTCTCTCTTTCTCTCTCTTTCTTTGTCTCTCTTTCTTTCTTTCTCTCTCTCTGTTTCTCTCTCTCTCTCTCTCTCTCTCTCTCTTTCTCTCTCATGTTTAGAGATAAGTTCTGCTCTGTCCCAGGCTGGGGTGCAGTGGCGCAATCATAGTTCACCGCAGCCTACAACTCCTGGGTTCAAGCGATCCTCCTGCCTCAGCCTCCCGAGCAAGTGGGATTACAGGCACGCGGCACCGCGCTTGGACAATTTCCTATTTTTTTCTAGAGACGGGGATTTGCTATGTTCCCCAGACTTGTCTCGAACTCCTGGGCTTAAGCGATCCTCCCCTTGGCCTCCCCAAGTGCTGGGATTACAGGCGTGAGCCACCTATCTGGTTCCTCCATACCCGTCTCTCTGTCTCTGTCGCCCGTTTGGGTCTTGTCTCCGTTCTTGGGGCCTCCCCGTGGCTCTGTCTATCTGGTTATGTATCTGGTTTCTGTCTGTCTGTGTCTCTGCCTCTCTGGCTGCGTGTCCTGGTGTCTGTCTCTCAGTCGTCTCTGTTATCACTGGGTCTCTCTCCCTGTCTCCGGGTCTGTGTCTTTCTGGTTTTCCTCTACCTGTCTACCTGTCCGGCCACCTGCTTGAGTCCCCGTCGGTCCAGGCCCCCCGCGCTGATGCCCTCGGGCCCCTCACCGCGTCGCGGCTGCTCTCAGTGCTGCTGCCTTCTCCCACTTCTTCTTCTTCCTCCCCCTGCTTCTCAGCTCCTCCGCGGCTCGAAGGTTCCTCCAGTACCTTGGGAGCCTCCTGTTCCCGGGACTCCTCGGGATAGCCCTGGGGCTGGACCTCCACGTCGCATTCCGGGACCGGCGGCGGCGGGGTCCCTTCGGCGGGGCTGCTCCGCGTCCCCATGGCCGCTCGGGCTCCTGCGGGGTGGGCGGGACCAGGCGCTCCGGGGGCGGGGCCTAGGAGGGCTGAGCGCCGCTCGCGTCTGCTCCGGGGCGCGGAGACCCCCCCAGGAGGCGGGGCCTAAGAGTTCAAAGGATTGAACTGAGCGTTACGGAGGCGTGTCCTTAAGTTTCCAGAGGCGGGGCTCGATGGTTCCAAAGCGACACGCCCCCGGAGACGGGACCGGAATTTGAGTCCGGGTCGCAGCTCGCCCCCTACTGGCCTCTTCGACCCCGCCTCCCCTCCTTCATCTCCAAGTGTCAGGCCTGGTACCCTCCCAGCGGCCCCCCACAATCCCTTGGACTCGCGTAGAGCGACCCATCTTCTCCCTCCGAGACTCAGCAGTTCGGCTCCCGCCCCGTCCTTCCCAGAGCCCCGTAGTCTTAGTCCTGACCCCACTGTGCAGGGCAACAGCGCCCATGCCGCCTCACCCAGGGGTCCAGGAGTCGGGGCTCCCAGGATGCCCTTCTCTCAACAAGCCAGGAGTCGGAGTCCTTGAGATTCCGAAGTCCAACCGCCACCTCCCCACAGCCTCGGCCCCCTCACCAGCTCAGGCTTCGGCGCGCTCCGCTCTGCGCGCTGGGCACAGCCGCTTCTGCCTATGAGACAGGTGGCAGGGGAAGAGGGAGGAGAGAGGCCGCCCCGTCCCCCTCCCCAGCAGCCCGGAAGTGGAGGGGGGGACAACAGGTCCAACAGCTCCCGAGGGAGGAGGGAGCCACGGGCTTGCCCCACCCGCGGCTTCGGCATCCGGCCATCCCGGCCCCACCGGCCCCACCCTCGTGGAACTCAGCATCTCGACCTCCCAGTCTCCCTCGATCCCCTCATTCCTGCTCCACTGGAGGAGTCTTGGCCACTGCTGTATGGGCACCTCTCTAATGTCCAGACCCTGGGAGTTCAGAAAGGAAGGCAGGAATGGAGATGGGGACGTCTCCCCTCTAATGAGCCCTTCAGAAGGGCCCTGACCGGTTTGGGGAGCTGGACAAGGGGAAGGGGTGCCCTGAACTGAGTCAGAGACCTGCCAAGAGACTGAGGGAAGTGTACCGCCACCCCCCAACACTTTGCTACGGGGTGGAGGGCGGAGGTTAAAGGTCTCAGCCAGACCCTTTCCTCTCTGGGCAAAAACAGGAAAATAACTGGTATATGAAAAGGGATGATTAGAAGTCAAGAGCTGTGCTAAACACTTTATACCCGGTCATTTAATTTCACCCTCAAAGCTGCCCAGTGAGAAAGTCATTACTACCTCCATTTCTTTTTTTTAGTAGACACTGGGTTTCTCCAGGTTGCCCAGACTGTTCTTGAACTCCTCGGCTCAAGCAACCTGCCTGCCTC
>NW_012105875.1:252737-253368 GCF_000951045.1 Mandrillus leucophaeus
TGCAGTGAGTCAAGATCACACCACTGCACTCCAGCCTGGGAGACAGAGTGAGGCTGTGTCTGAAAAAAAACAACAACAAAATGAAAAAAAGAAAGAAACTGAAGACATGAGGCCCAGGAGAGTGTGACGCCATGGTCCCCACAAGCAGCTCTGAGTCCTAAGTAGGGAGCAAACCTCTCTTCCACCTTGCACTTCAGCCTAAATCCTTCAGCTTCCTGACTGTACTTCGAATGGATAAATGGAAGATTGGGGGCCTTGAAGAGAAAAAGACAGAGACTGAGATGCAGAGATAAGGAGAGAGGGAAGAGGGAGGAAGACGCCTGGGGATGTGGCTTCCCATGACCATCTCATCATGGCTTCTGTCTTTCCCTCTCATCCAGCCTCACTTCTCCCTGCAAGGCAGCTAAATTCCAGGCTTAGTGTTAACCCCACATTGTCACACATGCTCAAAGGATGGCCCAACCCTGAGATTCTGAAACTATACTCCCTTTCCACAGGGAAGCTCCTAAATCTAACTGCCCCTAGCAGCTAGACTCTAAATGGGTCATTGCTCCCTGGCAAATAAACCGCTGGCTCTAACAACTTCTTTTTTTCTCTCTCGCTCTTTTTTTTTTTTTTGAGATGGAGTCTC
>NW_012105875.1:258300-269249 GCF_000951045.1 Mandrillus leucophaeus
CTCAGACCCAGGAGTCCAGGCCCCCAGCCCCTCCTCCCTCAGACCCAGGAGCCCAGGCCCCCAGCCCCTCCTCCCTCAGACCCAGGAGCCCAGGCCCCCAGCCCCTCCTCCCTCAGACCCGGGCCCCCAGCCCCTCCTCCCTCAGATCCGGGAGTCCAAGCTCCCAGTCCCTCCTCTCTCATACCGAGGAGCCCAGGTCCCCAGCTGCTCACCTATCTGCTGAGGTTTAGGCAAGTTCAGGTTGTCCATGATTTTGACAAACTCCTCACAGCTGCGGGTGAGCCGAGGGTTCAGAGTCCTCTCCTCCTCCACGGTGGACACTGTGAACCCTAGTGGCCAAGGGAGGGGAAGGAAAGTCAAGGAGTCCAGTGCCTCAGGCCTCTCAGAACTACATTCCCTAGGAGGCTTTGGGTGCCTCTCTGGCAGGGGTTCTTCCCAGAATATTCCTAAAATAGCTTTCCCTCCTCCATGGGAACTATGGGAAATGTAGTTTTCCCCAGTTCCCTAAGCTCCGCAAGTAAGGCCCAGGAAAATCCATGCCCTGCAGAATTCCAGGCATCTGGCAGTCACATAGTTTCTACATCCACACACAGCAGGCTCAAGCACTTTTATCTTTTTTTTTTTTTTTTTTTTGAGACAGGGTCTTGCTATATCACCCAGGTTGGAATATAGTGGTATGATCATAGCTCACTGCAGCCTCAACCTCCTGGGCTCAAGCAATCCTCCTACCACAGCCTCTCAAGTACCTGGCAGCATGCCACCCTGCCTGGCTAATTTTTTGTATTTTGTAGAGGCAGAGTTTTGCCATGTTACTCAGGCTGGTCTCGAACTCACTCCTGGGCTCAAACGAGCCTCCTGCCTCAGCCTCCCAAAGTGCTAGGATTACAGGTGTGAGCCCCCTTGCCCAGCCTCAAACACTTAATTTTTTTTGCCCAGAGAAATTTCTGAGACTGGTAGTCTTCATACCCTACAAGGATTACAGAGATTTACACTCCCCTTTCAAAGTTATTATTTTTTTTTTTTTTTGAGACAGAGCCTCACTCTGTCTCCCAGGCTGGAGTGCAGTGGTGTGATCTTGGCTCACTGCAACCTCCACCTCCCAGGTTCAAGCAATTCTCCTGCCTCAACCTCCCGAACAGCTGGGATTACAGGCATGGGTCTGTAATCCCAGCTCCTCCAGGAAGCCCTCACCATGGTAATCATGAGCAGGGTAGATCAGACAGTCGCCTGGAAGTGTGAAGATCTTTTCATGGACCGAGTGGTACAAAGTCTTGGCACAGCCTGGGGAAGGAAAGATCAGAGGTCAGTGATCAACAGGATTCTGTCTAACCCCTTCCTTCAAGAAAAGGGTGAGAGGATAAAATCACTATAGCTAAAGCATCTCCTTCATGTCCTGCCAATATCCCTTTGTCTAAGTAGAGAACAGGGAAAGGCATTCTAGGCAGATGGAACAGCATGTACAAAGAATTGAGGAATGGTGAGAAATTCAGCATGGCTGTAAATAGGGTTGGAATGACACCGTGAAGCACCAAAGAGTGTCATTTGTGACCTTGGCTGTCACCCAGGGGATGTCAAGTAAAGGTTCTGAACAAGGAAGGTGGACTAGAAGGTAAGACACTGAAGACAAAGCCAGGTGCAGTGGCTCATGCCTGTAATCCTAGCACTTTGGGAGGCTGAGGCAGGTGGACTACCTGAGGTCAGGAGTTCAAGACCAGCCTGGCCAACATGGTGAAACCCTGTCTCTACTAAAAATACAAAAATTAGCCAGGCGTGGTGATGGGTGCCTGTAATCCCAGCTATTCAGGAGGCTGAAGCAGGAGAATTGCTTGAACCTGGGAGGTGGAGGTTGCAGTGAGTCAAGATCACACCACTGCACTCCAGCCTGGGAGACAGAGTGAGGCTGTGTCTGAAAAAAAACAACAACAAAATGAAAAAAAGAAAGAAACTGAAGACATGAGGCCCAGGAGAGTGTGACGCCATGGTCCCCACAAGCAGCTCTGAGTCCTAAGTAGGGAGCAAACCTCTCTTCCACCTTGCACTTCAGCCTAAATCCTTCAGCTTCCTGACTGTACTTCGAATGGATAAATGGAAGATTGGGGGCCTTGAAGAGAAAAAGACAGAGACTGAGATGCAGAGATAAGGAGAGAGGGAAGAGGGAGGAAGACGCCTGGGGATGTGGCTTCCCATGACCATCTCATCATGGCTTCTGTCTTTCCCTCTCATCCAGCCTCACTTCTCCCTGCAAGGCAGCTAAATTCCAGGCTTAGTGTTAACCCCACATTGTCACACATGCTCAAAGGATGGCCCAACCCTGAGATTCTGAAACTATACTCCCTTTCCACAGGGAAGCTCCTAAATCTAACTGCCCCTAGCAGCTAGACTCTAAATGGGTCATTGCTCCCTGGCAAATAAACCGCTGGCTCTAACAACTTCTTTTTTTCTCTCTCGCTCTTTTTTTTTTTTTTGAGATGGAGTCTCGCTCTGTCACCCAGGCTGGAGTGCGGTGGCACAATCTCAGCTCACTGCAACCTCCGCCTCCTGGGTTCAAGCAAATCTCTGCCTCAGCCTCCTGAGTAGCTGGGACTATAGGCACCCACCACCACAGCCGGTTAATTTTTGTATTTTTAGAGACGGGGTTTCTTGAACTCCTGACCTCATGATCCACCTGCCTTGGCCTCCCAAAGTGCTGGGATTACAGGCGTGAGCCACCACACCCAGCCCTTCTTTTTTCTTTTCTTCTTCTTTTTTTTTTTTTAAGCTATATTTGTTTCTTAGAGAGGGAGTCTCACTATGTTGCCCAAGCTAGGCTCAAATAGGTAACTAATACACCCCTGAATCTAACTGTCCCCCAACAGCTAAGCCCCTGAATCTAACTCTTCCCATACTCTAGCATGGGGGTCCTCAACCCTGGGTACTGGTCCGTGGTCTGTTAGGAACTGGGCTGTGCAGAAAGTGGTGAGCGACAGGTGACTGAGCAAAACTTCATCTGTATTTACAGCTGCTCCCCATCGCTCCCATTACCACCTGAGCTCTGCCTCCTGTCAGATCCACGGCAACATTAGATTCTCATAGGAGCACGAACCCTATTGTGAACTGCACGTGGGAGGGATCTAGGTTATGTTCTCCTTATGAGAATCTAATGCCTGATGATCTGTCACTATCTTCCATCTCTCCCACATGGGACCATCTAGTGTAGGAAAACAAGTTCAGGGCTCCCACTGATTCTACATGATGGTTAGTTACATAATTATTTCATTATCTATTGCAATGTAATAATAATAAAGTGCACAATAAATGTAACGCATTTGAATCCCCAAGCCCCGCCATGGTCCATGGAAAAATTAACTTCCACAAAACCAGTCCTTGGTGCCAAAAAGGTTGGGGACCACTGCTCTAGCAGGGAAACTCCTTGAATTTAATACTGAAGCCTCCTAAAAGTCTAATGTCCATCCATTCACTCTTATAACAGATACTTCAACACTTGACACACATGTAACTATATGAAGATCTTGGGCTGGATAAAGGAGCTGGTCACCTTGCTGGAAGTCTGTCCGCCCACACCCACGGATCAACAGGGCATCTCCAGTGAAGGCCATGCTGTGGTCATTCAGGACGAAGGTGACACAGCCTGGGGTGTGGCCAGGGCTGGCCCTGGTCTCCAAGGCCTGGCAGGGGTGGCAGAGTACAGAGAGAGTCACCAAGAATCCTTCAAGATGAAACGGGTCCCCAAAGCCCCACCCTACTCCAAGGTCTTATCTAGATGCATATTTTGGTAAAAATTTAGATTCCCAGGCTCTAATCTTATATTATCAGAGTAAACTCCAAGTGGATTAAATATTTCAATGTGTGAAAAATAAAACCACAAAGCTGTGACACACAACAACAAAAATACAATAACCTCTGGTTGGGAAGGTGATATGGTTTGGCTGTGTCCCCACCCAAATCTCATCTTGAATTATAGGTTCCATAATCCCCATATGTCATGGGAGGTAATTTAATAAAGGGGGCAGGTTTCTCCCATGTTGTCTCGTGATGGTGAATAAGTCTCATGAAATCTGACGGTTTTATAAAGGGTGGTTCCCCTGCACACGCTCTCTTGCCTGCTGCCGTGTAAGACATGCCTTTGCTCTCTGCTCCTCCTTCGCCTTCTACCCTGATTGTGAGGCCTCCCCAGCCATGTGGAACTGTGAGTCCATTAAACCTCTTTTTCTTTATAAATGACCCAGTCTCAGGGATGTCTTTATTAGCAGCATGAGAACAGACTAATATAGTAAATTGGTACTAGTAGAGTGAAGTGCTGCTATGAGGAGACGTGAAAATGTGACTTTGGAACTGGGTAACATGCAGAGGTTTGAACAGTTTGGAAGGCTCAGAAGATAAAAGAATGTGGGAAAGTTTGGAACTTCCTAGAGACTTGTTGAATGGCTTTGACCAACATGCTGAGAGTGATATGGACAATGAAGTCCAACCTGACATGGTCTTAGATGGAGATGAGGAACTTTTTGGGAACTGGGATAAAGGTCACTTTTGTTATGTGTTAGCAAAGAGACTGGCAGCATTCTGCCCCTGCCCTTGAGATCTGTGGAACTCTGAACTTGAGATAGATGATTTAGGGTACCTAGTAGAAGAAATTTCTCAGCAGGAAAGCATTCAAGAGGTGACCTGAGTGCTGTTAAAAGCATTCATTTCAGTTTTATGTATTCACAAAGATATGGTTTGGAATTGGAGCCTATGTTTAAAAGGGAAACAGAGCATAAATGTTTGGAAAATTTGCAGCCTGACAATGTGATAGAAAAGAAAAACCCATTTTCTGAGGAAAAATTCAAGCCTGCTGCAGAAATTTGCATAAGTCACGAGGAGCCAAATGTTAATCACCAAGACAATCGGAAAAATGTCTCCAGGACACGTCAGAGGTTTTCACAGCAGCCTCTCCCATCACAAGCCCAGAGAACTAGGAGAAAAAATGGTTACATGGGCAGGGCCCACGGCCTTGCTGTTTTGTGCAATCTCAGGACTTGGTGCCCTGCATCCCAGCTGGGGCTAAAAGGGGCCAAGTACAGCTCAGGGCATTGCTTCAGAGGGTGCAAGCCCCAAGTCTTGGTGGCTTACACATGGTGCTGGGCCTGCTGGTGAGCAGAAGTCAAGAACAGAGGTTTGGGAACCTCCACCTAGATTTGAGAGGCTGTATGGAAATGCCTGGACGTCCATGCAGAGGTGTGCTGCAGGGGTGAAGCCTTCATAGGGAACCTCTGCTAGGGCAGTGCAAAAGGGAAATGTGGAGTGGGAGCCACCAGAGTCCCCACTGGGGCACTGCCCCTAGTGGAGCTGTGAGAAGAGGGCCATCGCCCTCCAGATCCCAGAATGGTCGATCCACCGACAACTTGCACCATGTGCCTGGAAAAGCCACAGATACTCCACATCAGCCCGTGAAAGCAGCCAGAAGAGGGGCTGTACCCTGCAAAGCCAGAGGGGCAGAGCTGCCCAAGACCATGGGAATCCACCTCTTGTATCAGTGTGACCTGGATGTAAGACACGGAGTCAAAGATCTTTTTGGAGCTTTAAGCTTTGACTGCCCCACTGGATTTAGGACTTGCATGGAGCCTGTAGTCCCTTCATTTTGGCCAATTTCTTCCATTTGGAATGGATGTGTTTACCCAATCTCTGTACCCCATTGTATCTAGGAAGTAACTAAACTTGCTTTTGATTTTACAGGCCCATAGGTGGGAGAGACTTGCCTTGTCTCAGATGAAACTTTATTTTGTTGGTTTTTTTTTTTTTTTTCAGAGACAGAATCTTGTTATGTCACCCAGGCTGGGGTGGGGTGGTGCGATCGTGGCTCACTGCAACCTCTGCCTCCCAGATTCAATCAAGTCTTGTGCCTCAGCCTCCCGAGTAGTTGAGACTACAGGCGTGTGCCCCCATGCCTGGCTAAGTTTTGTATTTTTAGTATAGACAGGGTTTTACTATTTTGGCCAGGCTGGTCTTGAACTCCTGACCTCAGGTGATCTGCCTGCCTTGGCCTCCCAAAGTCCTGGGATAACAGGTGAGCCACCATGCCCAGCCTCAGATAAGACTTTGGACTGTGGACTTTTGAGTTAATGCTGAAATGAGTTGAGACTCTGGGGGACTGTTGGGAAGGTATGATTGGTTTTGAAATGTGAGGACATGAGATTTGGGTGGGGACCAAAGTAGAATATGGTTTGGCTGTGTCCCCACCCAAATCTCATCTTGAATTGTAGCTACCATAATCCCCACGGGTTGTGGGAGGAACCTGGTGGGAGGTAATTAAATCATGGGGGTGGGTTTTTCTCATGATAGTGAATAACTCTCACGTGATCTGATGATCTTACAAAGGGCAGTTCCCCTGCACACGATCTCTTGCCTGCTGCCATGTAAGCAGTACCTTTGCTCCTTCTTTGCCTTCCACCATGATTGGGAGGCCTCCCAAGCCATGTGGAACTGTGAGCCCATTAAACCCCTTTTTCTTTATAAATGACCCAGTCTTGGGTATGTTTTTTTTTTATTTTTTTTTGAGACAGAGTCTCGCTCTGTTGCCCAGGCTGCAGTGCAGTGGCACAATCTTGGCTCACTACAACCCCACCTCCTCGGTTCAAGCGATTCTCCTGCCTAAGCCTCCTGAGTCGCTGGAATTTCAGATTTGTACCACCACACCTGGCTAATTTTTGTGTTTTTAGTAGAGATGGAGTTTCACCACGTTGGTCAGGCTAGTCTTAAACTCCTGACTGCGTGATCCGCCCGCCTTGGCCTCCCAAAGTGCTGGGATTACAGGCGTGAGCCACTGCGCCCGGCCTTCACGTATGTCTTTATTAGCAGCGTGAGAACAGACTAATACAGAAGGGATATTCAAATGCAACATCTAAAGTGATAAATCATTAAGGAAAAGATCAGTCAGAAGTTTCTGAATGGCAGCAACACCATAAACAAAATCTGAAGAGAACCAATATGCAGGGAAAATATATTTGTAACATATACATACCACACAGTGGTCAATATACTTAATATACAAACAGATCTTACAAATCAATTTTAAAAAGGTAAGCACACTAATATAAAAATGAAATACTCAACAGTCATTAAAAGCAATACTGTTGAAATAAAATTCAATAATATTTTACACTTTTAAAATACAAAATAGGCAGTAGTGGCTGGGCACAGTGGCTCACACCTGTAATCCCAGTACTTTGGGAGGCCAAGGCGGGCAGATTACCTGAGGTCAGGAGTTGAAGACCACTCCGGGCAATGTGGTGAAACCCCATCTCTACTAAAAATACAAAAATTAGCCAGGCGTGGTGGCACATGCTTGTAATCCCAGCTACTTGTGAGGCTGAGGCAGGAGAATTGCTTGAATCCGGGAGGCAGAGGTTGCAGTGAGCCAAGATTGCACCATTGTACTCCAGCCTGGATGACAAGAGTGAAACTCCACCTTAAAAAAAAAAAGGGCCGGGCGCGGTGGCTCACGCCTGTAATCCCAGCACTTTGGGAGACCAAGACGGGCAGATCACGAGGTCAAGAGATCGAGACCATCCTGGCCAACACGGTGAAACCCCATCTCTACTAAAAATACAAAACAAATTAGCCGGGCATAGTGGTGGGCGCCTGTAGTCCCAGCTATTCGGGAGGCTGAGGCAGGAGAATGGCATGAACCCAGGAGGTGGAGCTTGCAGTGAGCCGGGATCGCGCCCCTGCACTCCAGCCTGGGCGACTGAGCAAGAGTCTGTCTCAAAAAAAAAAAAAAAAAAAGATAGTGAAAAAAGTGGTCCTTAGAGTGAGAAATGATATTTACAAACATAAACACTAGTCCTTCCTTATCTGCAGGGGATACCTTCAAGACCCCAGTGGATATCTGAAACCTGAGATAGTGCAAACCCTATAAATACTATGTTTTGTTTTGTTTTGTTTGAGACAGAGTCTGGCTCTGTCACCCAGGCTGGAGTGCAATGGCATGATCTCGGCTCACTGCAACCTCCCCCTCCCAGGTTCAAGCGATTCTCCTACCTCAGCCTCTCAAGTAGCTGGGATTACAGGCGCCCACCACCATGCCCAGATAATTTTTGTATTTTTTTTAGTAGAGATGGGGTTTCACCATGTTGGTCAGGCACATCTTGAGCTCCTGACCTCAGGTGATTCACCCGCCTCAGGCTCCCAAATGCTGGGATTACAGGCATGAGCCACTGTGACTGGCCAATACTATGGTTTTCTTTATCTGATAACCAAGAAGGCTACTAAGTGATTAACAAGCAGGTAACATACTCCTATACAGCATGGATACACTGGACATAGGGATAATTCATGTCCTGAGTGGGATGGTGTGAGATTTTATAATGCTACTCAGAACGATGTACAATTTAAAACTTACTAATTGTTTATCTCTGGAATTTTCCATTGAATATCTTCAGGCTATGGTTGACCACAGATAACTGAAACCACAGAAAGTGAAACCACAGGTAAAGGAGTTGTACTGGATCCAACAAAGTTCTTGGATCCAGAATATATAAAGATCACCTACAGATCAATAAGATGGACTCTCTAATAGAAAAATTAGCAAAGACTTGAAAAAAACACTTTGCAAAAGAGGGTGCCCAGATGGAACAAACACATTAAAAGGTGCCCAACTTCATCTGTCATCAAGGAAATAAAAGTAAAACCACAATAGGACGCCACTACACAACATCAGAATGGCTGGAATGAAAGATTGATTTGAAGCAACTGAAACTGTCATACACCACGGTGGAAGAGTACACAGAAAACTACTGGGCAGTTTCTACTAAAGCTAAATCTACACGTACCCTGTGGCTCAACCCTTGGTATACATGTGGTCCTTGACTTATGATGGTCTGACTTAAGATTTATTTTTATTTTTATTTTTTTGTAAACAGTCTCACTCTGTCACCCAGGCTGGAGTGCAGTGGTGTGATCTCAGCTCACTGCAACCTCCGCCTCCCGGGTTCAAGCAATTCTCCTGCCTCAGCCTCCCAAGTAGCTGGGATTACAGGCACCCACCACCATGCCTGGCTAATTTTTGTCTTTTTAGTAGAGATGGAGTTTCACCATGTTGGCCAGGCTGGTCTCAAATTTCTGACCTCAAATGATCTGCCCGCCTTGGTCTCCCAAAGTGCTGGGATTACAGGTGTGAGCCAGCCACCAGGCCTGGCTTTTTTTTTTTTTTTTTTTTCCCCCAGACAGAGTCTGTCTCTGTCGCCCAGGCTGCAGAGCGCATTGGCATGATCTCGGCTCACTGCAACCTCGGACTCCTGGGTTGAAGTGATTCTTGTGCCTCAGCCTTCTGCGTAGCTGGGATTACAGGCATGTACCACTGTGCCTAGCTAATTTTTGCCCACACTGGCCTCCCAAAGTGTTGGGATTACAGGTGTGATGCACTCGATGACTTACAATTTTTTGACTTTACAATAGTGTGAAAGTGATACATTTTATTTCTTTTTTTCAGTAGAGACGGGCTCTCACTATGTTGACCAGCCTGGTCTTGAACTCCTGGCCTCAAGCAGTCCTCCCATCTCAGCCTCCCAGTGTGCTGGGATTACAGGCGTGAGCCACTGCACCCAGCCAAAAGTGATATGCTTTCAATAGAAATCATATTCCATGCACCCATACAGTCATTCTGTTTTTCACTTTCAATACAGTATTCAATACATTACATGAGATATTCAACACTCTTGTATAAAATAGGCTTTGTGTTAGACGAGTTTGCCCAACTGTAGGCTAATGTAAATGTTCTGAGCACTTTAAGGTAGACTAGACTAACCTATGATGTTTAGTAGGTTAAATGTATTAAATGCGGCCAGGCGCGGTGGCTCACGCCTGTAATCCCAGCACTTTGGGAGGCTGAGGCAGGCGGATCACAAGGTCAGGAGTTCGAGACCAGTCTGGCCAACATAGTGAAACACCATCTCTACTAAAAATACAAAAAATTAGCCAGGTGTGGTGGTGTGCACCTGTAATCCCAGCTACTCAGGAGGCTGAGGCAGGAGAATTGTGTGAACCGGGGAGGCAGAAGTTGCAGTGAGCCAAGATCACGCCACTTTACTCCAGCCTGGGCAACACAGTGAGACTCCATCTCGGGGGGGAAAATATATATATAATATATAATATATATATATATAAAATATATATTTTATACATATAGTTATATTTTGTATATATATTATATTTTTTTATATTATATATGTACATAATGCATTTTTTTGAGACATGGCCTCACACTGTACCCAGGCTGGAGTACAGTGGCACGATCATGGCTCACTGAAGCCTGGAACTCCCAGGCTCAAGCAATCCTCCCACACCAGCCTTTCCAGTAGCTGGGACTATAGGCACACCACCATGCCTGGCTAATTTGTTTTTAATTTTTTGCAGAGACAGGGTCTTGCAATGTTGCCCAGGCTGGTCTCAAATTCCTGGGCTCAAACTATCCTCCCACCGCAACCTCCCAAAGTCCTGGGATTATAGGTGTGAACCACTGTGTCCAGCCTATTATTATTAACTAAAACAAAAATATCTACAATCTACTTCAGTTCATAGGAAAGAAAAGTTTTAGTAGGATAAGTTAAATGACACACCATGAGAAAACAGTTGAACACATCCAGAATGTGGAATATTTTAGAAGACAGCATGTCAGGAAGCTTCAAAAGTTAACACCCTGGAGGCTGAGCACAGTGACTGATGCCTGTAATCCCAGCACTTTGGGAAGCCGAAGCAGGCGGATCACTTGAGGTCAGGAATTTGAGACCAGCCTGGTGAACACGGTGAAACCCCATCGATACTAAAAGTACAAAAATTAACCAGGAGTGGTGGTGCATGTCTGTAATCCCAGCTACTCGGGAGGCTGAGGCAGGAGAATTGCTTGAACCCGGGAAGCGGAGGCTGCAGTGAGCCAAGATCGCGCCACTGCACTCCAGCCTGGGTGACAGAGTAAG
>NW_012105875.1:269693-273855 GCF_000951045.1 Mandrillus leucophaeus
GTGTTAGCCAGGATGGTCTCGATCTCCTGACCTCATGATCCGCCTGTCTCGGCCTCCCAAAGTGCTGGGATTACAGGCTTGAGCCACCGCGCCCGGCCCCAAAAATATTTTTAATAAATAAAAAGTAATAAATAAATATAAATAAATAAAAAATAAAAAGAAAACAAAACAAAAACCAAAGAAGGAAAAAGAAAACACACACATGAGACTAAATAGACATAAATGGCCAAACACTAAGCTCAATTGCATCCTGGTTCCTAAAAACAGCTGTAGGCTGGGCACCGCGGCTCACACCTATAATCACAGCACTTTGAATCACCAAAAGGGGAGGATCGTTTGAGCCCAAGCGATTGAGACCAGCCTGGGCAACATGGTGAGATCCTATCTCTACCAAATAAAGAAAGAAAAAAAGAAAAAAAAAAAGCTGTAAAAATTATTCCTAGGGTAATTGAAGACATCTGAACACAGGTTGAATATTTAATAATGATATAAAGTTACTGCATATTTTGTTAGATGTGACAAACGTTTTGTAAAAGAGTAAGTGTCAAAGTATAGCCTAGGGAACCCTGACAGTCTGCAAGATCAAAACTATTTATGGACTTTTCGCCCATTTTCACTCTCATTCCCCAAAAACATTCACGGGGCGGGGGTAGGGGGGCAGTTGTAAAAGTTTCGTGACCTGTACTGACATAATTGCTCTGATGGCTGATGAAATCTGTGCTTGTGTATTTTTTTTTTCTTTTGAGACAGAGTCTCACTCTGTCGCCCACGCTGGAGTGCAGTGGAGCGATCTCGGCTCACTGCAACCTCCACCTCCTGGGTGTTCAAGTGATTCTCATGCCTCAGCCTCCTGAGTAGCTGGGATTACAGGAGCGTGCCACCATGCCCGGTTAAGTTTTGTATTTTTAGTAGAGACGGGGTTTTACCACGTTGGCCAGGGTAATCTCAAACTCCTGACCTCGGGTGATCCGCACACCTCGGCTTCCCAAAGTGCCAGGATTACAGGCGTGAGCCACCGCGCCCGGCATGTGCTTGTGTATTGTTATATTTTGTACTATTATTTCAATGTAGATTTTTAAAAATTCAAAATAAGAAATTGTGGGTGGGGAACACATAACATCTTGACCTAAAGCACCCTTAATTGTCCCTGAAACTTGTTGAGTGATTTCCCCAACAGCCCAGCCTGCCTAACCCCAAATTCTTTCAACAAATTCATTCTTCCCTTCCGTGATGCATCATGTCCGTGACACACCCCCAGAGCTTTTCTTTCATCTGTTCCCTGCAGCAGCTAAACCTGAAACTACACTCATCAAAGAAACACAACCCAGAAGGGATCCTGTAAAGCATTCAGCCTGCTGGCCTTGGAGTTCCCACGGCCTACACTGCCCCCTGGTGGCAAGTAAGCGCTCAGCTTCTTTTCCATTTGGTTCCCAAGTTCTTTCCCTCCATTATTCATAACTATAGTAAACCCCTCTTATCTGCCTGGGATACATTTCAAGACCCGGAGTGGATGCCTAAAACTGCAGATAGTACAGAACCCTACACACTATGCTTTTTCCTATACATACGCACCTATGATAGAGTTTATAAATTAGGCACACTAATAAATTAATAATAACTAATAAAAAAACAGAACAATTACAGCAAGGCATGATGGTGCATGTCTGTAGGCCCAGCTACTTGGGAGGCTGAGGCGGGAGGATCGTCTTAGCCAGTGTTCAAAATACCAGCCTGGACAACATGGCGAGACCCCATCTGAAAAAAAAAAATAGGTCGGGCACAGAAGCTCAAATCTGTAATCCTATCACTTTGGGAAGTCAATGCAGGTGGATCACTTGAGGTCAGGAGTTCGAGACCAGCCTGGCCAACATGATGAAACCCCATCTCCACTAAAAATATTTTAAAAATCAATTAAGTGGGCATGGTGGCGCTCACTTGTAAACCCAGCTACTGCTACTTGGGAGGCTGAGACAAGAGAATCACTTGAACTCAGGAGGTGGAGGTTGCAGTAAACCAAGATTGTGCCACTGTACACCAGCCTAGGCAACAGAATGAGACTCCGTCTCAAAAGAAAAAAAGATGGAGTGATGGATGGAGATGTACACTGTAAAAAAAAATTTAAGCCTGGTGCAGTGGCTCACTCTAATCCCAGCACTTTGGAAGGCCAAGGAGGGAGGATTGCCTGAGCCCAGGAGGTCGAGGCCCCAGCCTGGGCAATGTGGCAAAACTCTGTCTTTATAAAAAACACAAAAGCGAGCCAGGAGTGGTGGTGCACACCTGTTGTTCCAGCTATTTGGAAGGCTGAGGCAGGAGGACTGCTTGAGGCAGGAGGACTGCTTGAGCCAGGAGGCTGAGGCTGCAGTGAGCTGTGATTGCAACACTGCGCTCCAGCCTGGATAACAAAGTGAGACCCCGTCTCAAAAAAAAAAAAAAAAAAAAAAAATTCAGCTTTTCTCTATGCTTAAATTTTTCATAATAAAATGTTGGAAGAAAAATTACTTGTTTCACAATTTTAAAAGGAGGAAGTATTGAAACCCACATTTGAGTCACATAAGAATCAATGGTGGAGCTTTTAAAACATGCCAATTCCTTGTGCCTACCCAGAACAATTAAATCAGACTCTGATTCTAAGGGACCTGGGGGATCAGTGTTTTCAGCAGTACTTCTCTAAGCCAGCGTATTTAACAGGCAAGCCTAACTTTCTGATTTGGCCGCCCTGTGGCAGCTAAGATGTTCACTTCTCATTGTTTATTAAAAAAAAAAACTCGGGCCAGGCGCGGTGGCTCACACCTGTAATTCCAGCACTTTGGGAGGCTGAGGCAGGCAGATCACTTGAGGCCAGCAGCTCACGACCAGCCTGGCAGTATGGCGAAACCCCGTCTCTAATAAAAACACAAAATTTAGCCAGACATGGTGGCGCACGCCTATAATACCAGCTACTGGAGAGGCTGAGGCGGAAGGATCACCTGAACCTGGAAGGTGGAGGTTGCAGTGAGCCGAGATTGCGCCACTGCACTCCAGCCTGGGCGACAGAGTGAGGCTCTGTCTCAGAAAAGAAAAAAAAAAAGAATTGTTCCTGTTTCAGTGATCCACTGCCATGTAGCGTCATCATGTATTAAACAGTCCCTTGCTGTGTGCTTTGTCCCCTGCCCTACACCCCTGCTGTCTTTTGTGCACATGAGCAAGTGTGTCTCTGGGCTTCACACCTAGAAGGGAAATCTCTGGGTTGGAGACCCTGAGGGCAGTCAGCTAATCCTTGAAACAGTCTCAAGAGGAGGGTGCTGTGATAAACCCTGTGTTTTAGCGCAGGGGACTGAGGCTCCCAGAGGGAGGCAGAGGTTGCAGTGAGCCAAGATTGTGCCCCTGCACTCCAGCCTGGGTGACAGAGTGATACTCTGTCTCAAAAAAAAAGAAAGAAAACTCATTCTACAATAAAACCACTTAAATTTGTCCCACCTTTTGTGTAAGACGAACAACTAGTTCAAGAAACTGGGATTTTCTATGAAAGTTAAACATTTGTCGACTCAGTGACCCAGCAAGTCACTTGGGGACAATGTTCCCCAAGATATTTGCGGAAGAATCTTCATAGCAGCATTATTCATGGTAGCCAAAAACTGAATAATCAGAGGGAAAACGGGGTGTGGTGGCTCATGCCTGTAATTCACTTTGTACTTTGGGAGGCTGAGGCAGGAGGACTGCTTGAGCCTAGGAGCCACCACAACTCGCTCATTTTGTAGGGCAAAAATTATGGCCAGTGGATGAAATTTGGCCTGCCATCTGTTTTTGTAAGTCCTTTGTAGGTTTTTGTAAATAAGCCAAGAATCATTTTAACTTTTTTTTCACATTGAAAACTATCAAAGTAACATGTAACAACTAGATGAGGCTGGGCACAGTGGGGCTCACACCTGTAATCCCAACACTTTGGGAGGCCAAGGCAGGAAGGTTGCTTGAGGCCAGGAGTTCGAGACCAACCTGAGCAACACAGCAAGACTCAGAGACCATCCTGACTAACACAGTGAAACCCCGTCTCTACTAAAAATACAAAACATTAGCCAGGCGTGGTGGCGGGCGCCTGTAGTCCCAGCTACACGGGAGGCTGAGGCAGGAGAATGGCATGAACCCAGGAGGCAGAGCTTGCAGTGAGTGGAGATGGCGCCACTGC
>NW_012105875.1:274272-277945 GCF_000951045.1 Mandrillus leucophaeus
CAGGAGTTGGAGGCTGCAACGAGCTATGCTCATGCCAGTGCATACCAGCTTGGGCAACAGAGCAAAAGCCTGTCTCAAAAAAAAAAAAACCTATATGAAATCCAAATTTTATTTTTTATTTTTATTTTTTTTATTTTGAGATGGAGTTTCGCTCTTGTCACTCATGCTAGAGTGCAATGGCACCATCTGGGCTCATTGCAACCTCCACGGCCCGGCCGAGGTTCAAGCGATTCCCCTGCTTCAGCCTCCCGAGTAGCTGGGACTACAGGGACACCCCACCACACCCAGCTTATTGTGTATTTTTAGTAGAGACCGGGTTTCACCATGTTGGTCAGGCTGGTCTCGAACTCCTGATCTCAGGTGATCCACCCGCCTTGGCCTACCAAAATGCTGGGATTACAGACGTGAGCCTGGCCTGAAATCCAAATTTAAAGGCCACAAATAAAGTCTTATTGGAACACAGCCATGCCTATTCATTTATGCAGTGTCTGTGGCTGCTTTCACACCACAATAAGAGCTGAGTAGCTGTCACAGAGACCCTACTACCTGTAAAAACTGAAAATATTTACTATCTGGGCCTTCACAGAAAAAGGTAGCCAACTGCTACTACATAGCAATAAGTAGGAAAGAACTCCAAGTATAAACAACATCATGTGTGAAAAAAAGCCAGACACAAAAGAATAAACTGTGTAAGTCCTGTTTATAAGGTCAGAACAAGCAAAATTGGCCTGTGGTTAAATGCATCAGAACCATGGTGCCTTGGCAGGGTGGTCATTGGCCAGAAAGTGAGGCAAGGAAGCCTTCTGGGGTGATAGGCAAGTTCTGTATCGGGATCTGTTTAAATACTCATGCACATGTATAATATGTGGACTCACTTCATTCCATGGATGTTAACAACTAAGGTTTTTGTTTGTATGTTTTTTGAGATGGAGTCTCGCCTTGTCACCCAGACTGAAATGCAGTGGTGCAATCTTGGCTCACTGCAAACTCTGCCTCCCGGATTCAAGTGTTTCTCCTGCCTCAGCCTCCTAAGTAGCTGGGATTACAGGTGCCCCACCACTATACTGCCTACTTTTTCTATTTTTAGTAGAGACAGGGTTTCGCCATGTTGGCAAGGCTGGTCTCGAACTCCTGACCTCAAGTGATCCACCTGCCTCAGCCTCTCGAAGTGCTGGGATTACAGGCATGAGACATGGTGCCTGGCCTTAATTTTTTTTTTTTTTTTTTTTTTGAGATAGGGTCTTGCTCTGTCACCCAGGCTGGAGTGCAGTGGCGTGATCACATCTCACTGCAACCTCCACCTTCTGGGTTCAAGCAATCTTCCCACCTCAGCCTCCTGAGTGGCTCAGACTGCAGGTATGCGCCACCATGCCCTGCTAACTTTTGTATTGTTTTGTAGAGACAGGGTCTCACCATGTTGCCTAGGCTGGTCTTAAACTCCTGGGCTCAAGCAATCCACCCGCCTTGGCCTCCCAAAGTGCTGAAATTACAGGCGTGAGCCACCACACCCAGGCTAACAATTCATGTTTTAAAAGTAGAAGGAAAAATAAAGGAGAGAAAAATGGATCCCCATCTCCAAAATCTCAGACAAGCCAGGCATGGTGGTTCATGAATCGCTTGCGCTCAGGAGGCAGAGGCTGCAGTGAACTGAGAGCTTACCACTGCACTCCAGCCTGGGTGACAGAGCAAGACTCTGTCTCAAAAAAATAAATAAAAATGTGGCCGGGCGCAGTGGCTCATGCCTGTAATCCCAACACTTTGGGAGGCCAAGGCAGGTGGATCACCTGAGGTAGGGAGTTGGAGACCAGCCTGACCAACATGGAGAAAGCCCGTCTCTACTAAAAATACAAAATTAGCCAGGCATGGTGGTGCATGCCTGTAATCCCAGCTACTCGGGAGGCTGAGGCGGGAGAATCGCTTGAACCCAGGAGGCTGAGGTTGCGGTAAACTGAGATAGCACCATTGCACTCCAGCCTGGGCAACAAGAGCAAAACTCCATCTCAAATAAATAAATAAAACAAAAAAAATTAGCTGGGCTTAGTGGCTCATGCCTGTAATCCCAGCTACTTGGGAGGCTGAAACAAGAATCACTTGAACCTGGGAGGTGAAGGTTGCAGTAAACCAAGATCGCACCACTGCACTCTAGCTTGGGCAACAAAGTGAGACCCTGTCTCAAATTAAAAAAAAAAAAAATTGCCTAAGGCTGAGGAGGGGAAAGGGAAGGTTAGGGGTGATGGCTAAGGGGTGTGGGGTCTTTTTGGAGTAATGGAAACATTTTCCAATTAATGGTAGTAACGGATGAACAAGTCTGAATATACTAAAAGTCGCTGAATTGTATACTTGAAATAGATAAATCGTATGGTATGTGGGTTATATCAATAAAGCTATTAAGCCTGGGCAACATAGTGAGATCCCAGCTCAACAAAAAATTTAAAAATTAGCCAGGTATGGTGGCAGGTGCCTGTAGTCCCAGCTACTTGGGAGACTGAGGCAGGAGGATCACCGGAGCTCAGACGGTCAAGGCTGCAGTAAGCTATGATCCCACCATTGCACTCCAGCCTGGGTGACAGAGCAAGACCCTTTCTCAAAAACAAACAAACGAACAACAACAAAAAAAGGGTGGGTGCAGTAGCTCATGCCTGTAATCCCAGCACTTCAGGAGGCCAAAGTAGGAGGATCACTTGAGCCCAGTAGATCAAGACCAGCCTGGGCAACACAGCAAAACCCTGTCTCTACAAGAACATACATAAATTAGTCAGGTGTGGTGGTGCATGCTTGTGGTCCCAGCTGCCAGGGAGGTTAAGGTGGGAGGATCACCTGAGCCTGGGAGGTCGAGGCTGACTGCACTCCAGCCTGGGTGACAGAGACCCAGTCTCAAATTAAAAAAAAAAAAGAAAGAAAGAAAGAAAAAAAAACCTGAAGCTAAATCTACCATAGCTAAACCTTTCAACATTCATTCCAAGAAATGTTTGTTAGCACCTGACTATTATGTACAATGCACATACATGTACAATGCATTTTTGCCTACTTCCAGAAAAAGGCCTGAAATAAAGCTTCTGTAACCATTGTAGCTAAACTCTCTTCCCACGCACAGCCCTCATTTCCTCTAAACACTCTGACTCAAATGAACTGTCCTTATTTAGCAAAACTCTCTAACCTGGAGGCTGTCTTCTGTCAGCTGACATTCTGTCCCCAAAGTCAGTAAAACTTTATTACACATCTTTAGCAATTGATCAGAAAAATGCCCTGCCAGCTGTTTCCCTCCCACTGAGGGAAACTTCCCTGACCCTCCCCCCCACGCCCCGGTTGCAATTCTGGCCGGAAACCCGCTGGTGCCTGGGGCAAAGAGAGTGAGGAAGGCAGGAACCTTCAGACCTTTCCAGTGTGAGGCAACTGCAGGGCTGAGACTAGGGTGAGGCTGTTGGTGCAAGATTTAAGGAGGCGCTCACTCGCAGGTGCTGACCCAGCACTTACAGGACCCTGAGAGTTAGTGCCTCCTTAAATGTTGCACTTCAGGGTCCTCACAGTCCTTATCCTAGTCCTAGGCTCTAGGTTCTAAGCACCAAGATGCTCCTTCCTCAAACGGTTTCCGCAAGACAGGACTGGGTCTCTTTCCTTCTCAGCCCTGCCCTCAGAATTCCAGACCCTAATCAACTTTTATGGAGATGCGTGC
>NW_012105875.1:279465-281005 GCF_000951045.1 Mandrillus leucophaeus
ACCGACGCCTGGGGGCAGAGGGCGGGGGGCCGCCGCGCGGGGCTGGAACGAGGGCGAGACCGAAGAAGCCAAAGTGCAACGCCGGAAAGCTCTGAGACCTAAAGAAAACAGAGAACAGGAGACGCTGAAAGTGCGAGGGACAGACGCTCAGAGACACACAGACATACTCGTGTAGGAACAGAAGTAGAAACCCAAGGAGTGGCCCTAGTACACTCATAGCCTCGGGGCCGTTTTTTTTCTTTTCCTTTTTCTTTTTATTTTGAAACAGAGTCTCGCTCTGTCACGCAGGCTTGAGTGCAGTGACTCGATCTCGGCTTATTACAGCCTTAAACTCCCAGGTTCAAGCGATCCTCCAACCTCAGCCTCCTGAGTAGCTGCGACTATGGCACGTTGCCACCACACCCGGCATATATATATATACACACACACAGACACACACATATAGATATACATATACACATATGTATATATATGTGTGTGTGTGAATATATATATAATTATTTGTTTTTTGCAGAGATGGAGGTCTCACTATGTTGCCCAGGCTGATCTCGAACTCCTGAGCTCAAGCGTTCCTCCCATCTTGTCCTCCCAAAGCGCTGGGATTACAGACGTGAACCACCGCGTCCCGTGGGGCTGTTTTCTAGCGGGTGGTAGGATAGTCATGGTTAGAAAAATATGTTCGGTTCCGGGAGGCAGAGGTTGCAGTGAGCAGAGATGAGGGCACCGCACTTTGGAATCACAGCAGTAGTGAGACTAGGAATTCCCACTCTCATCTGGAGGATCTATGTCACTTTGAAATATCAGAGCAGCCTTAATTTCCAGCCTAGGGGCAGAGCTTTTTTTATTTTTAATTTTTAAATATTTTTGTAGAAACAGGGGTCTTGCTATGTTGCCCAGGCTGGTTTCCAGCTCCTGGCCTCCCAGGTCCTCCCACCTGGGCCTCCCAAAATGCTGGGATTATAGGTATGAACCACTGCGTTATCCTGTCCCGTACAGAGATTCTGAAGAGGGGTTTCCCGCAACAACATTTATCTTAATTCTGGAGTTTCCAGGGCATGGTCCCTGGAGCTATTTTCAGAGCAGCCTCTGTGTTAATGCCTTTACACAGAGAAGGCCTGCTTTTCCTTGAGCCTATCAAATTGTTTCATTAAAATTTTATGTGGCTGGCTGGGCACAGTGGCTCACACCTGTAATCCCAGCACTTTGGGAGGCTGAGGCGGGTGGATCACGAGGTGAGGAGTTCGAGACTAGCCTGACCAACATGGTGAAACCCCGTCTCTACTAAAAATACAAAAATTAGCCAGACGTGGTGGTGTGCACCTGTAATTCCAGCTACTCAGGAGGCTGAGGCAGAAGAAGTGCTTGAACCCAGGAGGTGGAGGCTGCAGTGAGCCGAGATCGTGCCACTGCATTCCAGCGTGGGCAAGAGAGACAGACTCCATCTCAAAAAAAAAAAAAAAAAAAAAAAATTATGTGGCTGAGCACATGGAGAGGCACTTTGAGCACTTTGGGAGGCCAAGGAGGGTGGATCACTTGAGGT
>NW_012105875.1:282530-309490 GCF_000951045.1 Mandrillus leucophaeus
GTGTTAGCCAGGATGGTCTCGATCTCTTGACCTCGTGATCCGCCCGTCTCGGCCTCCCAAAGTGCTGGGATTACAGGCTTGAGCCACCGCGCCCGGCCTGCCCATCATTATTTTGTCACTATCCTTGACTTCCTACCTTTGCCACCTCCACCCACTTCCAGGCCCTGCTGAGTTAACCTGGTTTTCTTTTGTTTGTTTGTTTTTGAGACGGAGTCTTGCTCTGTCGCCCAGGCCAGAGTGCGGTGGTGCAATCTCAGCTCACTGCAACCTCTGCCTCCTAGGTTCGAGAGACTCTCCTGCCCCAGCCTCCCAAGTAGCTGGGACTACAGGTGCATGCCACCACACCCAGCTAATTTGTGTATTTTTCGTAGAGATGGGGTTTCGCCATGTTGGCCAGGCTGGTCTGGAACTCCTGACCCCAAGTAATCCACCCACCTCAGCCTACCAAAGTGCTGGGATTACAGAGGTGAGCCACCGTGCCCAGCCAGATTTAACCTATCTTAACTTGGCCACTTTTCCATCAGCACACCCTCTGCCCCATTCAATGTGCAGCAAAGCATAAACGCAAATTGCCCAGACTGCAGGGCCAGGCTGAGGGATTCAAATCCTAGCTCTGCTACTTCCTGGCTGGGATGACCTTCCCCTCCAAACCTCATTTTCCTCCTCTGTACAAGGATGATAGTAGCGTCTCCTCTTAAAACATTGCTATGGGGATTAAATAAGTTAACCACATAAGGACAGCTTCCAGTGTATAAGTGCTAGCAATTAATACTGTAATTAATATATAACAATACCCTCACTGGTCTTCTGGCTTCTACTCTGCCTCCTTAAAATCATGGTTCTTGAA
Source organism: Mandrillus leucophaeus (assembly GCF_000951045.1). Taxonomy (NCBI): domain Eukaryota; kingdom Metazoa; phylum Chordata; class Mammalia; order Primates; family Cercopithecidae; genus Mandrillus; species Mandrillus leucophaeus. The sequence goes on from NW_012105875.1 coordinate 283,378, forward strand.
AATAGCTGTGGCCCTAGAGGCTGGGCACGGTGGCTCACACCTGTAATTCCAGCACTGTGGGAGGCCGAAGTGGGCGGATCACCTGAGGTCAGGAGTTTGAGACCAGATTGGCCTATGTGGTGAAACCCCATCTTTACTAAAAATACAAAAAAAATTAGCCGGGCATGGTGGTGGGTGCCTGTAATCCCAGCTACTCAGGAGGCTGAAGCAGGAGAATTACTTGAACCTGGGAGGTGGAGGTTGCAGTGAGCCGAGATCTTGCCACTGCACGCCAGCCTGGGCGACAGAGCGAGACTCCATCCAAAAAAAAAAAAAAAAAAGGCGGGCGCAGTGGCTCACGCCTCTAATCCCAGCACTTTGGGAGGCCGAGACAGGTGGGTCACGAGATCAGGAGATCGAGACCATCCTGGCTAACACGGTGAAACCCTGTCTCTACTAAAAAAAAAAAAAAAAGGCGGGCGCAGTGGCTCACGCCTCTAATCCCAGCACTTTGGGAGGCCGAGACAGGTGGGTCACGAGGTCAGGAGTTCCAGACCAGCCTGGCCAACATGGTGAAACCCTGTCTCTACTAAAAATACAAACATTAGCTGGGTGTTGTGGTGAGCACCTGTAATCCCAGCTACTTGGGAGGCTGAGGCAGGAGAATTGCTTGAACCCAGGAGGCAGAGGTTGCAGTGAGCCAAGAATGCGCCACTGCACTCCAGCCTGGGGGACAGAGTGAGACTCCATCTCAAAAAAAAAGAGAGAACGAAGAGTCACTTCAAACTAATATAATGTGTGGAGCTCATTTAGATCTTGAGTCAAGCAAATCAAGTGTAATAAAAAGATATTTATGAGATATGATGTTTGACATTTAGCTTCAGAATCATTTGGGAAGAGTGGATGGGGGGTAAATGAAACAACACTAGTCATGAGTGAATAATTATTTTAAAAAAATTTTTTTAAAGATATGGAGTATTGCTCTGTTGCACAGGCTGGAGTGCAGTAACACAATCATAGCTTATTGCAGACTTGAACTCCTGGGTCAGTCCCACTCCCTATCCCAGTGAAATAGCTAGGACTACAGGCTGCCACTAAGCCAGGCTTTTTTTTGTTGTTTTTTGTTTTTGTTTTGTTTTTTAAAAGATGGGAAGGTGTCTCGCTATGTTTCCCTGGCTAGGATTTTTGTTTGGGTTTTTGGTTTTTTTGTTTGTTTGTTTGTTTGTTTTTGAGACAGAGTCTCACTCTGTTGCCCAGGCTGGACTACAGTGGCTTGATCGTGGCTCACTGCAACCTCTGCCTCCCAGGTTCAAGCCATTCTCCTACCTCAGCCTCCAGAGTAGCTGAGATTACAAGCGTGTGCCACCACGCCCGACTAATTTTTGTATTTTTAGTAGAGACGGGGTTTCACCATGTTGGCCAGGCTAGTCTTGAACTCCTGACCTCAAGTGATCCGTCCACCTCCACCTCCCAAAGTGTTGGGATTACAGGAGTGAGCCACCGCGCCTGGTCCCAGTCTAGTTTGGAACTCCCGGGCTCAAGTGATTCGCCTACCTCTGCCTCCCCGAGTGCTGGGATTACAGGCACGAGATAGGGAGCCCGGCCTAGGCACTTTCTATTCTAAACACTTTCCATTGAATATCGTATTTAATCCTAACAACGCTCCATTTTATAGATGAGGAAACAGGCCTAGAAAGAGAGCTAGAAAGGGTCACACAGCTAGAAACTGGCACAGCCGGATTCCAAACCAGTTACCCAGGCAATGTGGCTCCAGTCCAAATAACCCCGCCAAACTCCCAGGGATCGCAGACCTTGCGGGTTATCGGACTGGAGACCCACCCGTGCAGAGGACTTTTATGGGCATTTCCTGGTCCTTCCTGCACCAGGCAGGAAGGTGCACCGCCACTGCTCGGGAAGAATGCCGAGCTACATGCCACCCCAGGCCTAGCACCACGAGCATGGGCCAGGGCACCTCGGGACCACCCAGGCTTCCGAGGGGGAAGGTAGATGGGGACGTGGCTGAGAATCTTGAATCACCCAAGAGCGAGGTGTGCCTAGGCGCTATGCAAATAACGTGCCTTTTATTGGGCACTGGCTGTCTCTGAACCCAGAGTCCCGCCTCCGCCCTCTCTCGAAGAAATGGTCAGACTTTTTGCAAACGCCTTGAAGGGTGGAATTAGCAGCGAGCTCTTGAAACTGCCTCTGGAGATGGAACCCAGCGGAATTCTCGAAGAGAAGAAGGACATTAAAAAGAGGGGTGCATGTATTGATTTCCAAGCGCAGTTTGTCCATGTTAGTCTTGCACGTGCTTGACTCCAGTCAGCCACCGTAGGCCCCGCCACCGGCAGTGCACTTTCCGTCGATCCGGTAGCTTCGCGCTTGCTCACGAACTTGCCTGCCTAGCTGGCGCACCCAGCCCTTCCTTCCATTCCGTCTCCCCCCTGCGCAGCCTCTGCCAGCCGGCACTGCGCATGCTTTCTGACGCCCACTTTGGTCCAGCGTGGGAGGAGGGGATGGAAATGAGGTTGGGCCGAGCAGCTCGCGCGCGCTCCCTTCCCTGCCCTCCCCCGACGCCGGACGCGCGCTGGGCGGTGCAGCTTCGCTGGTCCGAGGGCAGTGCAGCGGCAGCGGCAGCGGCTGCGGCCGTGGCCGCGGCGGGAGGAGCCCGAAGCCCCGCCCCCGGGGAGGGGCCGTCCTGCAGGTGAGGGGGCAGGGGTTCGGGCGCGGATACTGGCTTGCAGGCTGAATGCCAGAATCACCCCGAGGGAGAACGGTTGTGGTCCGGACGCCTAGATTCTGGAGGGGCTGTGCATTGGTGCCTGAGCCTCGGGAGGGTGCATCGATGCTTGAATGTCTGATTCGGAAGGGTGCATTGACTCCTTTACGCTTGGGACTCTGAGGGAGAAGTCAATTAGGGGTCTCTGGACCGCGACACATGCCAGGTTCCTTACGTATCTTCCTCCAGGTCCCCCCTCTATCCTCCAAGGCCCCATCCAAGCCAGGGATGAAATTTAACGGCAAGAAGGACGCAGTTGACGCGGCGTCAATGAACTAAGTCAAAAGCCGGGTAAAGCTAGGTCTTCGACGTGAAGCCTCGCCCACTGTGCTCATAGGCCCCTCCCCTGGGACGGTGATGAAAGACCTGCCCACTCCGCTCGAAGGCCCCCGCCTCCTGGGTCTAGTTTCAGAACAACAGACTTTGGTCCTATTTGTACAGCTCCGCCCATTCCAGGACTGCAGGGTCTGGTGGGGAAGGTCCCGCCCACTCTGCGTACAGGCCCCGCCCGCTCCGCGCTCAGGGCGGTCGCTGAGTTAGTTGTGGAGACCCCGCCCACTCTGCTCAAACACTTCAACCCTGGGTTTAGACAGCGGAGGGACTGCCTCTGGCTTGAATTTGCATAGCCCCGCTCACTGTGCTCTTAGGCTCCGCCCAACCGCTAAGCCCGCCCTCGCCTTAGCATCCCATACTTACAGACCTTGCTCCTAAACAGTCTGATCCCTCATTTTAGGCCCTCCAACCCTATCCCCATCAGGCTGGTAATCACCGCCGTCACCCCCAACCCCGCGCCCTGCCCCTAGGTTCCTGTGCCAGCAAGATGCTGGAGCGAGGCGCGGAGTCCGCGGCCGGGGCCACCGATCCTAGTCCCACTGGCAAGGAACCGGTAACCAAAGAAGGTGAGAGTGGCCCCGCCTGTGAGTAGGGAGCATTCTCCAGGAATAGGGGCCAAGATAATCACATTCTGGGGGAGTCTCAGGGTGAAAGTTTGAGGGCCCCAGGGTGATGACTATCTGGGATCCCCAAAAATGGCCACGTTCTGGGAAATCCTCCCATTTGGCTCAGAGAGAGCCTCAGTAACCATTTGCTAGGGCTCAGGAAATTACAGAAGGGACGGGGCAGGGATGACATGCGGGATGTCAGGGTGATCACTGGGAAGACACTAGAAACGGATACGTTGGTAGCTTTGAGGAAGCCTTAGGAGCTTTGGGATCCAGGAAAGTAACCCTTTGGAGTCCCTCAGAATGACGCCTGGGGGGAGGGGGAGCAGAAACATGCAATTTGGGGAGTCTCAATATGATGCTTGAGGTGCCCAGGTACACTTGGAGGAGCCCCTCGAATATCAAAGTCGTGGCGGAGCCTGGCCTAGGCCCAGGGCGTTGGCTGTTTCCTGGCTCCCACCAGCCCTCCTATCCCCCAGCTCCCCACCAGGGCCCACTGCAGAAGCCCAGCCAGTCAGCTCCAGGGCCCACCGCGTCCGCGAGCGCGCCTCCCAGGCCTCGCCGGCGGCCCCCGCCCCAGCGCCCGCACCGCTGTCCCGACTGTGACAAGGCCTTCTCGTACCCGTCCAAGCTGGCCACGCACCGCTTAGCACACGGCGGCGCCCGACCCCACCCATGCCCAGACTGCCCCAAGGCCTTCTCCTACCCCTCCAAGCTGGCAGCCCACCGCCTCACGCACAGCGGCGCCCGCCCGCACCCGTGTCCACACTGCCCGAAGGCCTTTGGCCACCGCTCCAAGCTGGCGGCTCACCTCTGGACCCACGCACCCACCCGCCCCTACCCGTGCCCCGACTGCCCCAAGTCCTTCTGCTACCCTTCCAAGCTGGCGGCCCACCGCCACACGCACCACGCCACCGATGCCCGCCCCTATCCTTGCCCGCATTGCCCCAAGGCTTTCTCATTTCCCTCCAAGCTGGCTGCCCATCGCCTATGTCACGACCCCCCAACCGCACCCGGCAGCCAGGCGACGGCCCGGCACCGATGCTCCAGCTGCGGCCAGGCCTTTGGCCAGAGACGCTTACTGCTCCTTCATCAACGCAGCCACCACCAGGTGGAGCACAAAGGGGAGAGAGACTGAGCCCTCCCTTGGCTCACTGTCCCCCTCTGCCGCCAGCCCTCGCCAGTAAGAGGTGGGATTTCTAAAACAGACCGTATCAGCTCCCTCTTCCAGATAGCTGGCAGAGGGCAAGGCAAGGGATTGGCCATTTATACTGGGCTCGAACTCAGAAGCCCGAGGAACTCTTTGCTCCCCTGCTTTGGGGAGATCTCAAACCATGGACATGGAGCTGTGCTTTGACAGCCCTGGCTCTGCTTCTCCCCACACACTTACATGGCAAAGGTAAAAAGTCTGCTACTATCGTGGGTTGATGAGGATTGTGGGCAAACAGGCTCTCCTGTTGTTAAAAGTTTAAATTGGTGTCTCCACTTTGGCCATATGACTGTATCTAAGAAACTGAAAATACATGCTTGTCTCAACTCTTCCACTTGTGGAAATTTATTCTATAAACTCATGTATGTGAAAAAAGCATAGTGTATAAGGGTGTTCACCACAGTGCGACTGTTGTGGCCAAAGACTGGAAGCAACTCAAGTGCCCAAGAACAGAGGACCGACTATTGAATTATAGCCATGGAATGGAATAGGTAGCCGTAGGAAAAAAAAAAAAGTGCTGTATGTACGGATGTGGAAAGATCTCCAAGATACACTTGGTGATAAAAGGGTATACCACTGACCATTTAAAGACATTCAAGGCCGGGCACGGTGGCTGAAGCCTGTAATCCCAGCACTTTGGGAGGCCGAGACGGGCAGATCACGAGGTCAGGAGATCGAGACCATCCTGGCTAACACAGTGAAACCCCGTCTCTACTAAAAAAATACAAAAAAAAAAAGCCGGGCGAGGTGGCGGGCGCCTGTAGTCCCAGCTACTCGGGAGGCTGAGGCAGGAGAATGGCATGAACCCGGGAGGCAGAGCTTGCAGTGAGCTGAGATCCAGGCCACTGCACTCCAGCCTGGGCGACAGAGCGAGACTCCGTCTCAAAAAAAAAAAAAAAAAAAAAAAAATACATTCAAAAGCCCAAGCTTCAGGTTGGGTGTGGTGGCTCACGCCTATAATCCCAGCACTTTGAGAGGCCAAGGCGGAAGGATAGCTTGAGCCAGAAGTCCAAGAGCAGTCTGGACAACATAGCAAGACCCCATCTCTACCAAAAAAACAAAAGCTGGGTGTGGTGGCATGTACCTGTAGTCCCAGCTACTTGGGAAGCTGAGGTGGGTGGATCACTTGAGCTGGCAGGTCAAGGCTGCCGTGACCTGTGATCGTGCCACTGCCTTCCAGTCTGGATGACACAGCAAGACCCATCTCAAAAAGAAAAAGAAAAAAAATCCCAAGATTCAGAGCCATCCCTGACCCACTTCTTACAAGTTGCCAGGCCTTGGACAAGCTCTCTCACTTCTCTGGACTCAGATGCCTTTGCTGTAAAATGGGTGGGTTATAAGGCATTTGTAAGGGGCAAGCAACACCTCAGGCAAAGTCAGTTCCCCTCTTAGAGCCTGTTTCTCCCATTGTAAAATAAAGATGAGCAAGCTAGCATGGGACTACTCTTCATTCCACAAATATTAAGCACCTCCTGTGTGCTGGGCCCTGCATGGGGTGCTGGGGACACAGCAATGAAGACAGACCTTGTCTAGTGAGGAAAGTGGACACTAATTTTAAAAAGCAGCAGCAGCAGGCCACGCAGAGTGGCTCAGACCTGTAATCCCAGCACTTTGGGAGGCCAAGGCAGGTGGATCACTTGAAGTCAGGAGTTCGAAACCAGCTTGGCCAGCATGATGAAACTCCGTCTCTACTAAAAATATAAAAACTAGCTGGGTGTGGTGGCGTGCACCTGTAATCCCAGCTACTTGGGGAGGCTGAGGTACAAGAATCGCTTGAACCCGGGAGGCAGAGGTTGCAGTGAGCCAAGGTTGCACCACTGCACTCCAGCCTGGGCGACAGAGACCCTGCCTCAAAAAAAAAAAAAAAAAAAAAAACCAGCAGCAGCCAAGTTATTCATTCATCTATGTATGTATGTATGTAGAGATAGGGTCTATGTTGCCCAGGCTAGTCTGAACTTCTGGACTCAAGCAGTCCTCCCACTTTGGCCTTCCAAAGTGCTAGGATTACATGTGTGAGCCACCATGCCTGGCCCCAAGTCCATTTAGAAGAACAAGTAGGAGAGCCTTGGCTCCCCACCCCCTCAACCCAGATACAAAAATTATTACAAAGCTGTGCAGTAATGAAATTGGTGGTGTTGGCTTGAAAACAGGTCAGTGGAAGACAACTGAGAGCTCAGAAACAGACCTGTGCTTATGCTGACATATGACAAACTGGACCTGTAGATCTGGGAGTGGCAACCTTTTCTATAAAGGGCCAAACAGTACAGACGGTACCTGACTTACAATGGTTTGAATCAGGACTTTCCAACTTTATGATGGGTTCATCTGGATGTAGCACCATTGTAAGTCAAGGAGCATCTTTTTTTTTTTTTTTTTTTTTTTTGAGACAGGTTCTTGCTCTGTTGCCCAGGCTGGAGTGCAGTGGCACGATCACAGCTCATTGCCCTGAACTCCTGGACACAAGTGATCCTCCTACCTCAGCCTCAGAAGTAGCTGGGACTACAGGCACACACCACCACACCTGGCTTATTTATTTTTATTTTTGAGACAGAGTCTTGCTCTGTTGCCCAGGCTGGAGTGCAGTGGCATGATCACCACTCATTGCAACCTCTGCCTCCCAGGCTCAAGCAATTCTCCTACCTCAGCCTCCTGAGAAGCTGGGATTTCAGGTGCGCGCCACCATGCCCAGTTAATTTTTGTATTTCTAGTAGAGATGGGGTTTTGCCATGTTGGCCAGGCTGGTCTCGAACTCCTGACCTCAAGTGGTCCGCCTGCCTTGGCCTCCCAAAGTGCTGGGATTACAGACGTGAGCCACTGCACCCAGGCCCCAGCTAAATTTTTTTTTAATTTTTTTGTAGAGATGGGGGTCTCACTATGTTGCCCAGGCTGGCCTCAATCTCCTAGCCTCAAGTGATCCTCCTGTCTTGGCCTCTCAATGTCCTGGGATTCCAGGCGTGAGCCACTGAGCCCAGCTGCATCTGTTACATTTTTAAGTTCTGCAGGCCATACAGTGTCTTCCACAACTATTCCACTCTGCCACTGTAGCAGGAAAGCAGCCACACACATTACAATACATAAATGAATGAGCATGGCTGTGTTCCAATAAACATTTACCAAAATTCTAAGTAGGCTGGATTTTGCCTATGGGCTGTAGTTTGTTGTGACCTGACATGGATGTGTGAAGGATGGACAGACTAATCAGTAAATAAGGCTAAGAGACATGGGGAAAAATTAAGCTGAATCCCCTGTTGTATAGAAGAATGATCCCCCAAAGATATCCACATTTGAATCCCCAGAACCTGTATGTTAGCTGGCATGTAGCAAAAGGGACACTGCAGATGTGATTGAGATGGGTAAGTTATCCTGATTATTCAGATAGGCCCAATATAATCACAAGGGTCCTTATAATGGGAAAGAGGGAAGCAGGAGACAGAGAGAGGTGATCATAAAAGCAAATATTCGAGTGATGGAAGACCCCAAGTCAAGGAATTTTGCCTACAAAAGGCAAGGAAATAAATTCCTTCTTAGAGCCTCCAGAAGGATTGCAACCCTGCTGACACTTGATTTTAGGCCAGTGAGGCTGATTTTGGACCACTGACCTCCAGAACTATAATAAAATTAACTTGTGTAGTCTAACGCCACTAAGCTTATGGCAATTTGTTACAGCAACAATGGGAAACTACTGCAGATCCCTACCTCACACCATATGCAAAAATACGTTTCTGGGAGTTTAAGATCTAAATTTGAAGAGAAAAACTCAAAAACATTTACATGGAAATAAGAATTATCTTAGTAACTCCAGAAGTAGAGACAATATCCTTAAGAGACAAGAGTATAAATCATAGATGAAAAGATGGGTAGGCCAGGTGCGGTGGCTCTCACACCTGTAATCCCCCAGCACTTTGGGAGGCCGAGACGGGCAGATCACGAGGTCAGGAGATCGAGACCATCCTGGCTAACACGGTGAAACCCTGTCTCTACTAAAAAAATACAAAAAAAAAAAATTAGCCGGGCGTGGTGGCAGGCGCCTGTAGTCCCAGCTACTTGGGAGGCTGAGGCAGGAGAATGGCATGAACCCGAGGTGAAGCTTGCAGTGAGCTGAGATTGCACCACTGAACTCCAGCCTGGGCGACAAAGCAAGACTCCGTCTCAAAAAAAAAAAAAGAAAAAAAGTAAAAAGAAAAGATAGGTAAATGTGACCATAAATGAATGTAAAGTTATGACTAGGATGGATGAGATGTAGTATTTTAAGAGTGTGTACCTGGCATATCCTATTATACAGTGGAGGTTAGGAAAGGCCTTGTTGAGGATATAATGTTTGAGCTGAGATCTGAAAGTTGTGGAGGAAGGAGAAAGTAGAAAGTGTCCATAGACTAGATAAAGAACATGTGGTACATATACACCAGGTAATACCATGCAGTCATAAAATGGAATGAGATCACATCCTTTGCAGGGACATGGAAGGAGCTGGAAGCCATTATCCTTAGCAAACTAACGCAGGAACAGAAAACCAAATACTGCATGTTCTCACTTATAAGTGGGAGCGGAATGATGAGAACACATGGACACAGCTGGGCATGGTGCCTCACGCCTCTAATCCCAGCACTTTGGGAGGTGGAGGCGGGCAGATCACCTGAGGTCAGGAGTTCAAAACCAGCCTGGCCAACATGGCAAAACCCCCTCTCTACTAAAAATACGAAAATTAGCTGGGCATGGTGGCAAACGCCTGTAATCCCAGCTACTCGGGAGGCTGAGGCACGAGAATCCCTCGAACCCAAGAGGCAGAGGTTGCAGTGAGCCAAGATCATGCCACTGCACTCCAGCCTAGGTGACAGAGTGAGACTCCATCTCACAAAAAAACAACACACACTGGGGCCTGTCAGGGGGTAGGGGTGAGGGGCTAGGAAGAGCATCAGGAAGTATAGCTAATGGATGCTGGGCTTAATACCCAGGTGATGGGATGATCTGTGCAGCAAACCACCACGGCACACATTTACCTATGAAACAAAACTGCACATCCTGCACGTGTACCTCTGAACTTAAAAGTACGAGAGCCGGGCACGGTGGCTCACGCCTGTAATCCCAGCACTTTGGGAGGCCGAGGCAGGTGGATCACCTGAGGTCGGGAGTTCAAGACCAGCCTGATCAACATGGAGAAACCCCATCTCTACTAAAAATACAAAATTAGCCGGGGTGGTGGCGCATGACTGTAATCCCAGCTACTTGGGAGGCTGAGGCAGGAGAATTGCTTGAACCTGGGAGCCGGAGGTTGTGGTGAGCAAGATTGCACCACTGCACTCCAGCCTGGGCAAAAAAGTGAAACTCTGTATCAAAAAAATAAATAAAAATAAAAAATAAAAATAAATAAAAAATAAAAGTAGGAGAAAACAAAGTATCCAGCATAAGGGCTAGGACTGAGCAGGTTGCTGTACTGTACTCTACTCAGACCTTTCGGGGAAGGTTCTGGGAGGGGTAAGGGGTCTACTCTGTCCTCCTAACCCAGCAGTGCTGCTTGTATCCACGTTTATACAGAGAGCTGTGCTGTATATGTGAGCTGGAGAGTTTCTCCAAAGCAACCGCACCAGCAGCAAAGTTTCAAAGACACGTACTCATTTGAGAGGGCGTTGATCTGATCCAACCTTACTTTCACAGATGGGGGAAATGAGGCCAGGAAAGATGAGATTTATTGGCAACCAAACCACAGGGCAGTGCCTGAGTCTAGGTGGATCCTGGGTCTCTTGATAGCCTGACACCCACCCAGCTGTTCCTTGAACACGTAATGCGCGCTCCTGCCTCAGGGCCTTTGAACTTGCTTTTCCTCTGCCTGGAAGGGCTCTCTCAGATACTCCTTACTTCTCCCAGGTCCCTGTAAGTCCTCCGAGAGGCCATCCCCAATCACCCTATCTAAACTACCAAGACCTTACCATTGCTGTCACTCACGATGCTATGTTTTCCTTGCTCTCACAGCATTTCCCACTGTCCAAGGCTGCATTGCACATGCACCATCTCTGTCGCCCTGTACAATGTCAGGCCAATGAGACTGGGGACTACTGTCTGTTCTTTTCATACTGTCTTCCCAGTGTCTCCCACATGGTGGCTGTGGTAGGCAGAGTAATAGCCTCCCAAAGATGTTCACATCCTGGCTGGGCACAGTGGCTCATGCCTGTAATACAGCACTTTGGATGGCTGAGGCAGGTGGATCACCTGAAGTCAGGAGTTCGAGACCTACCTGGTCAACATGGTGAAACCTCGTCTCTACTAAAAATACAAAAATTAGCTGGGCATGGTGGCAGGCGCCTGGAATCCCAGCTACTCGGGAGGCTAAGGCAGAGAACTGCTTGAACTCAGGAGGTGGAGGCTGCAGTGAGCTGAGAATGTGCCACTGTACTCCAGCCTGGGCGACAGAGAGAGACTAAGTCTCAAAAACAAAAAACAGGGAGATTATCCCAAATGATCTAGGCAGGCTTAATGTAATCACAAAGATCTCCTGTTGCCCAGGCTTAAGTGCAATAACATGATCTTGGCAGACTGCAACCTCTGCCTCCCAAGTTCAAGCGATTCTCCTGCCTCAGCCTCCCAAGAAGCTGGGATTACAAGCATTTGCCACCACACCTGACTCATTTTGTATTTTTAGTAGAGATGGGGTTTCTCCATGTTGGTCAGGCTGGTCTCAAACTCCCAACCTTGGGTGATCCGCCTGCCTCGGCCTCCCAAAGCGCTGGGATTACAGGCGTGAGCTACTGCACCTGGTCTACAATCACAAAGATCTTTACATGTGGAAATACGGAACAGAAGAGTCAAGGTCAGGGTGATGGGATATGAGAAGGACTCAATAGGCCATTGCAGGCCTGGAATATAGAAGGGGAATGGAATGTGGGCGGCTTCTAGAAGCTGGAAAAGACAAGAAAGCAGATTCTCCCCTCAAACCTCCAGAAGGAACGCAGCCCTGCCTACCTTGATTTTTAGCCCAAGGATACCCACTTTGCACTTCAGACCTCCAAACCTATAAGATCATAAATTTCTATTGTTTTAAGCCACTGAGTTTGTGATAATTTGTTACAGCAGTAGTACAAAACTAACATGGTGAGTTATCGGTAGGAGTGTGAATGAGCAAATGAATGAGTAAACGTGAAGTCTAAAGCCACGCTTAGCTGGGCGCGGTGGCTCAACACCTGTAATCCCAGCACTTTAGGAGGCCAAGGCGGGAAGATTGCTTGAGGCCAGGAGTTTGAGGCCAGCCTGGGCAACATAGTGAGAGTCCATCTCTACAAAAAAGAGAAAATTTCTCAGGTGTGGTGGTACACGCCTGTAGTCCCACCTACTCAGGAGGCGGAAGCAGGAAGATCGCTTGGGCCCAGGAGATCGAGGCTGAGTAAGCAGTGATTGCACCACTGCACTTCAGCCTGGGGAACAGAGCAAGACTCTGTCTCTAATAATAATATAAAACCATCCTCATCAGAAAGAGACAGGAGTGAGACTGGTAACCCTTGGTTGATGAGGCAAAAGTTGGGAAAGGGCTTGGAATGTCCAAGAAAAGGTTATCCAAAGGTCAGATCTCAAACCTACCTCTGACCCTGGCCTCTGTCCTGTTCAAACCCCCTCCTAACCTTCCCACCTTCAGATTAAAGTCCAGGCTTCTCAGCCTGGAGTTCACAGACCTTCAGGCCAGCCCTGTCCAAAAGACCTTTCTAGAGTGATGCAAATGTTCTCTGTGCTGCCCAATACAGTAGCCACTGGCCCAATACAGTAGCCACTGAGCAACTGAAATGCATGGCCACTGTGACTACAGAAGTGAAGTTTACATTTCATTTCATTTCATTTTAATTATTTTAAATAGCTACCTGTACCCAGTGGTGATCACACTGGACAGCAGAGCTGCAAGGACTGTGCCTGGCTTTCTAAATCTGCCCCCAAAGCCTCTTCACCAAAGGCAGCAATGTTCTTCTGCCTGCCTCAGGCTGCTTCCCACCTCCTGACCCATGCTGTGGCCTCTGCCTAGAGCACCATCCCATCCTCTGCCCTGATTCCCTCACAATCAGCTCAATTCCCACTTAAACGTGGTGGAGCCTTGAAGGGGGTCCAGGGTTTGAGTGGGTTGCTTAAAATGTCCTTTCCTCCCATTCTACCTCCTAAATTAGGTGACGTAAAACCACGGTGGTGACATTCATTATACAGCTACTTCTGAAAACCCTGGAGGAAAGGCACTATCCCTGGCCTGGGGATGCTGAGGCTTCAGGAGAGAGACGGGCCTCATGGGTACCGAGGCCTCCAGCCACGAAGGGACAGCCAAGACACAGGTGTGGCTCACAGGGCCAGAACAAGTTGAGGGGCAGTGCTGAGAGTCAGATTCCCAGTTCCCTGCCTCTTGCCAGCACAAGGATAAGGAGCCAAGCAGAAGAGACAAAGGGTTCCTTTTCTACTAGATCTCTGATGGAGGTGCCCAGCATTCTTCCCCAGGTCCCACGGAGCCTCTTAGCATTTTGGGAGACTCCTGGGTGAGAATAGGCAGCTGCTCCAAATCAACTGATCTTTATTAAATGCATCGTGTGTGTGTGTGTGTGTGTGTGTGTGTGTGTGTGTGTGTAGCACATACTTCAGGCCTTTATTAAATGCATCGTGTGTGTGTGTGTGTGTGTGTCTGTGTATGTGTGTGTGTAGCACATACTTCAGGCCTGTGGCACCACTCCATAGAGCTGGTGAGGAAGTAACTTCTGTTTCTCGTTGCAACTGTAGATCCATCGGGGACGAACAAATGCCAGGGAGGGGTTATCCATCAAGGCCTGCAAGGTGGGGTGGAGTCCATACAGGAATGTGTCATCAAGGGGAGGATGGAGGAGATGCAAAGGTGTGCCAGGGTCTCCCATTCTCTGCCTCTTTGGTACTCACCTCCTCAAAGCTGGGATCCCATTCCTGTGCCGTGATCACAAACTGAACCCGGTCGCTCATATAGTCCTCGAGTTCCCTGGTGGGAGAGAAGAAAAGAGGTAGAAGGCACATCAGGGAATCAGCACTGACATCCTACTCCCCAGCCACTCTCAATGGCTGTCCTCACACTGTCTCCACCTATTCCCCCCTAGGCTGCCTGTGGTGACTCCATTCTTCCATGTATCCATCTTGCCATAGCTACAATGACCAGAGCTCCCACAGTGGCTAATCCTCAGGCCAGCCCTTTCAGAAGCAGGGGTAGGGGTAGGGATCCTCACTGTAGAGAAGAGGAAACTGAGGCAAGCAACGTATCCTGGGCTGCCGGCGGTGGGCAAGCTGGCATTCGGATTCCATGGCCTGTGCTCACCTGCTGGGCATGGCCCTTCTCCATCCTTCTGATGGTCTTCTTTCCCACACCCCCACCCCTCCCAGCAGGTCCCTGAGCCCTCCCCTGGACCCATCACCCCTTCCCCACCCCAGTCCCTGGAGATTCACCCATTGAAGGCGGTGACATATCGGATGAGTTTCCGCCGCTCATCACCAGGGAACTCCCCGTAAAGGAAGAAGTGCTTCCCCTGGAAGAAATCTGCAGGAGAGAAGGGGGCTAAGGTAAGCATGAGGCCCCAGGAGTTCCCAGGACCAGACAGGAGTGACAAGGCTGACCCAGCAGCTGAGGAGAGGGCTGTCCACATGTGGGCAGGGATTGATGGTGGGCAGTGGCCCCTGCCCAGCGGCCCATCAGAGCCTTCTGGGGAGGTAGGCAGGTTGGTTGGTTGGTTTGCTTTAACAGTATAAGATACAATGACTATTATTGCGATTTGTTTCTGACAGACAGGCGGGAGCCACTTATCTCTCTCTCTCTTTCCTTTTTAAGACAAGGGCTCACTCTGTCGCCCAGGCTGGAGTGCAGTGGTGTGATCTTGCCTCACTGCAACCTCTGCCTCCTGGGCTCAAGTGATTCTTCCATCTCAGCCTCCCCAGTAGCTGGGATTGCAGGTGTGTGCCACCACGCCCAGCTAATTTTTAAACTTTTTTTAGACAGATGGGGTATTGACATGTTACTCTTGGACTCAAGCAATCCTCCCACCTCAGCCTCCTGAGTAGCCAGAACTACAGGTGCACACCACTATGCTCAGCTAATTTTTAAAACTTTTTGTAAAGACGGGTAAGGGGGAGGGGCGGTCTCGTCTCACTATGTTGCCCAGGCTGGTCTTGAACTCTTGGACTCAAGCAATCCTCCCACCTCGGCTTCTCAAAGTACGGGGTGAGCCACCATGCCTGGCCTGCCTGGAGCCACTTAATGAGCTTAGTCCAGGCTGGAAACATCAGTATCTGCCACTTCTTCACCTTTGCTCTCCTTTCCAACCAGTGCCTTTCTTGCTCTGACCTTTGGGGTTGCTCCTTTCCATTTTAAGGTGACTCTCTAGGCCATCAATTTGCTGATGCCACTTTAGGGGCTTTGGAGAATCAAAGCATCTTCCTGCCCATCACCCAAGAGAAACTGGCTGGAAACGGCTCTTCTGGAAGTCCGCGAACCACACCTCTGCACAGCCCCTGGCTGCCTTTCCTCTGCTCCCTTCATTCTCAAACAAGCTCTACCTCCCTGTCCCCCATCCCACAACTCCCTGCAGAGTTTCCCCATTCTCTTTCGTTCTTATTATTATTTTTTTTAATTTTTTTTTATTTTTTTGAGACGGAGTCTTGCTCTGTCACCCAGGCTGGAGTGCAGTGGCCGGATCTCAGCTCACTGCAAGCTCCGCCTCCCGGGTTCACGCCATTCTCCTGCCTCAGCCTCCCGAGTAGCTGGGACTACAGGCGCCCGCCACCTCGCCCGGCTAGTTTTTTTGTATTTTTTAGTAGAGACGGGGTTTCACCGCGTTAGCCAGGATGGTCTCGATCTCCTGACCTCGTGATCCGCCCGTCTCGGCCTCCCAAAGTGCTGGGATTACAGGCTTGAGCCACCGCGCCCGGCCCATTCTTATTATTTTACACTGGAAATGCACACACACAATGTGTGCAGACAGCATCCATGTCCAGAGTGTTGGCTTTAACTGATGGCTGATGTTAAAGCCAACACTGGTGTGCGCCCACCCAGGGCCTAACAGAGAGCAGTGCCCCTGTCACCTGGTGTGCCCGGCTTCACCCCAGACCAATAGAACGGCACCTGGGCAAGTGAATCACTAGCATGAGGGTGGGGCCCTCACCCCTGATGTGAAAAAAAGGAGGTCACACCTGGCACATGGCTGCAAGGGGAGTGGTCAGAACAAGAAATCTGGAGGGGAGAAAAAGGCAAGACACAGAGAGGATGCTGAAGGGAAGGGAACAAGCCTAGCAGAACCTGGAGGTGCTGAGGCAGGGAGTGGGTTGAGGAAGGAGAGGGGAGGCAAGACACAGGGACAGCAGTGACCCCAGGGTTGGCCAGGGCAAGTCCCAGTTGAGAACTGAGAAGGGAAAATGCTGCTTCAGGAGGGATGGGGGGATTTCCCACCTGGGAGCTCAGGGACTGACAGATCAGGTGGCTCCTGGTGTTCCTCATCGTCCGTGTTCTCATCTGTGGAGCCCGCATATGGGTCTTCCCCGTTCTCCTCCTGGCCAGGGGGTGGTCTGTGTTCCTTCTGCTCAGCCACCCTGGGGGTGCCAAGAGGAGTAGAGAGTGAGCATGCAGGGCAGCCTCCCCTACACCCAAGGCCAGCAGGGACACCCCAACCCCCAGCCCCAGCCCTACCTCCTCAGCTCATCCTCTGTGTCCCCAGAATCTTCCGCCCCGTTGTCCTGTCCTTCTACAAGTAGAAGCTCAGTCAGTGCAAGGCTGCCTTATCTCCTAGGAAGACTGGCAGCTCTCCCAGCGTGGCACAGACCCAGGCATCTCATGCCCCCGGCCTAAACTGCCCTCCAGATCCAGTCATCTGGGCCCCTACCCCCTCCTCCCTCAGACCCAGGAGTCCAGGCCCCAATCCCTCCTCCTTCAGACCCAGGAGTCCAGGACCCAGCCCTTCCTCCCTCAGACCCAGGAGTCCAGGCCCCAGGCCCTCCTCCCTCAGACCCAGGAGTCCAGGACTCAGCCCTTCCTCCCTCAGACACAGGAGTCCAGGCCCCCAGACCCTCCTCCCTCAGACTCAGGAGTCCAGGCCCCAGCTCCTCCTCCCTCAGAGTCTGACCTGACTGTTCCCCCTCAATGTCTATATCTTCCTGGAGCACTGGTGAGGCTGCTTTGGTCTCTTCAGGGGATGGGGGCTTCTGGGGTAAGCTGGGTCCCGTTGCCTGAGTGGGTTTGGTTTTGGTCTGGGGGCGCTGAGGAGGGAGAGTGGGTGGGTGAGGAGGGCAGGAACAGTGTGGGTATGATGCAGGGGTACCTGCAAGAGGCAGGAGTGGGAAGTTTGGGGTGCCACAGCAGACCCATGTCATCCTCCCACTACACCCTCCCCCACTGGACAGGGGGCATCAGACCTTTCGAGGAAGCTTGGGGGCTTCATCTCCACTGCTGCCGCTGTGAGAGGCCTCATCCTCCTCGCTGCTGGAGCCTGGCCCTGCCATGAGGTACCTAGGGGAGGAATCAGGCCTCAGACAAACAGGCCCAAGGGAAGTGGGGAGGGCATTCAGGAGACAACAGCCACTGGTGTTTACTAAATACTCACTCTGGTGGGCTTCATGGTCTTGCTCCCAGCCCATTCCCTCCCAGCTCAGGAAGGCCCCAGTGAACCCAGTCAGCCCAGTCACCTGCCCTGCAGACCTGGGCACCCCCTTTCTTCCCCTCCCTCTTTTTTTTTTTTTTTTGAGACAGAGTCCTATTCCATCACCAGGCTGAAGTGTAGTGGTCTGATCTCGGCTCACCGCAATCTCCGCCTCCAGGTTTGAGCGACTCCCCTGCCTCAGCCTCCCTAGCAGCTGGGATTATAGGTACACACCACCACACCTGGCTAACTTTTTATATTTTAGTAGAGACGGGGTTTCACCATGTTGGCCAGGATGGTCTCGATCTCCTGACCTCGTGATCCGCCCCCCTCAGCCTCTGAAAGTGCTGGGCGTGAGCCACCACTCCCAGCCTTTTTTTTTTTTTTTTTGAGACAAGATCTCACTCTGTCACCCAGGATAGAGTGCAGTGGTGTGATCTTGGCTCACTGCAACCTCCACCTCCCGGGGTTCAAACGATTCTTCTGCCTCAGCCTCCCCAGTAACTGGGTTAACAGGGCATGTGCCACCACGCCTGGCTAATTTTGTGTTTTTTGTTTTGTTTTTTAAGTATATACGGGGTTTCACCACGTTGGCCAGGATGGTCTCGAACTCCTGACCTCGAGTGATCCACCCACCTCAGCCTCCCAAAGTGCTGGGGTTACAGGCATGAGCCACTGCACCCGGCATTCCCCTCCCTCTTCGGGAAGAAATGTCTCAATTCAGAAAGGAACGAAAAATCAGAACTTTCCCCTTTGAGAATCAAAGTCAGTTTCTCATTAGGAAAATACCCACCATTTAAGGGGAAAATCTCAAAGCAAATACGTTTTAAAGACCCCAACACTACAATCATGGTTCCTTAAGCCACTAACATTCCAGGAAAATAATTTTCCCAGCTCTAACAACAGTAGCAGATTGACACTTACATGGGACTTCCTACATGCCAGGTAGCACATGACAAATACTGAGTCACTGAATCCTGAGGTAGGTGCTATTTTTAGCCCCATTTTACAGATGAGGAAACTAAGGCACAGAGAGATTATTTAATCTGCCCTAAGCCATAGGAAGGTATGCAGAAGCAAATGAATGTATTAGTTCCATTTTTCTGAGACATACGTGTTAAGACCCTTCTGCATTTAATTTGGTTGTTTTAAAGCTGGTGAAATGCTGTTTGGGTAAGTCACACTCATAAAATGGTGCCTTACAGGAGATTCAGAGAATTTAAAATGTAGTAGTTCATTAACAGTCAATAGTCGGCTTATTTTTTGAGACAGAGTCTCGCTCTGTCCCCAGGCTGGAGTGCAGTGGCGTGATCTGACTCACTTCAACCCCCACCTCCCAGGTTCAAGGGATCCTCCCACCTCAGCCTCCAGAGTAGCTGGGGCTACAGGTGTGCACCACCATGCCCAGCTAATTTTTGTATTTTTTGGTACAGATGGGGTTTTACCATGTTGGCCAGGCTGGTCTCAAACTCCTGACCTCAAGCGATCCACCCGCCTCGGCCTCCCACAGTGCTGGGATTACAGGCGTGAGCCACCGCACTCGGCCCAATTTTTATTTTTGAGATAAGGTCTTGATTTGCTGCCTAGACTAGAGTGCAGTGGTGCAATCGTGGCTCATTGCAGCCTCAACCTCCTGGGCTCAAGTGATCCTACCACTTCAGCCTCCCAAGTAGCTAGGACTACAGGTATGTGCCACCATACCTGGAAAATTTTTTTAATGTTTTGTAGGGATGGGGTCTCACTACGTTGCCCGTGTCATATAGTTAATTTTTTTTTTTATTTTACAAATGAGTACAAGCCAGAATTTTTAAAAATAGAAAATGCTTTGTGAATTCTTTTTGTTAAGACCAGTTGCAAATCCAACATTGTCTGTCTTTTTCCCTTTTCTTTCATGCCCTCCTTAAGCTCTCCCAGGTAGATAATAACGCATATCTGGTTCCTTCTGCCCCAAATATAGCACCAGCCCATCCCCTCTTCTGTTCCTGAGGCCCCAGCCTACTCAGGAGTCCCTACCTGCAGCCTCCCCTTGACAGTCCATCCCTCCCAACAGAGCCCGCCTCTGCTGCCATCAAACCTTCAGTGATTCCCCTCTGCTCACAGAGGAGGGCCCTGGAGCCGAATGGGCTTCAGAATTTTCAATCTTTCAGATTTCAGAGAGGCAAATGGCTGGCGTACAGATTGTTACATAAACTCCCAGTAGGGCATGGGGGAGCACCCCATGATCAAACCCACTAATATTTCTGTAGTTAAGACCATGACACACTTAAGGGGATAAAAAAAAAAAGTCCGCAAATAGCCTCACATTAGTTCAGGATGACTGCAGCGAAATGAGTTTGTGCTGAACCTAGAAAAGAACTTTCAGCTTCTAGAGATGTTTGGATTCCTGAACAACAGATGAGGGTTCTGTGAAGCTGTATGGAGCCCAGTGTGTAGGCCGGGCTCCAGAAGCCCCTTCTGACCTGAGCCTACCCACCTCGCAGCCTCATTATCCCCCAAGGCAGATCATTTCTCAAATACACCAGGTACAGCTAACTTCTGAACACACTCAGGCCATAGAGTACAATCCAGTCTCCCCTCCAATCCACAGGCCTCAGATCTGAGCCTGCTGTGCTCTGTCCAAAGCCTTCTGTGGTTCCTACTGCCCCAGTCCCATTTTTCCTGCCACTTCTTGCCCCCACGTAAGCTCAGCCTCACCTACAACTCCTCCAGGCAGCCAACAGGCTGCCCTGACCTTGTCTCCTCTGCCCAGCATGTTCTCTGCCTCTGTTCAGCCTGCAGAATCTCTCCTGGGACCTTGAAGACCCCTCGCTCTCTGCAGGCCACCCCACAGAGCTTCCACTCCACTGTTACAATTCTGATCCCTCATCAAAGTGAGAAGCCTTCAAGGGCAGGGCTCAATGACTGGATCCTCAGCCTTGCACAGTCCAGCCTGGCACCAAGCAGAGGCTTCTGGGACTCATTTTAGTTTTTGAGGGTTTTTTTGTTGAGATGGAGTCTCGCTTTGTCCCCCAGGCTAGAGGGCAGTGGTACGATTTTGGCTCCCGGGTTCAACCGATTCTCCTGCCTTAGCCTTCCAGTAGCTGGGATTATACGCATGCACCACCACACCCAGCTAATTTTTGTATTTTTAGTAGAGGCAGCGTTTCACCATGTTGGCCAGGCTGGTCCTCGAACTCCTGACCTCAAGTGATCCACCTGCCTCAGCTCCCAGAGTGCTGGGATTACAGGCGTGAACTACTGCGCCGGGCCTCACTTTGAATGAATGAATATGGACCCCAGCACTTGTTCTACCACCCCTGAGTCTTTGCACAAACTACTCCTCCAGATTTTTCTGATAAGCAGGCTTCACAGAGCCCTGTGACCTCCCAGGCAGGTCCTCCTTCCCTCATCTGGAGTACCCCAGCCCCTGCCCCACTCCTCTCAGTAATCTGTTGATTCTGGGCTGGGACCACCTGTGTTTCCGCTGGCAGGCTCCGGTCTGACTTCTCTCCAGATCCCTGGCATTGCCCAGCACAGAATAAGGAGCAGGGTTGGTGTGTGTGTGGCCTCACCTTCGGGAGGGCAGCCGCCGACGCATGCGGTGACAGTCCAGCACCCACTCCTTACGCACGATGCGGCCTCCCAGGCCTAGGACCTGGCTGTACTTGGGGGTGTTGGCAAAGGCACAGCTGGTGGGGGGCAGAAGTGAGGATGTCAGTTAGGTGTGATAGGGGCAAAGGGGAATGAGAGAGACAGTGGAGACAGAGGGAGACAGAGAGAGAGAGAGAGATCGTGAGATCGAGGTGGGAGAAATAAAAAGAGGTTGGAGACCAAGGGAGAGATGCAAAAATCAGAGAGAAGACAAAGGCTACAGAGTGCAAGCGAGAAAGAAAGCGAGTGAGAGAGAGAGAAAGCATGCAGCATAGTGGACACAGAGAAAGCACAAGGTGGAGGAGACACAGGAAGCTGAGGGAGAAACTATAGCGGCATAGACAGTGGGGTGCTAGCCTACATGAGATGCGTGCTGTCCTGGGTCCAGTCTGGCCGGTACTTGGCCCCAAGCTCTAGGGCCTTATCTCGCAGCTCAGAGCGGAATGGGTTCTGGAAGCCACTCAGCACCACTACCACACCCTGAAGGATCTTTCCTAGCTCCTCTGGGCCAGCTCGGGGTCGTCTGGGCTCGGTGCCTTCTCCTCGGGGCTTGCCTGTCACTGCCCCCTGTGCTGGGGCAGGGACTGGCACTGCGGCTGGGGTACGAGTGGGAGCTGGTACTGGAGAAGCCAAAGAGTAGATTCAGTTACCACCACTGGGGCTCAACCCCCAGGCCCTCCTCCCTCAGAAATCCAGGCCCCAGCCCCTCCTCCCTCAGACCCAGAAATCCCGGCCCCAGCCCCTCCTCCCTCAGACCCAGGGGTCCAGGCCCCCAGCCCCTCCTCCCTCAGACCCAGGCCCAGCCCCTCCTTCCTCAGACCCAGGGGTCCAGGCCCCAACCTCTCCTCCCTCAGACCCAGGGGTCCAGGCCCCCAGCCCCTCCTCCCTCAGACCCAGGGGTCCAGGCCCCCAGCCCCTCCTTCCTCAGACCCAGGGGTCCAGGCCCCCAGCCCCTCCTTCCTCAGACCCAGGGGTCCAGGCCCCAACCTCTCCTCCCTCAGACGCAGGGGTTCTGGCCCCCCAACCCCTCCTCCCTCAGACCCAGGGGCCCAGGCCCCAGCCCCTCCTCCCTCAGACCCAGGGGTCCAGGCCCCAACCTCTCCTCCCTCAGACCCAGGGGTTCAGGCCCCCAACCTCTCCTCCCTCAGACCCAGCGGTTCAGGCCCCCAACCCCTCCTCCCTCAGACCCAGGGGCCCAGGCCCCAGTCCCTCCTCCCTCAGATTCAGGAATCCAGGCCCCCAGCCCCTCCCCCTCAGACCCAGGGGTCCAGGCCCCCAGCCCTTCCTCCCTCAGATTCAGGACAGCAGACTCCAGCCCCTCTTCCCCTAGGCCACAGGAGCACAGGCTCCTATGGGAACAAGGGATCTAGTTAGCTTACATTTAGGTCTCTTGGGAACAGATGGTGACAGCTGGGCTGGTGGTTTGCTGGGGGTCTTCTTTTCTTCTTGGTTCAAATCCAACTTCCTCTTCCCTTTGGGAGACTCCTGGGGCTGAGGGGATGGGGATGGGTTGAGGCCTCCAGCTTCTCTCCTCCTCCACCCCACCAAAGTCTGATGATTTCACCTTGGAGGTGCTGCCTATGGCCCTGGAGACTGGAGAGGCTGAGGAGGCAGCACTAGAGGCCTGGAGGGTAGCAGCTGCATAGCTGGGTCCTGCTGGGTCGCTGGCTGTGACTATGAAGGCAGAAAGTGGATTCAGGATGAGAGGGCTGAGCCCCAAGACCCTTTCACTCCCATCTATGGGACACAGAGTACTGTTCCCAAATCCCACCCATGATCCAGGAGTCCCGGCCCCCAGACCCCTCATCCCTCAGGACACAAGAGGCCAGGCCCACCTTCCTCCACCCTGAGACCCCATACAGGACTCCACTACCCTCCTCCCTCAGACCCAGGAATCTGAGCCCCAGCCCCCTCTACCCTCAAACCCACGAGTCTAGGTCTCAACCCTACTCACTCAGGACCCAGGTTGTCCGAGCTCACCTGGGGATGTCTTGTTGATCCGGCTGAAGAAGAGAGCCCCCGGCCTCAAAGAGTTGGCACTCTCATCCTCCTCCTTCACACGGAACTGGCCGAGCTTGGTCACTGTCACCTTCTAAGGTCCCGCAAGTTCAGTGTTATAGGTGGGCTGCTGGCAGGTGGGGGTGGAGAGGCAGGGAGAAGGCCATGGGGAGCGACGGGTACAGCTTACCTGGGACGGGGCCTCTGCCTCATCTTTGTCTGGGGGGCTATGAAACCGTACAAAACTCAAGCCAAAGGGGGAGTCCTGGGAAAGGAGGGGTGGGAGTCAGGGAGTCTGGCCCAAGGACAGAGGCCAGGCTCAAAGACCCTTTCACTCAGGGAAACCCCTTCCTGGCTCTTTCCCTCTCATGAACACCCATGTTGAAGGAGGGGCCCTGGTGATGGTGATGACGATTATAGGATTTAGCTGCTGTGACTGAGCCCTAACTCTGAGTCTGGCTCCAAGCCCTTTTCACACGTTAGCTCTTTGAGCAATTGGCAGAGTCTACTGGGTGTCCCAGCGAATCCACTGCCCTATGCACAAACTCCTGCCTGTGGAATGGGAGGGAGTGCTGCGTGCTACTTCCAGAACACAGAAGTGTTCCAGGCTCTCTCCTCCTCTGCCAGCTGGATGCAGGGCCAGAAAATGGGAGAAGCCTGGGTCCCTGCATGACCTCATAAGGAGAAGCCAGCTGACAGGCTAAACACTCCCCAGGACAGTTACCTGGGCAAGAAGCACACCTTTATTGTGTGGCATCATCACATACTCCAGTCTTACTGTTACCACAGCTTTTAGCATCCCCTAACCTACAGCAACCCTATAAGGATCAGGAAATGGAGGCCCAGAGAAGGTAAGTCACTTGCCCAAGATCACAAACCTAAAAAGTGGTATAGCCAGGATGTGAACTCAGTAATCAGACTCCAGACCTCCTGATGTTAACTACTAGGCCCACTCTACTAGGCCACCTCCCTAACAAGTCAGTTCCCCTCCTCCGATTGCCCTCTGAGATGCTACAGTTCACCCTTCCTAGATTCCCTCCAGGAGATGAAACTTCTCATTACAGGAAAGATTCCAAACCCATTTCGGGGAACGCAGGGATCCAGTCTCCCCATAATCCCAAGGGACACCAACTGTCTGCTCCTCCCCGCCCTATTGGCCCTCAATGTTGAGCAGACTCAACATTGGCCCTTATTTCCCTCCTTGCCCAGGACCAAGGACTCTGCACCCTGGGTACCTTGCTGTAGGGCTGGCTACAGACAATTTTGACCCGGTCCCAGCGCTTCTCGGCGGCTGCCCGGACCAGCTTGTCAGGTCCAAACATGCGAACGCGGTTGGGGTTTGAGCCACTGCGGCTCTCAGAAGGGGACATGAAAGATGAGGTGACCAGAAGGACCTGGGGTGGGAGAAACCACAGTGAATGAGAACCATGGCAGGTTGGCTTAGATGAGAACTTCTAGGGGCTGGGGAAGAGGGCACAGGGCCCATGTAGGGGACTAGGAGCCACTGGAATGTAGCTTGGGCCTTGATGGCCCCAGACCCTTCCTTTGTTTCTGGGCCTTGAGTCAGTCCTGCCCTGACACAGGCCCCACAGGGATCTTTTTATCCTCCAGATGTGAGCGACCCTTATCTAAATTCTCCCATGGAGTCTTCCATATATCTGGCAATACAGCAGGCTACATGTCTAAGGAACTTTCCCAGCAGAGAATACTTGGTAAACTGGAACAATATTCAAACACCTTTTGGAAATGTACAGGTGAGTCAGCAGAAAGGCAAGGGGAATTACTAGAGGCTGGAAATGAGAGAACAGAATCCAAAGAGTCAGAGGAGCTGCACTAAGTATTAAGTGATTGTGGTAAACCACGTTTCTGCTTCTCTAGCTGATCATGACCAGGCTCTGCCAATAGGAGGAGCGAGAGAGAGAGGCTGCAAGGCTGCAGGAGGGAGGAGGGACCTGCTCCTCCTGCATTTGCAGATCCTGTGAGCATCACCCCCAGTTAAGCTTCAGCTTCTGCAGTGGTTCCTGCCTGCAGCAGCAGATGTATCCAGTTTGCAGTGTCCCGGTACCTCCAGAAACAGCCTCGTTCAGCCCCTCTCAGCAGCCGCTGGGGGAGAAAGCCCTCCTCAAATGATCTGAATTTCAGCTCCTGGGGCCCCACCTCCAAGTTTCCAAACATCTACGTTTTAACAATTCCTGCCCCTCTCTTTTGTTCCCCCAACCCTGGGAGTGGTAGCTACTCCCTGCTGATATGAAGCTTCTCCTTCATATCTTAGTCTTCCAGTAACACCTAGTTACTGGTTCTTTCTACTAAATTCTCTGTTAAAATAACTGGTGTGGTTTTAGTCTCCTGGCAGGACCCTGTCTGACCTGGCAGCACTAATGTTGGTAGTTTGTCATGGTGCTGATCTCAGGTGGCAAAAACTTGATTTTGTTTATTATTTTTATTTTTTTAAGAAACAGGGTCTTTCTCTGTCACCCAGGCTAGAGTGCAGTGGTACGATCATAGCTCACTGCAGCCTCGACCTCCAGGGCTCAAGTGATTCTCCCACTTTGGCCTCTGAGTAGCTGGATCGAGAGATGCACAACACCACACCTGGCTAATTTTTTATTTTTTGTAGAGGCAGGGTCTTGCTATGTTGCCCGGGCTGGTCCTGAACTCCTGGCCTCAAACGATCCTCTCACCTCAGCCTCCCAAAGCTAAGGAATTACACGCATAAGCCACCACACCCAGCTAGAACTTGATCTTTAAGGGTTATGCACTTGGTGGTGAAAGAGAACAAGAGAGAAAACCCAGGCTCCAAGCAAGGGAGAATGGCATCTCAGAGATCCTCACCACATTGCACAGAACTGAGGACTCCCCAAAGGCAATGCCCACACTAGTTAAATGAACAGGAGGCCGGGCGCGGTGGCTCAAGCCTGTAATCTCAGCACTTTGGGAGGCCGAGACGGGTGGATCACGAGGTCAGGAGATCGAGACCATCCTG
>NW_012105875.1:310595-311732 GCF_000951045.1 Mandrillus leucophaeus
GCCTGTAGTCCCAGCTACTTGGGAGGCTGAGGCAGGAGAATCACTTGAACCTGGGAGGTGGAGGTTGCAGTGAGCCAAGATTGCACCACTGCACTGCAGGCTGGTGACAGAGCGAGACTCCATGTCAAAAAAAAAAAAAAGATGAATGCAGCCACTTTTGGTTGGGTATATTTTGTTACTGACTTAGTCACTTAGTCTCTTTTCTAACTGACATGCTGTGAAATTTATAAAATTGAACAATAAAGCCTTTTGCTGAGAAAAACAGAACATAACCATAGCTCTTTTTGTGCGCAGCTGATTGTGCAAAGGAAACAAGAAAGACAATTATACAGAAGGGAAGCTTTCTCCCTGACCTTGACTATACTTATTTAGAAAAGGCCTGATTTGGAGCTGACAGGGAAGCTGCATTTTCGGTGACTAAAAAGCGTAAGGCAAGCTGTGGTTGGCAGCTGCTATCCACATGAACCGAGTTTTCCTCTGAGGGTTAGACCACTGGCCTCCTTGGCTTTAGGGCCTTGCAACTTGGGCTGAACCATGCTACCAGCTTCCCTGGTTCTCCAGCTTACAGACAGTCTATCATGGGACTTTGCAGCCTCCATAATCATGTGACCCAACTCTCGTAATCCCTTCTATCTATATCTATATCTATAAACTATTGCTTCTATCTCTCTGCAGCGCCTTGACTAATACAACTACCCATTCCACCTTACTAGAAAGACAGCGAAGGTAAATAAACATTCACATACCAGATATGATAAAATTTTAGCTAAAAATGTACTTATTCTGTCTTTATCATTATAAAGTAGAATTCTGGACAGGTACAGTTGTCCATGCCTGTAATCCCAGCACTTTGGGAGGCCAAGCCGGGCAGATTGCTTGAGCCTGGGAGTTTGAGACCAGCCTGGGCAACATGGCAAAACCCCATCTCCACTAAAAATACAAAAATTAGCCAGGTACGGTGGCAGGTGCCTGTAGTCCCAGCTACTCAGGAGGCTGAGGTGGGAGGATAACCTGAGCCTGGGGAGGTTGAGGCTACAGTGAGCCATGATCATGCCACTGGACTCCAGCCTGGGTGACAGAGTGAGACCCTGACTTAAAAAAAATAAGAAATAATAAAGTAGAATTTTGGCCGGGCGC
>NW_012105875.1:312126-322309 GCF_000951045.1 Mandrillus leucophaeus
AATTTTGATCTAAATCCGTTTGCCAAAAGAACACATAACCTTTTTTTTTTCTTTTTTGTGACCGTCTCAGTTTGTCATCCAGGCTGAAGTGCAGTGGCATGCTCATAGCTCACTGCAGCCTCCACCTCCAGGGGTCAAGGGACCCTCCCACCTTAGCCTTCTGAGTAGCTGGGATTACTAGTATGCACCACCATGCCTGGCTAATGTTTTTATTTTTGGGACAGACAGGGTCTTGCCTTGATGCCCAGACTGGTCTCGAACTCCTGATTTCAAGTGATCCTCCCGCTTTGGCCTCCCAAAGCACTGGGATAACAGGCATGAGCCACTGCACCCGGTCAGAAGCTTCATTTGTTAAGATGTACCTTGTAGAGCAGAAAAAGCACTTGATAAGATTCAATACACATTCATGAAAAAAAAAAAAAAGCTCTCAACAAACCAGAAATAGAAAAGAATTTTCTCAACCTAACAAAGGACATCTATAAAAAACAAACAACCTATAGCTAACACCATATTTAATGGTGAAGGACTCAACGCCTTCCCCCTAAGATCAGGAACAAAGCGAGGATATCCACTTCCACCACTTCTATTCAACATTGCACTAGTCAGTGTGACAAGGTGAGAAAAAGAAAAAAGAAAACTATTTTTTTTCACAGATGACGTGATTGTCTATGCAGAAAATCCCAAGAGATCTAGACAAACTACAAGGTTTAGTAAGTGAAGGTCACAAGATGAGAAGTCAATATACAAAATCAACTGTATATTACACATCATTTCTGTGGTATTCTGGCCAAAGTGTGCAACCTAAATTAATCACAAGGAAACATCATATATTTTGTACAGTAAGTGATATCTGACAAAATCACTGACCTCTACTCTTCAAAAACATCAAAGGCACACACCCAAAGTCACAGGAGCCTTCATTCCTTCCGTTCTCCCTCCTTCCCTCCTTCCCTTTTATTTTTTTTTTTGAGATGCAGTTTCACTCTTGTCGCCCAGGCTGGAGTGCAATGGTGCGATCTCGGTTCACTGCAACCTCTGCCTACCAGGTACAAACGATTCTCCATCTCAGCCTCCCAAGTAGCTCGGATTACAGGCCTGCGCCACCATGCCTGGCTATTTTTTTTTTTTTTTTTTAGAGAATTTAGTAGAGATGGGATTTCTCCATGTTAGTCAGGCTTGTCGTGAACTGCTGACCTCAGGTGATTCACCCACCCCGGCCTCCCAAAGTGCTGGGATTACAGGCATGCGCCACCCATGCCCAGCTTCTTTCTTTCTTTCTGTGACAGCGTTTTGACGTTGTTACCCAGGCTGGTCTCAAACTCCTGAGGTCAAGTGATCCACCTGCAGTGGCCTCCCAAAGTGCTAGGATTACAGGCATGAGCCACCACACCAGGCCTTCTTTTTATTTTTTAATAGAGACGGGGTCTCAGTATGTTGCCCAGGCTGGTCCCTAACTCCTGGGCTCAAGTGATCCTCCTACCTCGGCTTCTTAAAGTTCTCGGATTACAGGCGTGAACCACTGTGCCTGGCTGTCACAGGAACTCTTTTTAATGAATGGAAACCAAGGAGATGTGACAAATCAATGCAATGCATGATTCTGCATTTTCTTTTGCTGTAAATAACATTATTGGGGCAATGAAGAAAATGTGAAGAAAGTCTGAGATCAGATGATATAGCACTGTATCAATGTTAATTTCCTAACTTTGTAATTGCACTGTAGTCAAGTAAGAAATGTCTCAGCTTTCAGGAAATACTCACTGGAGTATTCAGGGATAAAGGGGCATCATGCACATAACTTACGCTCAGTGCAGAAAAAAAATATGTACATATTTGTTACCTTTGGGGAATATGAATGAAGAGTATATGGAGGCTGAGGCAGGCAGACTGCTTGAGCTCAGGAATTTGAGACAAGCCTGGGCCACGTGGCAAAACCCCATCTCTACAAAAATACAAAAATCAGCTGAGCATGGTGGTGCAAGCCTGTAGTCCCAGCTACCTGAGGGGCTGTGGCAGGAAAATCACTTGAACCTGGGAGGCTGCAGTGAGCTGAGATCGTGCCACTGCACTCCAGCCTGGGTGACAAAGTGAGATCTCGTTTCAAAAAACAAAAGAGTAGGCCAGATACATACAGTGGCTCACATGTGTAATCCTAGCACTTTGGGAGACCGCAGCAGGTGGATCACTTGACCTCAGGAGTTCAAGACCAGCCTGGGCAACATAGTGAAACCCCATTTCTACAAAATATATTTAAAAATTAGCTGGGCATGGTGACTCCCACTAGCTACTTGGGGGGCTGAGGCGAGAGGATCACTTGAGCCCAGGAGGCAGAGGTTGCAGTGGGCTGAGATCATCCCACTGTACTCCAACCTGAGCAACAGAGTGAGACCCCCATCTCAAATAAATAAATAAACAAACAAACAAATAAAATGAAATATATGGTTTAAAAAAGAAACAGTTTGGCATTGGCATAAAGAAAAATACACATATCAATGGAACAGAGAAGAGAGTATAGAAATAAACCCACACATATTGTCAATTAATTCTCAACAAGGAGTCAAAATGATTCAATGAGAAAAGGGAAGTCTTCTTTTTTTTAAAGTATTTTCAGTCAGGTGCAGTGGCTCAGGCCTGTAATCCCAGTACTTTGGGATGCCGAGGTGGGAGGATCACTTCAAGCTCAGGAGTTCAAGACCAGCCAGGCAATGTAGGGAAACCCCATCTCTACAAAAATTTTTTTTTTGTTTTGAGATGGAGTCTCGTTCTGTCACCCAGGCTGGAGTGCAGTGGCGTGATCTCCGCTCACTGCAAGCTCCGCCTCCCGGGTTCATGCCATTCTCCTGCCTCAGCCTCCCCAGTAGCTGGGACTACAGGCGCCCGCCACCACGCCTGGCTAATTTTTTGTATTTTCAGTAGAGACAGGGTTTCACTGTGTTAGCCAGGATGGTCTCAATCTCCTGACCTTGTGATCCGCCCGCCTCGGCCTTCCAAAGTGCTGGGATTACAGGCGTGAGCCACCACGCCTGGCCAAATTTTTTTAAAAAATTAGCCGGGCATGGTGGCTCACACCTATAGTCTCAGCTACTCAGGAGGCTGGGGCTGGAGAATCCCTTGAGCCTGGGAAATGGAGGTTGCAGTGAGCCAAGATCATGTCACTGTACTCCAGCCTGAGCAACAGAGTGAGACTCTGTCTCAAAATAAATAAAATAAATCAGCATTGTCAACAAACATATAAAAAAGATACAGAAAAGGGCCAACCATAAGGGTCTTTATAAGAAAGGAAGGCTGGGTGTAGTGGCTCATGCCTATAATCCCAGCACTTTGGGAGGCTGGGGTGGGTGGATTGCTTGAGCCCAGGAGTTTGAGACCAGCCTGGGCAACACAGTGAAACCCTGTCTCTACAGAAAATAACAAAAGTTAGCCAGGAGTGGTGGTGTGCACCTGTAGCCCCAGCTACTTGGGAGGCTGAGATGGGAGAATCACTTGAACCTTGGAGGCAGAAGTTGCATTGAGCTGAGATCATGCCACTGTACTCCAGCCTGGGCAACGGAAATGAAATCCTGTCTCAAAAAGTAAAAGAAAGATGGGCGCAGTCGCTCACGCCTGTAATCCCAGCACTTTAGGAGGCTGAGGAGGGCACATCAGGAGGTCAGGAGTTCGAGACCAGCCTGGCCAATATGGTGAAACCCCGTCTCTACTAAAAATACAAAAAAAAAAGTTAGCAGGGCATGGTGACAGGCACCTGTAGTCCCAGCAACTCAGGAGGCTGAGGTAGAAGAATCACTTGAACCCGGGAGGCAGAGGTTGCAGTAAGCCGAGATTGCACCACTGCACTCACTCCAGACTGGGCGACAGAGTGAGACTCTGTCTCAAAAAAAAAAAAAAAGAAAAAAAAAAGAAGGCAAGAGAGTCAGAGTTGGAGAAGTGACAATGGAAATGGAAGCAGGCATTAGAGGGACAGGAGTGCTGGCTTTGATGAAGGAAGGGCCACAAGCTGAGGAGGGCAGATGGACTCTAGAAGTTGAAATAGGCAAGGAAATGGATTCTCCCCTAGAGCCTCCAGAAGGAACACGGCTCTGCCCACACCTCGATTTTAGCCCAGTAAGAGTGATTTTAGACTTCTGACCTCCAGAATAGTCAGATAATACATTTGTGTCACTTTAAGCCATGATCCAAACTTGCTCTCTTCCCTGATGTGCAGTTTACCGCCCCGTGTCTGCCTTCTGTCTCCTCCGTACACTGGTGATCCTCCAGAGGGCAGCAATCAGGTGTGACTCACATCTGCCCCATGTCTTCCCAGCCCCAGCCCCTGGGGGACACGGTGATGCAGGCATGAGGGGCAGAGGTCAGTATGGGATCCATCTCATAGCCCTGCTTACCTCATAGTCTTGCTCCCCAGCGCCTCCAGCTGAACTGCCCACCAGCACCTCCACAAAAGCTGAGCCATCATTCCCAATGTCCACACTGTGTATCTGCTCCTCCTTCTCCAACTGTGGGCAGAGAGAGAAGCCACTGTCAGTGCCTGCTCTGCCCCTGGGCTCACTGTGGGACCTCAGGATGAATTTCCTTTGGATCACCATGTCCCTGTAACGTCAACTCTGTGAGGGAGCACACCAGGGTTGACTGGTGCCATGAGTCCCCTCCACACAGCATAGGGTATGGCATGGAGCAGGAATTGACGAAACAGTCACTGAATGAATGCACACGCCCCCACCCCACACATACCTGCTTCCCTGACCTCTCCAGACTCCACCACGTCAGCCTATCACACGCCACCATGGAGCTCTCCTTGGTAAGCACTTGTCAGAGTTATAACTTTATTCAAATCATCACGCAGACAAACAGCACATGTCACCCCTCACCCACAATTGCAAAGGACTCCAGGAAACCTCCCTGAGAGCAGGGGCTTTGTCCAATCTTGCTCACCACTAGTTCCTGGGTTTGAATCCCAGCTCTGCTGCACACTAGCTGTATGACCATGCCAGTTAACCTTTTGGAGCCTCAGTTTTCTCACCTGTAAAATGGGAATGACCACCATATCTAGGATCATGCACATAAATAATGGCCACAGGGCATGGTGAGGAGTAGGCAATTAACCACTGTCAGTCAGGAGGTATTATTAGTCAGTGCTTGACAACT
This sequence comes from Mandrillus leucophaeus, assembly GCF_000951045.1. NCBI lineage: Eukaryota > Metazoa > Chordata > Mammalia > Primates > Cercopithecidae > Mandrillus > Mandrillus leucophaeus. The sequence continues at coordinate 317,263 of NW_012105875.1, forward strand.
CTTTGTTGAAAGAAGAAAAGAGCTACCTATAGGAGGCCTCATCTCAAAGGATCTGCCATTCCGGTCTGACAGATGAAGATGCAGAAAGCCATGTGGGCCATGTGGGCATGGGAGGCAGTTAGGTTGAGCAAGTGTCCTACCTTCCAGTTTGGGGCTCTTTTATTAGGATCCTAGAATGACACATTATTGCAACTCTCAAAGGTACCTAGGCCAGGTGCAGTGGCTCAAGCCTGTAATTTCAGTACTGTGGGAGGCCAAGGCAGTGGATCACTTGAGGCCAGCCTGGCCAACATGGCAAAACCCTTCTCTACTAAAAATATAAAAATTAGCCGGACATGGTGACGCATGCCTGTAGTCCCAGTTCTTCAAGAGGCTGAGGCATGAGAATCTCTTGAACCTGGGAGGCAGAGGCTGCAGTGAGCAGAGATCGTGCCACTGCACTCCAGCGAGACTCTGTCTCAAAACAAAAAACAAAAAAAAAAACAAGGTACTTAGTCCACCACCCTACACTGCCCTCTCCTCCCACCCGTGATGATGACAGATGCTCCAATCTGCTCTGTTGCCTCCCTGTCAGATCATCTAGACATCACCTGCACACTGCTATCAACAGGAACACCATCGTATGGGAGGAAGGAGCCTGGACTTGGGGTGAGGCAGGCCTGGGCTCAAATACAGCAATGCCATTTCCAACCTATACAACCTTGGGTGACCTAGTCAACGTCTCTGTGAGGCAGTTTCCTCACATGCAAAAAGGGAAGATGGTCATAACAACCCTCCTTCCTTGGCCAGGCACAGTGGCTCACATCTGTATAAGCAGCACTTTGGAAGGCTGAGGTGGGAGGATCACTTGAGGCCGAGAGTTCAAGACCAGCCTGGGCAACATAGCCAGACCTTGTCTCTACAAAAAATACAAAAATTAGCCAGGCATGGTGGCATATACCTGTGGTCCCAGCTACTCAGGAGGCTACGGCGGGAGGATCACTTGAGCCAGGGAAGGTCAAGGCTGCAGTGAGTCGTGCTCGTATCACTGTACTCTGGGCGACAGAGTGATGAGACCTTGTCTCCAAAAAAAAACTTACCCTCCCTCTGAAGTAAGTTGAGATGACACACAGAGTTAACAACTATAACCACAACTGCGGCCAACATCCGAGTGCACTCAGTGCTCCTGGTATGCCAGACTCTTGCTAATAATACATGTATCTACTCTCCTGCAACGGCTCTGCCAGGCAGTTGCTATAATTATCTCCATCTTGCACATGAGCAAACGGAGGCAGGAAGTGATTATGTAACTTCGCAGCTGGTGGGTGGCAAAGCCGGACCGGAACCCAGAAAGGCTGGCGACAGTCCATGCGTGCTCCTCCATCACACCACTAGCGTGCTGGAGAAGGAAGATGGTGCTGGAGGAAGGGCCTGCCTAAGGCTGAGGCCGGCAGACCTCCTGCTGACTCCCCTGCCTCTACCGCCACTCCCAGCCCTGGGCCCTGGGCAGTGTACAGTGCTGCCTGGGCTCATGAGAAGTCCCAGTCTGGGCCAGGTGCGGTGGCTCACACTTGTAATCCCAGCACTTTGGGAGGCTGAGACAGATGAATCGCTTGAGGTCAGGAGTTTGAGACTAGCCTGGCCAACATGGTGAAACCCCGTCTCTACTAAAAATACAAAAATTAAAATTAGCAGGGCATGGTGGTGAGCGCCTGTAATCCCTGCTACTGGGGAGGCTGAGGCAGGAGAATCACTTGAACCCGGGAGGCGGAGGTTGCAGTGAGCCGAGATTGTGCCACTGCACTCCAGCTTGGGCGATGGAGCGACACTCTGTCTCAAAACAAAACAAAACAACAACAACAACAAAAAAAAAAAAACAAAAAACAAAAAAAACAAGAAGTCCCAGTCTGACTGCTTAGCCTCTGGCCAGGCTTTGTGACTCTTCACCAGCCACAACAGCCTCCCTTCTGTGCCAAGAACAGTCTGGCTCCTTCCCACCTCAGGGCCTCTGCACCTGCCAATCCCCCTGTCTGGACCACTTTTCTCTCAAACATACCCATAGCTGGGTAAAAGTTTACCTTCTGTGCTTCAGGTGCCCACTCAGATGTCACTTCAGACCATAAGTAGCCTACCTCGCCCCCTACCCGGTGCCACTCTCTATCTCCCTACCCGACTTTACTTTTCTTCATGTTTACTGCCTGGTGTTACACAGTTACATCTTTTTTGTTTGTATTTGTCTAGCATCTGTCTCTCCCACTAGACTTTTAAGCTCCACGAGAGCAAGGACAATGTCTGAGTTGCTCCCTCCTGTGTCCCCAAGGCCAAGAATAGTGTCTGGTCCTTCCCAGCTCTGCTGATTTCCTGCTGTGTGATCCTGGAGCAAATGGTTTCACTTCACCCCTTGTGCCTCAGTTTCTGAACCTGTGAAATGGGGACAGTAAAAACGCCTACCTCATAAAGTTGTTGATAACATTCAAATTCATACCAAGAATGAGAAATAACATACCAAGTGCCTGGAATACTGCCTGGCACAGAGCAAACACTATATAAATGTCAGCTGTGAATATCATTAACACAGCAGGCCTCTAGTGCATTCCCAATGGATGGACAGACAGACGCAGAAGAGGCCCCCAGCGACCGTTTGCAGAAGTTACTACTCAAGAGTTACTAAGCTGTAACTCTGGTTCTGTCCTCCCTTACCAGGTGGCCCTGTTGAACCCCTTCTCTGATGCTTGCTTGGGTGTCCCATCTGTCACAAGTGGATCATCATGGCTAACATTTTCAGATTCTCACCATGTGCCAAGTGCTTGGTGTATGAGTTTCCTGTTACTGTTGTACAAATTAGCAGAAACTTCGTGGCTAAAAACAACACAAATTTGGCCAGGCGCAGTGGCTCACGCCTGTAATCCCAAAACTTTGGGAGACCGAGGCGGGCGGATCACCTGAGGTCGGGAGTGCGAGACCAGTCTGACCAACATGCAGAAACTCCGTCTCTATTAAAAATACAAAATTAGCCAGGCGTGGTGGCCCATGCCTGTAATCCCAGCTACTCAGGAGGCTGAGGCAGGAGAACTGCTTAAAACTGGGGGGCGGAGGTTGCAGTGAGCTGAGATCGCACCACTGTATTCCAGCCTGGGCAAGAGGAGCGAAACTCCATCCCCTCCTCAAAAAAAAAACCCCATAAATTTGTTATCTTATAGATCTGGAGGTCAAAAGTCTGAAACTGGGCCTTACAGAGCTAAAATCTAGGTGCGGCAGGGCTGCGTTCCTTCCTTCCGAGAGCACTAGAGAACATGTCTCCTTGCATGTTCAGCTTCTCGAGGCCACCTGCCTTCCTTGGCTCACAGTCCCTTCCTCGTCTTCAAAGCCGCTGAAAGCGCTGGCATCACTCCAGGCTCTGCTTGCATCTTCACAGCTCTGGTTCCAGCACTCTTGCCTCCCTCTTTCCCTTATAAGGCTTCCGGGGGTTACATGAGGTCCACCGGATAACGCAGGGCACTCTCCCCATCTCAAGATCCTTAATTTAATCAAACCCACAAAGCTCCTTTGGTCATTAAAATATTTCCAGGTTGTGGGGACGAGGACATGAACATCTTTTGAGCGCCACCGTTCTGTCCACCACACTTGGCTAAGCATGCACCAGGCATCACTGAAGCCTCAAAACCACTTTAAGTAGAAGGGTCTGTTACGACTCCAGTTTCACAGATGGGGAAACTGAGGCTCAGACAGGTTAAATCAATAGCTTACATGGCACACAAGCTAATAACTAGCAGAGTACTTCGGACCCAACTGCCTGACTGCAAAGCACTGCCCAATACCACCACTGTTCTCAACTCCTTTCCTTCCATCCCTGAGTCAAACTCAACATCTTTACCTCTCCCACAATATTAAGCACAGCTCCTAAATCTGGTAGGATGGAGATGCTTTTATTTTAAATGAATGATTTCTACTGCATATATAACTATTTTTACTTTAAACACGCACAGGCACTCCCTGACATTTCTTCTTCATATATAAAAAAACTCCTGGCTAGGAGCAGTGGCTCACGCCTATAATCCCAGCACTGTGGGAGGTGGAGGCGGGAGAATCACTTGAGGCCACGAGTTCAAGACCAGCCTGGCCAACATAGCAAAACCCTGTCTCTACCAAAAATACAAAAAGTTAGCTGGCTGTGGTGACACACACCTTGATAGTCGCAGCTACTCAGGAGGCATGAGAATTACTTGAACCTGGGAGGTGGAGGTTGCAGTGAGTTGAGATGAGCCACTATACACCAGCCTGGGCAGGTGACAGAGTGAGACTCTGTCTCAAGAGAAAAAACAACAGGCTGGGCACGGAGGCTCACACCTGTAATCTCAGCACTTTGGGAAGCCAAGGCAGGCAGATCACTTGAGGCCAGGAGTTCGAGACCAGTATGACCAATATGGTAAAACTCTTTTTCTACTAAAAATATAAAAATTCTCCAGGCATGGCCGGGTACAGTGGTTCACGCCTGTAATCCCAGCACTTTGGGAGGCTGAGGCGGATGGATCACCTGAGGTCAGGAGTTCGAGACCAGACTGGCCAACATGGAGAAATCTCGTCTCTACTAAAAATACAAAAAGTAGCTGGACGTAGTGGTGCACACCTGTCGTCCCAGCTACTTGGGAGGCTGAGGCAGGAGAATCTCTTAAACCCAGGAGGTGGAGTTGCAGTGAGCCGAGATTGCACCATTGCACTCCAGCCTGGCCAACAAGTGAAACTCCGTCTCAAAAAATAAAAAAATAAAAATAAAAAAATTAGTCAGGCGTGGTGGTATGCACCTGCAATCCCAGCTACTCAGGAGGCTGGGTGACACAGTGAGACTCTGTCTCAAAAAAAAAAAAGTAAAAAAATACTTTTAAAAATTCTGATAAAAATGTTTATACATAGAGGCTGTGGGTGGTGGCTTATGCCTGTAATCCCAACACTTTGGGAGGCCGAGGCAGGTGGCTCACTTGAGCCAGGAGTTCAAGACCAACCTGGGCAACACGGTGAAACCCTGTCTCTACTAAAAACAGAAAAATTAGTTGGGCATGGTGGCATGCGC
>NW_012105875.1:323784-324788 GCF_000951045.1 Mandrillus leucophaeus
TTTTTGAGACAGAGTCTTGCTTTGTCACCCAGGCTAGAGTACAGTGGCACGATCTCGGCTCTCTGCAACCTCCACCTCCTGGGTTCAAACAATTCTCCTGCCTCAGCCTCCCGAGTAGCTGGGATTACAGGCGCCCGTCACCGGACCTGTCTAACTTTTACATTTTTAGTAGAGACAGGGTTCCACCATCTTGGCCAGGTTGGTCTTGAACCCCTGACCTTGTGATCCACCCGCCTCAGCCTTCCAAAGTGCTGGGATTACAGGCGTGAGCCACTGCGCCCAGCCATGAAATGCAATCTTATGCATCATTTAAAAGGATAAGGTAGGCCGCACACAGTGGCTGACACCTGTAATCCCAGCACTTTGGGAGGCCAAGGCAGGAGGATCACTTGAGGTCAGGAAGTCAAGACCAGCCTGGCCAACACAGCGAAACCTCATCTCTACCAAAAATACAAAAAGTAGCCAAGCCTGGTGGCATGTGCACCACTGCACTCCAGCCTGGGCGACAGAGCAAGATTCTGTCTCAAAACAAATGAATGAATGAATGAATGAATGAATGAATGAATGAGGTAGAAATTTATGCAGTGTGCATCTCCAAAATACACTGTTACTTGAAAAACACACACAAGGGAACAGTGTATATACCATGCATTTTTTAAAACGGGATGGAGGGGGTAGGTATATATGCTTGTATGTGTACAGAATGACCCAGGAAGACCACCCAAAAAAACTGCTAATGCTGGTTGCATCAGGAGAGAAGAATGAGGGAGCAGGAGTTGGAAAGGAAGCAGGGAAGGATGGAAAGGGTGAGGGGAGATTTTCTTTTTAGTGTATACCCTTTTGCCCCTTTTGAATTTCGCACTATATGCATATAATACCCATTCAGAAAGCAAATATAATAAAATCACAATGGCTAGGTCTTGTGGTTCTCTCTGTAATCCCTGTAATCCCAGCTATGCAGGAAGCTGCCTTCAAAAAGCTCAAAAAAAAAAAAAAAAAAAAAA
>NW_012105875.1:327372-328589 GCF_000951045.1 Mandrillus leucophaeus
TCAAGACCAGCCTGGCCAAGATGGTGAAACCCCTTCTCTATTAAAAATACAAAAATTAGCCAGGCGTGGTGGCGGGTGCCTGTAATCCCAGCTGCTTGGGAGAGTGAGGCAGAAGAATTGCTTGAACACAGGAAGTGGAGGTTGCAGTGAGCCGAGATTACACCACTGCACTCCAGCCTGGGCAACAGAGCAAGACTCAATCTCGAAAAAAAAAAAAAGTTTATATACACACGGAAACAACCCAATACATGTCTATCAATTGATGAATGGATAAACATTGTACAATATATTTATGGAATATCATTCAGCTATTAAAAAACAATGAAGTTGTGATATATGCCACAACATGGATGAACCTCAGAAACATTATGCAAAGTGTAACAAGGTTAAGTGTAAAAGACCACATATACATTTATAAGTCCAGAATAAGCAAATTCAGAGAAGCAGAAAGTAGATCAGTGGTTGCCAAGGGCAACAATGGGGAGAGAATAAGAAGTGACTGCTAATGGTTATGTGGTTTCTTTTTGGAGTGATGAAAATATTCTGAATTAGAGAATGGAGATGGTTGAAGAACATTGTCAATAAGCTGGAAAAAAAAAAAAAAACCCTGAAATGTGCACTTTATTTATTTATTTATTTTTGCTTTTTGTTGAGACAGAGTCTCGCTCTGTTGCCTAGGCTGGAGTGCAGCAGTGCGATCTCAGCTCACTGCAACCTCTGCCTTCCGGTTCAAGGGATTCTCTTGCCTCAGCCTCCCGAATAGCTGGGACTACAGGCACGCACCACCACCCCCGGCTACTTTTTGTATTTTCAGTAGAGACGGAGTTTCATCATGTTGGCCAGGCTGGTCTTGAACCCCTGACCTCAAGCAATCCACCTGTCTCAGCCTCCCAAAGTGCTGGGATTATACAGGTGTGAGCCACCACATCTGGCTGAAATGTGCACTTTAAATGGTTAAAACAGTAAATTTTATGTGAATTTTATCTCAAAATAAGAGATGAGTGCTCAGTATGTATCAGCTGTGAGGATAAGGACACAAGATGACTATCATCTGTGGCCTGGGTTCGTGTGCATGCACCTTTCTCAGGGAGACACCGTTCATGATATGAACTGTTCCTGAAACAAACATGGCACAGGAGGGCAAAGTTCCTGAGAGATATATTGTTAAAAAATTGTTCCACGTTGATGAAATGCAATCTTTTTTTTTTTTTTTTTTT
>NW_012105875.1:330032-336271 GCF_000951045.1 Mandrillus leucophaeus
GCTTGAGCCCGGGAGGTTGAGCCTGCAGTGAGCTGAGATGGTGACACTGCACTCCAGCCTAGGTGACAGAGTGAGCCCCTATCTCAAAAAAAAAAAAAAAAAAAAGACAATAGGAGTTGGGCATGGTGGCTCATGCCTGTAATCCCAGCGCTTTGGGAGGCTGAGGCAGGTGGATCACCAGAGGTCAGGAGTTCGAGACCAGCCTGACCAACATGGTGAAAACCTGTCTCTACTAAACACAAAAAAATCAGCCTGGCATGTTGGTGTGTGCCTGTAATCCCAGCTACTTGGGAGGCTGAGGCAAGATAATCACTTGAACCTGGGAGGCGGAGGTTGCAGTGAGCTGAGATTGTGCCATTGCACTTCAGCCAGGACAACAAGAGTGAAACTCCATCTCAGAGAGAGAAAAAACAAACAAACAAAAAAAATCACAATAAACCATCTGCAGCTACACTCAACGACACAGATGAAATGAACAAACATAACAAGGGAAGCCAGACAAGAAAAGTTTATACCACATGATTCCATTTTGTACGCAATTCAAAATCAGGCAAAATGAATCCATGCTGTTAACAATCAGGACAGTGGTCACCCTTGCAGGGGTACTGACAGGAAGAACCTGAGGGAACTGCTGGGGGCTAGGCATGTTCTGTGGCTCTGTGCTGCATCTGGGTGTGGAGTAGACAGGGCTGCAGTTTGCGAAGAGTCACTGAGCTCTATGCTTACTTACACCTTCACTTCACTCTATGTATGTTACACGTCAAAAAACAGTAAAAACAAATTTAAAACACCACAGTGGCAAACTGAATGACTAGAAAACCAATGACAATCAAAAATGACCATAGGCCCTACTGCTGATGAACATTTCTTCTAAAAATGACACACCTCCAGTGACACACAGGAGTTATATCTGGGTCTTATCCAAGCCACCCCTCCAGCCCAGGAGTAGTTAGCAAAGAGGTTGGCATTTCCCTCTGGGAGCAGGTGATGAGCTGGCAACAGAGCCTTCTGTGGCTACTGCAAACAATCAGGTGTGTGGGGCTGTCATAAGCAGATGGCTAAGCCCCATGTGGTAAGATCCAGATGTTGCGTAATAATGATTAGAGGAGAAAATGCAGGGTAGTAGAAGAACCCACAGATGTGGCCAGGTGCAATGGCTCATGCCTGTAATGCCAGCACTTTGGGAGGCCAAGGCAGGAGGACTGCTTGAGCCCACGAGTCCGAGACCAGCCTGGGCAACACAGTGAGATCCCATCTCTACGAAAAATTTTTTAAATTAGCTGGGCCTGGTGGCACGCACCTGTAGTCCCAGCTATTCATGAGGCTGAGGTGGGAGGATTGCCTGAGCCCAGGAGGTTGAGGCTACAGTGAGCCATGACTTTGCAACTGCACTCCAACCTGGGCAAGAGAGTGAGACCTGTCTCAAAACATAACAAAACAACCCAGAGATAAGGCTGCTGCCTTGGTGGCCAGAAATTTCTGCCTTATCAGTTACGTCAAAATAATCAAAATTAGCATTTGATGAATCCAGAGTAACCCCATACATTAGTCATTGACAGATGCAAGCAGTCATTCTAAAGAGTCTCTGACGTGGAATAAGTTAACAAAATAACTGTTGCAATGCTGGTCTCCCACTCCTGTGTGTGGCCCCTGCAGTTGATGGTCAACATGGAGCCAGCAGGATCCTGTGAAGGCCTAAGGCAGATCCTGTACCTCCTGTGCTCGGAGTCCTCCAGTGGCTCCTATCTCACCCGGAGTAAAAGCTCAAGTCTTTTAAATGGCTTTCCAGGCCTTAAGTGGTTTTTTAGGGGCTCCCAGTCCCACCCTGTTACCTCATCTCCTACCTCTCTCCCCCTGGCTGACTCCACCCCAGCCACACTGGCCTCTTTGTTGTCACAAGCCAGCTTCAGAGTCTTTTCCCTAGATATATACATAGCTCATGTTGCTCAAATGTCCCCTCTCCAGGGAGGCCTTCCCCGATCCTATTATTGAAATAAAAATCCTTGCCATGCTCCAGCTCCAGCTGGGGCACTCTCATTCCCCTTCCTTAAGTTCCTCCATAGCACTCATCATCCAACATATGTTTTACTGACTCATTTGTCAGTCTTTCCCTACTAACGTGAAAGCTCCACAAGACTGAATTTCTTTTGTTTTTAAGAGACAGCATCTCGCTCTGTTGCCCAGACTGGAGTGCAGTGGTGCCACCATAGCTCACTACAGCCTTGATCTTCCAGGCTCAAGTGATCCTCTCGCCTCAGCCTCCGGAGTAGCTGGGACCACAGGCAAGGGCCACCACGCTTGATAAATTTTTGTATTTTTAGTAGAGATGAGGTTTCCCTGTGTTGCCCAAGCTGATCTCGAACTGCTGGGCTCAATGACCCCTTCACCTTGGCCTCCCAAAGTGCTGGGATTATAGGCGTGAGCTGCTGCGCCCCACTGAGAGTGAATATTTTTTGTCTTCTGCTGTGTACTGCTATATTAAAACAGTGCTTGGCCTACAGAAAGCACTTAATAAATACTTGACTAAATAGTGAATGAACAAATAAATCCACCATCTACCCCCGAGTCTATAGGTTCTTTCCCTGCACTGACAACTTCCACATTCTGTCTCTAGCTCCACATGTGATCCCTAACTGCCTCCTGGATGCCACCCCTTGACTATCCCAAAGTCACATCAAACCTGGACATCCCAATCGAAACACATCACCTTCCCAAGCTGCTCCCTCTGGGGTCTACCATGTTGGTGACAGCTGCAATACTCCCTCAGTCTCTCCCAGGCCAGGGACAGATTCTGTCTCTTCTGCCTCCAGTCACGCTGTTTCCACAGCAACTGGGGTAACAGAATGAAATGTGATTTCGCTGGAGTCACCTGATCATAAGAGAGCCCAGCGGAATCATCACCCAGTAAGTAATAAAAACACGAATCCCTCCCTCTACACAAACACCTACTTGTTGACAGAGCACTTGTACAGACATTATGTCACCGAATTTTCACAACTCCGGCTTGGATGTCATTATTCCCAGACATGAGAAAACAGGTTAGAGAAATGAAACAATTTGCTTGAGGTCACCGAGTAAGAGGAAGAGCTGGGGGCTTGAATCTAGGTCCTAAGACTAAAACTGTCAGCAACCTGTACCTATCACAGTTTAAAAGACTGAGGTCGGGTACAGTGGCTCACGCCTGTAATCTCAACATTTTGGGAGGCCAAGGTGGGTGGATCACTTAAATTAGCATTTGGTGCTAATTTGCCTTGAACTCCGGAGGTCAGGAGTTCAAGACCAGCCTAGCTAACATGGCGAAACCCAGTCTCTACTACAAATACAAAAATTAGCCAGGCATGGTGGCACATGCCTGTAAATTCCAGCTACTCAGAAGGCTGAGGCATGAGAATCACTTGAACCTGGGAAGTGGAGGCCATTAGTTGACAGGCGCTAAACATTGACATCAATTGGGATGGACTAGATGACGTTACAGTAACAAAGGAGTCCCTAATCTCAGTGGTTTGAAACCACAAAGTTGTATTAACTTACACTGTAATAATGCTGTGTAACTGTGTAACAAATCATCCTAAAACTGAGACTTTTTTTTTTTTTTTTTTTTTTTGAGAGAGAGTCTCACTCTGTCTCCCAGGCTGGAGTGCAGTGAAACCATCACAGTTCACTGCAGCCTCAACCTTATGGGCTCAATCGATCCTCCCCACTCAGCCTCCCTAGTAGCTGGGACTACAGGCATGCACCACCACGCCCAGCTATTTCTCGTATTTTTTTGTAGAGATAGGGTTTCCCCATGTTACCCAGGCTGGACTCAAACTCCTGGGTTCAAGCGATCCACCCACCTCGACCTCCCAACATGAAAACTGAGACTTACACCAACAAGCATTCTTCTAAGAGTTCATGGGATGGCTGCTTTGGCTGCAGTTTGGAAGGATTCAGGTCTCTTCCATGAGATTTCAGTTTTCTGGGATTAGCAGTAACCTGACAAATGTTCTCATGGCAGATCATGGGAGCATAAAAGCCAAGTGCATTTAAGGCCCTTGCTGAAGTTAGATGTGCTGAAATTCCATTAAGTAAATCATATGGTCAAACCCATCAATGGAGCAGGGAAATATACTCCCCCTCCAGCGGGAGGGAGAGGAGTGGATATTTGCTGAATGACTGCCCATTCTCAAAAGGTTAATTTTTCCTTCACCCTAGCACTATCCAGAGGGTATTCTGCTCCTTATAGTCATAAACCAGCCCCCAGGCCAGGAACAACGGCTCACACCTGTCATCCCAGCACTTTGGGAGGCTGAAGCAGGAGAACTGCTTGAGTCTAGGAGTTTGAGACCAGCCTGGAAACATGGTAGAAACCCTGTCTCTAAAAAAATAAAAAAAAAAACTAGCCAGGCATGTTGGCACACACCTGCAGTACCAGCTACTCAGGAGGCTGAGGCAGGAGGATTGCTTGAGCCCAGGAGGTAGAGGCTGCAGTGAACCAAGCCAAGATCATGCCACTGCACTATAGCCTGGGAACAGAGTGAGACTCTGTCTCAATAGATAAATAAAAGACTGACTGTCAGGCAAGTTGTATAACTTCTTTGGGCCTCAGTTTCCTCATCTGTAAAAGTGGGGATAACAGAGCTTGCCTCTTGGGGTTTATGAGGACTCAATGAGCTAATCTATGTGAGTGAGGTGTGTAGAGCAGTGACTGGCAGGTAATGTTGAATAATGTTAGCTCTCATTACTGTTCTTTTATTTTTTATATTTTGGGGGTCTCGCTGTGGTGCCCAGGCTGGAGTGCAGTGGCGTAATCTCAGCTCACTACTGCCACCATCTCCTGGGCTCAAGCAATTCTCTCACCTCAGACTCCCCAGTAGCTGGGATTACAGGTGCACACCACCATGCTCAGCTAATTTATAAAATTTTGGTAGAGATGACATCTCACTATATTGCCCAGGCTGGTCTCAAACTCCTGGGCTCATGCGATCCTCCAGCTTCGGCCTCCCAAAGTGCTGGGATTACAGGTGTGAACCACCACACCTGGCCTATTATTCTTTAAAAAAAAAAAAAAAGTATTTATTTTAATAAAAATAGAGACAGGCTCTTGATATGTTGCCCAGGCTGGTCTGGAACTCCTGAGCTCAAGCAATCCTCCCATCTCAGCCTCTGAAAGTGCTGGGATTACAGGCATGAGCCACAGCATCCAGCCAGTTTCCCCTTCTTTAAAGTGGAGTTGATTGGCTTAGATGACCTTCCTGGACACCTTCCAGCCCCGAGCCCACTGGCTGCAGGAGGCAGGGTACGTGGCAATGATTAATTTTGTTCCAGCTGAGGAAACTGAAACCCAGAAAGTAGAAGCCACCAGCCCAGGACCACACACTGATTCCTATGGTCATCCTGGACCTCATCCTTGGGTCTCCTTTGCTCTCTGCTGAGGGGCACAGGGATTATGCCGCCCATTTTCCAAGTAAGGAAGCTGAGGCCCAGCAAAGAAAGTGACTCAACCCATTGCCAGTTGGTTCAGGAGCAGAATCTGGTACCCCGGACTCCAGACTCCTAGTGAGGAGGAGGTGGGGTGGCAGGATCACCTGTAGAACCACAGAGATGGTCTTCTCGCCTGCCTTGGCTGCCCGCCATTTTCGGTAAGTGTCTGCCTTGAGAAGATTTTCTGCACAGTGGGTCTGGAAACAACAGTGGGAGAGGAGAATTAGAGCACAGAAATGACAGCTAGGCCTCCAGCTCTCAGCTGATTCCTTCGAGTCCTCCCAAGGCCTCTACGATCCTCCAGACTTAAGCTCTCCCGTTAATCCCCCCACACTCTGCCTGGAGTTTCCCTTACAACACTTTCCCGTGGAAGTTCACCTATGGGCTCTCCAAGAAAGCTTTCCTTATTCCTCCTTTTCTCTCCGGAAGTTCGTTCCCTAGACGCCGGAACGTCCCTAATTCAACATCTCTCCACAATTCACTTTTAGCCTCCTGGAAATCCCCCCATGACTCTCCTTAGACTTCCAAGAAGAACCCCAAGAGTTCTTTTAAGAGTTGTCCTCACTAATTCCCTCACGTCTTCCAACCTCCCCCATGCAGGTCCCTCACCGAGTCCTGGCTGCTGCAGGACACGACATGGCGGAGGCGGATCTCCGGCATGTCAACGACGTAGGCTTCGCCTGGCCAGAAGGATGAGGTAGGGTCTGGGGTCCGAGAGGCAGGGAGGGTGGGAGGGGGTGGGGTGCGCCCTGCGCGGGCTGAAGCGCGCAAGCGCA
>NW_012105875.1:337102-365260 GCF_000951045.1 Mandrillus leucophaeus
CCCCCCACACACATACACATACACATACGCGCGCGCGCGGAAAAAAAAATATCAGATCTGTCTCAGCCTTATGCCTGAGGCCAAAAGAGAAGGGTTCAGCGTCCTAAATATAACGCAAAGTATGTGCCCAACCCCCACCCCCCCATACACACACCCCTATCCTGGAGTTTGTCCAAAAAAGCCTCAGTTTCCCAATATGTAGACTGTGGGCATCTGTCTTTTACTACGCCCGCCTATGGCTGCTGACAGGCATCCCCTCTGTTCATTCGGTCCCTTGGAGAGCCAAGGGTGCAACCCAGGGTGGGGTCGCAGCTGGAGACAGCCCAAACATACAAGGAGTGTGAGCCAAGCACATGAAGAGAAGGGAAGGGAGACAAGGCACCCCGCACCCACAGGACCAGCCTGGACATGCTGGGTGCTCCCAGGTGGGGCCCTATCCACACTGGGTGCTTCCTTGGGAGGAGAAGGAAAGAGAGAGAAGGAGAGGGCATCCCAGTTCTTGCAGCCACTGGGAATCAAGTGACCCAACTCCGTCTTGGTCTTCAAGCAAACAAACAAACAAAAATGGGCTGTGGGAAGGTGAGAAAACAGGGTAGTGACTTTCTGGGTTCTAATGGAAGAGGGGGCTGGAAGCCCAGACTCCTGGGGTATCCATGGAGGTGGGGGGCTGGGCACAAGATGCCCAGGTCACTTTGGATTCTGGTTCCGCCTTCCCAACCCGGAGGCCACAGAGGACTGCCCTGGGTTCTGACCTCAGCTATTTCTCCCCGTAGGGTGAATGTGGGTACGGACCCGCCCTTCCTCAGCTTCCTATAAAAGCTGGGGACTAGGAACTGCCGATACACACACCATGAGGCCCTCCAGGAGACAAGGGACCCTTCTGCTGGCCTTCGTGCTGCTCTGCACTCTCCTGGGTCTTGGTAAGTGACAAGGGACCTGGACTCTCTCTCTGGAACCTCAGGAAGAGAGAGGTCCCAGACAGAGAGAGAGAAAGAGAGAGAGAGCCTTCAGCAAGTCCTCAAGGTGAATGGGCAGACATTCTGGAAATTCAGATTTATGGAAGAGGTCAAGGGTAAAGGAAGAGAAAGCCTGGGGGTCCCAGAGAAGAAAAGCTTCTGTGATTGGGTCCCTGAGAGAGGGGCTTGGTGGGCTCTGAATCCTCCATCCTCCAGGAAGGATCCCAAATACATCTCAGTTCTAGGAAATCAGATGAGAGCATGGCTGGAAAGGGAAATCTTTAAAAATATAATTTTTTAAAAGAGGGAGAAAGTCTGGTACGGTGTCTCATGCCTGTAACCCCAGCATTTTAAGAGGCCGAGGCAGGTGGATCACTTGAGGTCAGGAGTTCGAGACTAGCCTGGCCAACATAGTGAAACCCTGTCTTTACTAAAAATACAAAAAAAGTTAGCTGAGTGTGGTGGTGGGCGCCTGTAATCCTAGCTACTTGGGAGGCTGAGGTGGAAGGATTGCTTGAGCCCGGGAGGCAAAGGTTGCAGTGAGCCAAGATCGCACCACTGCACACCCCAGTCTGGGTGACAGAGCAAAACTCCATCTCAAAAAAATAAATTAATATAATATATATTTTTTTAAAGAGGGAAAGAGATTTCTTTTCTCCTTAGACTAAGAAATTCAGGCCCCAGTCCCCTCCTCCCCTGCACACAGGAGTCCAGGCAAACCTCACTTTCCCCAGGACCCAGGTATCTGGGCCCCTAGGTTTCCCCTCTCTCAGGACCAAGAAGTTCAAGTCCTCTGCCCTCCTGATCCTCACTCTCCCTCCTTGACCTGGGATGCAGTCCCCAGCCTCAGGGCCCCCTGCCTGAGCTCCCGCTGTCTACAAGACCTACGTGGTACCTTCAAGGAGGAGAATCCCACATTCAGGAACCAGCTGGACCTGAAGTTTCACAAAAGTCCATGGAAACCTCCACCACAACCCCCCCTGCCCCTGAGCTTTCTCAGAGGACCCTGGCATCCAAAATCCCCAGCCACGTAATTAGGCAAACAGGCTTCATGGTGGAGTCGCTTCCCGTCCCTGGAAGCAGCTTTGCTGGCATCACCACTGCTTCTTCGTCCTACTCTGGACAGTTCCCTGGGCAGCGGTCAACATCCTGACCATGAAAAACCAGGGAGCTGCTGGTCCCTCCTCTCTCAGGACACAAAAGTCCTAAGTCAAAGTTGTGGTCCAAAGACCACACCACCCATGACTACAGCCTCACCTTCTGTCTACACTGCAGGGTGCCCACTGCGCTGCGAAATATGTAAGGCGCCCGGGAGCAGGTGCCATGGCCAAATGAGGACCTGCAGCAGCGACAAGGACACATGTGTGCTCCTGGTGGGGAAGGCTACTTCAAGTAAGACGATGTGGCCTGGGACCTGGTGGGGAGATGGGGTGTACCTTCAGGGTGGAAGAGACTACCATGCTGAGGGGGGATCATCATGGTTCTCAAGATGGGGGAGCGTGGGAAGAAATCAGTGGAGGGCAGGAAAGAGGGAAAGACCATCATGAGATGGAGGGAAGAGAAATAAATGGAAATCATTATTGTCACGGGATTCTGAAAATGAGACTGTCCTAAAGAGAAGGAAAACGGGGGGAGGGGTGAGAGTTAATAGACTTTCTTAGGCAGAAGAGGGGTAAGGAAAGACATTGTGTGGGGGGGCAGAGAAATAGTGAGAGGGGAAGAATCTAACTGGCAGGAGGTGGAAATGGTGGGGAGTGGATAGAGAAGGAAGAGGCTGGGCTGGGGTGGGAGAGTGTTAAAAGGAAGAGGTCATTCCTGGCAGCAGAGGGAGGAGAGACGATGTTGGAGTGTTGGAGTAGTGGGAGAGACAGAAAAGGGACCACCCCAAACAGGAGAGGGACGATAACCTTGAAGTATGGAACAAACCATTTTTTTTTCTTTTTTGAGACGGAGTCTCGCTCTGTCACCCAGGATGAAGTGCAGTGGCACAATCTCTGCTCACTGCAACCTGCACTTCCCGGGTTCAAGCAGTTCTCCTGCCTCAGTCTCCCAAGCAGCTGGAATTACAGGAGTGTGCCATCACGCCTGGCTAATTTTTGTTTTTAGTAGAGACGGGGTTTCGTCATGTTGGCCAGGCTGGTCTCCAACTCCTGACCTCAAGTGATCCTCCCGCCTCGGCCTCCCAAAGTGCTGGGATTACAGGCATGAGCCACCATGCCTGGCTGAGCAAATCATCTTAAAGAGGAGAAGCAGAGACAGGGAGGGGGAGATGTGGATGAGCAAAATAAAAGGGAGGCCAGGCACGGTGGTTCACGCCTGTAATCCCAACACTTTGGGAGGTTGAGATGGGAGGATCGCTTAAGCCCAGGAGTTTGAGATCAGCCAGGACAACAAAAAGAGATCCCATCTCTACAGAAAAAAAAAAAAAAAGAAAAAAAATTAGTTGTGCATGGTGGCACATGCCTGTAGTCCCAGCCACTTGGGAGGCTGAGACAGGAGGATCACTTGAGCTTGGGAGATCGAGGCTGCAGTAAGTTAAGTGCACACCACTGCACTCCAGCCTGGGTGACAGAGGGAAACCTGTCTCAGAAAATAAAATGGAAGAGAGAAGATGGGCATGAGTTAAATGAAAGAGACCACCCCAGACCTGAAAAAGGATGGAGGAGAAAGGGAGCAATGGAAGAGACCAGTGGGGAACAGGGATGTTTATACAAAGCTGAAAGAGACTTTTAGTCACAGGAGGAGAGATGGTGAGGCCTGGTGAGGGAATGAAGGTGACTTCGGATGCAGGGAGAAACCACTGGTCGGGAGGGGCTGTGAAAGGAAAGTGAGATAGAAGATCACCCAGCGACCGTTGGTGGGTTAGGGAAGGACCTGAAAGGCTTGAAGAGACCCCCCCATCCCGACATAGAAGAGGAAACGCACCCTGGGGAAGGGAGGCGAGGGAGCTGGGGGACCCCTCGATGGGGTGAAGGGGGAACCAGTGAATTGGGTAGGAAGAGACCACCACATGGTGGGGAGGGGGAAGGCCGGGGAGGCTGGAAGAACCCACCTTAAACATAGACCTGAAAATAGCTAAGAGGGGCAGCAAGAGACCCTTGATGGGAGGTCTGAGGAGTGACCATGGCAGGATCTGAGAGAGGAGGATGCCTGTTGCTGGGACTGGGGTTCATTGAAAGAGACTACAGGGTGGGCGGGGGAGTGGCTGGGAGTTATGGAGGCTGGAAGAGACCATTTCACGAAGGCATGGGGGTGGCCATAGGCGGCCTGAAATAGAGCAATCCTGGCAGGACAGGGAGAGATGGGTGGCCGTGGGTGGGGTGGGGTGGAAGGGACCACATCCGGCAGGCTGAGGTTGGCAATGGGGAGCTGGAAGAGACCACCGAAGGCCGACTAGGGGCTATGGCAGCAGGAGGGAGGGCTACCTAAGAAACCACTCCAGGCCATGCATCAGACAGATTAGGCCGCATGGCTCTAGGGGGCTTGAAAGAGACCACCCTGGCCGGGCGGGCGCAATGGCTCCCGCCTGTAATCCCAGCACTTTGGGAGGCCCAGGTGGGGGGATCACCTGAGGTCAGGAGTTCGAGACTAGCCTGGCCAACATGGTGAAACCCCGTCTCTGCTAAAAATACAAAAAAATAGCTGGGCATGGTGGCGGTCGCCTGTGATCGCAGCTACTCGGGAGGTGGAGGTTGCAGTGAGCGAGATCGCTCCATTGCACTCCAGCCTGGGCGACTCCGTCTTAAAAAAAGAAAAAAAAAAGAAAGAAAAACAAGAAAGAGACCACCCCAGGAAGTTGTGGGGTTGGGGAGGCCTAGGGTTAGGTGAGACCTTGAGGCAGGGGTTGAGGTCAGGGAGTGGTCAGCCAGCACTGTCCTGCCTGTCCCCATCCCACAGAGGGCAAGGAGTGGGTGCACACCTACAAGGGCTGCATGAGGTCCCAGGACTGCTACTCCGGCGTTGTATCCACCACCATGGGCCCCAAGGACTACATGGTAACCAGATCCTTCTGCTGCCAGAGCGACGGCTGCAACAGTGCCTTTTTGTCCGGTAAGAGCCCGTGGTGCGTGGTGTGTGCTCTGGGTCTCTACTGACCCTTGCTGTAGCTACTTGCCGGCTCTGAGCCTGTTTCCTTACCTGTAAAATGCAGTGTCTGTTAGCAACCCTGGTGTTCCCCGGGGTTGTTGGGAGGTTGGGGGAACGGTTTAAACATCCCTAATTCACCTTACACTTCATCCTCATCCTCAGTTCCCTTGACCGATCGTACTGAGAATGGCCTGATGTGCCCCGCCTGCACTGCAACCTTTAGGGACAAATGCATGGGGCCCATGACCCGCTGTACTGGCCAGGAAAACCGCTGCGTCTCCTTATCTGGACACGTGCAGGCTGGTGAGTGGTGCCTGGATCTCTCCAGAAGGAAACAGAACTAGAGGCCCAAACTTCTAGGTTCCATGGGAGGAGAGGATTCCAGAGAAGTAGGTGAGGATGTGTTCTGGGATTATGAGGAAGAAGGGGCTGAGGTCCCTGATTCCAGTCTGAAATCTCCCTTTCAGGTATCTTCAAACCCAGATTTGCCATGCGGGGCTGTGCTACAGAGAGTATGTGCTTCACCAAGCCTGGTGCTGAACTGCCCACAGGCACCCATGTCCTCTTCCTCCACCATACAGAGTGCACTCACTCCCCCTGGAAAGCTATCTGAACCGAGGAAGATATACGTGGTGTGAAGTCCCCATTTGTCCTCAGCCTGTAAGTCCCCGTGTGCCTATAAAAAAGTTAATAGAGCAAGCCTGAGTCCTTGTGGTGTGATGTATCTTGAGGAGACAGAATGCAGGAAATAAGGGGTCTCAATCCTCATTTCATATCCCCTCCTTTTGAGGAAGAGAGGGAAGGCCTTGCCTTCTTTCTTTCTTTTTTTTTTTTCAGACAGGGTCTCACTCTGTCACCCAGGCTGGAGTGCAGTGGTGCATTCAAGGCTCACTGCGGCCTCAACCTCCCGGGCTCAAGTGATTCTCCCACCTCAGCCTCCCTAGTAGCTGGGACTACAGGCATGCACCACCATGCCCGGTGATTCTCCCACCTTGTTCTCCCTAGTAGCTGGGACTACAAATGTGCACCACCACGCCCTGCTAATTTTTTATTTTTTGTAGCAACAGGGTTTCACTACATTTCCCAGGCTGGTCCTGAACTCCTGGGCTCAAGCGATCCTTGGCCTCCCAAAGTGCTGGGAGGACAAGGTGTGAGTCACCATTCCTGGCGGCCCTGCCTTTTATGAAGGGGTTACTCTTTGCCAGGTCCCTGTGCTGTGTTTTCCATGCTATACCTCATTTCATGATCATAACAACTCTGTGAGGTTGATACTATTAACCCCACTCTACAGATGAACAAACTGAGGCATAGATTGTAGGTGTCATTTGCCTTGGGTCAAACAACTAGGGAGGATCAGAACCTTGATTTGAACCCAAGTCTGGTATACTTCAGAGTCCATGATCATCTCTCTCAATTAACTGCTTCCTCTTTTTGCCTCAATGTTCATGTCTGCAAAACGTAGATATTAATAGTTATAACCTCAAGGTTGTTGTAAGAGTCAAATGAAAGACAATTTAAAAAGCGCTTAGTGCAATGCCTAGCACCTTTAAGACCATGTGGATTCTAAAGACAATGTATGCCTGAGTAAACAGTAATCATCATAATAGCTGCCACTTACTGAGTGGCCATTAGTTGACAGGTGCTAAACATTGACATCAATTGGGACAGACTAGATGATGTTACAGTAACAAAACAAGTCCCTGATCTCAGTGGTTTAAAACAACAAAGTTGTATTAACTAACACTGTAGTAATGCTGTATAACAAATCATCCTAAAACTGAGACTTCTTTTTTTTTTTTTTTTGAGAGAGAGTCTCACTCTGTCTCCCAGGCTGGAGTGCAGTGAAACCATCACAGTTTACTGCAGCCTCAACCTCATGGGCTCAATGGATCCTCCCCGCTCAGCCTTCCTAGTAGCAGCGACTACAGGCATGCGCCACCACGCCCAGCTATTTCCTGTGATTTTTTTTTTTTTTTTGGTAGAGACAGGGTTTCCCCATGTTACCCAGGCTGGTCGCAGACTCCTGGGTTCAAGTGATCCACCCACCTAGGCCTCCCAACATGAAAACTGAGACTTATAACAACAAGCATTCTTCTAAGGGTTTGTGGGATGGCTGCTTTGGTTCCAGTTTGGGAAGATTCAGGTCTCTTCCATGAGATTCCACAATTTTCTGGGATCAGCAGCTCCCTGGCAAATGTTCTCATGGCACATCGTGGGAGCACAAAAGTCAAGTGCATTTAAGGCCCTTGCTGAAGTTAGATCTGCTAAAATTCCATTAAGTAAATCAAATGGTCAAACCCATCAGTGGAGCAGGGAAATATACTCCCCCTCCAGTGGAAGGGAGAGGAGTGGATATTTGCTGAATGACTGCCCATTCACAAAAGGTTAACTTTTCCTTCACCCTAGCACTATCCAGAGGGTGTTCTGCTCATCATAGTCATAAATCAGCCACTGGCAGGGTGTGGTGGCTCACGCCTGTCATCCCAGCACTTTGGGAGGCCGAGGCAGGAGGACCACTTGAGCCCAGGAGTTTGAGACCCATCTGGGCAAAAATACAAAAAAAAAAAAAAAAAAAATAGCCAGGCGTGGTGGTGCACACCTGTAGTCCCAGCTACCTGGGAGGCTGAGGCGGGAGGATTGCTTGAGTCTGGAAGGTGGAGGCAGCAGTGAGCTGAGATCTTGCCACTGCACTCCAGCCTAGCTGACAGAGACCCTGTCTTAAATAAATAAATAAATAAATAAATAAATAAATAAATAAATAAAGCATCCACCAATTTGAACGTGGCCAATTTCTGTGTCACGGGAAGTTTACCATGGGTAATCACACGCTGTGATCCAGAAGTGACTTAATACAAGTCAGTGGATGGAGTTAGTCACATGGCCCACCTGGCCACATGGGGACCAGGAAGTGAGATCCTGCCCCAAGGTCAGAAGGCAGAGAACTGGACATGTTTCATTAACAGCACAAATGACCACCATGACCCCTTAGAAGCTGTTTTTCATTTTATTTTCACTACTTTATGTGATAGGCACTATTATTCGCATCCCTGTTTTCAGGAGACATCGGAGGCTCAGAGGGCTGTCACGTTGGAGGTCTCACAGCCTAAAAAGTGGCAGAGTTTAAGATTTTAATCACTGAGTCATGTTGTTGGGCAGAAAGAGACCACATCACATACAGAGAGAACAAGTCTGTTTTTAGTTGCTTTTGCTACATAACAAACCACTCCAAAATTTAGTGGTTTAGAACAATCACCTATTTAGTTGATGATTCTCTGGGTTGCCACTTGGTCTGGGATCAGCTGGGCAGTTGTTTCGCTGGTCTCAGCAGGGTTCAGCTGCCTATCAGCTAGGGAGCTCTGTTCCAGAGGTCAGTTGGCTATGGGTGGCGGGGATCAAGGATGACTGGGCCATGTGTCTCTTTTCTCTTTATTACCCAGCAGGTTAGTGCAGGTCTTTTCTTTTTCTTTCCTTCTTTTTATTTTTTTAGACATTGTCTTGCTCTGTCACCCAGGCTGGAGTGCAGTGGAGCCATCATAGCTCACTTCAGCCTCGACTGGGCTCAAACAATCTGCTTGCCTCAGCCTCCCCGATGTAGTTGGGACCACAGGCACACACCACCACATCTGGCTAATTTTGTTGTAGTTGCTTTTTTGTAGAGATGGGGGTCTTGCCATGTTGCCCAGGCTGGTCTCGATCTCCTGGGCTCATGAAATTCTTCCCTTTGCTTCCCTAAGTGCTGGGATTATGGGTATAAGCCACCATGCTCAGCCAGCCTGGGGGTTGGATGTGGCAGTGGTGGTAGGGGTACCAAGGGGAGCAAAAGAGGAAGTCCCAGTGCATAAGCACTTTTTTTTTTTTTTTGAGACGAAGTCTCGCTCTGTTGCCCAGGCTGGAGTACAGTGGCACAGTCTCACCTCACTGCAACTTCCACCTTCCAGGTTCAAGCTATTCTCCTGCCTCAGCCTCCCGAGTAGCTGGGACTACAGGTGTGCACCACCACACCCGGCTAATTTTTTGCATTTTTAGTAAAGACAGGGTTTCACTGTGTTAGCCAGGATGGTCTTGATCTTCTGACCTTATGATCTGCCCGCCTCGGCCTCCCAAAGTGCTGGGATTACAGGTGTGAGCCACCGCACCCGGCTGCTTAAGTACTTTTCAAGCCTCTGCTTGTATCATGTTTGCTATTGTTCTAGTGGCTGAAGCAAACCACATAGTCAAGTCTAAAAGGAGAGCAACAATCCAAGGGCATGGCTACAGAAAGGCTGGCCCAATTGGGGTCATTAATGGGTACAGCTGGCTCCAGAGCTAAGGCGCTTTACCATCATAAGCTCCCAATGTTTAAACAGTAAGTCTGCCTGCACTCCTTCCAAGGTGGCAAAACTCAGATACTGATAAATTCTCTTGATCACAGCCCAGTCTTTTCCCAGCAGATTCCCCACCATCCCTCCTATGCCCAGATGCTGGAGTCTAGGTTTCCAGCCCAGTTAAAATCTCAAGGATCTTTCTTTTCCCTCAAACTCCAAAAGAACAGACACGCAATAGGATTTCTATTCATTTTTATTCATTCCTCCAAAGAGCACCATAGGCCAACCACACCCTTGATGTGTCCTTCATGGTTCCCCACTGCAGTGGACACAAATCCCTCCATCATTATTCAGGAATGTATGGAACTCTGCTGTGGTGATGAGGTTGTCTCGTCCACTCACCCAAGTTTTCCATGCCTGTTCTGCTTCTGATGGCAGTGCCAAAATTCATCATACATTTCCTTGAATTCCTGCCTCCAAGGGTCTTCCAGCCCTGTGGTGCCATGCAGACACACTCCAATGGAGGCCAGTGATCTGTCTACAAGGGAGTCTTAGTCTTTTCTGCTTGGATGCTCCCAGAGACAGATGCCTACTTATGTCTTCACAAAGACTAAAATTCAATCCCATCAAAAGTCATGATTTAAAAGGCGACCACCCCCAAAAGAAGTCATAACACTCAAGCATGTCAATATATACAACGATGTAAACACAACCAATCTACAACTATATCAACACAACCAGCACTCCTCTATGGGCACAGACACACACACACAAAATTGTCTTGCTTTCTCAGATATGATCTCTGGCATGACTCCTGCTGGCATGAGGGCAGAGGAAATTGAGAGCAGCAAAGCATATAGCAGTGATGTCAGACAGGACCAAATCAGAGACAGAGTCAAAGTGGCAGAAAAATGAGGAGCACACTCCGAGCAAAGGCATGGGGGTGAGACAAAGGCGCCCGGATTAGAGCCATCTTGGTGCCGCCCAGGGGTGGGTGGCACTCATGTCTGAGCTCCCTGTGTCAGGCTTTTCAGGAAAGGGTGCACTGTTATGTGTGTGTATGCATGTTGTATGCATGCACATACATACACACGCTGAATTCTCACCATAACCATGTGAGGTAGATGCCATTTGTGGAGTGACTTGCCCAAGTCAGTAGAAGGACTATCTGCCCCTAGAGCTAGACTGATAGAATTTTCCATGTTGATAGAAGTATTCTGTACCTGCACTGTCCAATACTGTAGCCACTAACCACATGTGGCTACTCTGTATTAACACTGCACTACTGCCAATGAAACGTAGAATTTTAAGTTTTATTTACTTTTAATTGAACAGCTGAGGCCAGGTGTGGTCGCCCATGCCTGTAATACCAGCACTTTGGAAGGCTGAGGTGGGAGGATCACTTGAGGCTGGGGGTTCAAAACCAGATTGGTGGCAGGCGTAGTGGCTTATGTATGTAATCCTAGCACTTCAGGAGGCTGAGGTGGGCGGATCGACTGAGGTCAGGAGTTCAAGATGAGCATGGCCAATGTGGTGAAACCCTGTCTCTAAGAAAAATATCAAAATTAGCCGGGCATGGTGGCACACACCTGTAGTCCCAGCTACTCAGGAGGCTGATGCAAGAGAATCAGTTGAACCTGGGAGGCAGAGGTTGCAGTGAGCCGAGGTCATGCCCACTGCACTCCAGCCTGGGTGACAAAGTGAGACTCTGTCTCAAAACAAAACAAAACAAAACAAACAAAACAAAAAAACCCACTAGCTTGGTCAACGTAACAAGACCCGCATCTCTACTTAAAACATTGACACTCGGCCGGGCGCAGTGGCTCACGCCTGTAATCCCAGCACTTTAGGAGGCCAAGGCGGGCGGATCACGCGGTCAGGAGATCGAGACCATTCTGGCTAACATGGTGAAACCCCGTCTCTACTAAAAATACAAAAAATTAGCCGGGCGTGGTGGTGGGCGCCTATAGTCCCAGCTACTCGGGAGGCTGAGGCAGGAGAATGGCATGAACCCGGGAGGTGGAGCTTGCAGTGAGCTGAGATCGCACCACTGCACTCCAGCCTGGACGACAGAGTGAGACTTCATCTCAAAAAAAAAAAAAAAAAAAAAAAAAAAATTGACACCCATCTCAGTTTTTGGAAAACTATTATATAATTGGAACAACTTGGATATGTAAATCTACTTCTCCAACTATGAATTTTATGAAATTGAAAAACAGGTCAAGCATTTTGGATGAAAATGTATCATGGTAATTGAGATTTGGTGTAAGTGTAAAATATACACCAGATTTTGAAGACAGCATAAAAGAATGTAACATAACTCATTTAAATACCGATGATGCCAGGCGCAGCGGCTCACGCCTGTAATCCTAGTACTTTGGGAGGCTGAGGTGGGCGGATCACCTGAGGTCAGGAGTTTGAGACTAGCCCGGCCAACATGGCAAAATCCCATCTCTAACCAAAAATACAAAAATTAGCAGGCATGGTGGCGGGTGCCTGTAATCCCAGCTACTCGGGAGGCTGAGGCAGGAGAATCACTTGAACCCGGAAGGTGGAGGTTGCAGTGCACTGAGATTGTGCCACTGCATTCCAGCCTGGGCAACAGAGCGAAGCACCATCTCAAACAAACAAAACAAAACAAAAAACGACGATATGTTGAAAACTATTTTAGATACATTGGGTTAAGTAAAACATGTTAAAATGAATTTAACCTGTTTCCTTTTACTACTCTAATGTGGCTATTAGAAAACTTGGCTGTAATCTGAGCACTTTAGGAGGCTGAGGTGGGCAGATAACTTGAGGCCATGAGTTCAAGACCAGTTTAGCCAATGTGCTGAAACCCCATCTCTACTAAAAATACAAAAATTAGGCTGGGTGTGGTGGCTCATGCCTATAATCCCAGCACTTTGGGAGGATGAGGCCAATGGATCACCTGAGGTCAGGAGTTCAAGACCAGCCTGGCCAACACAGTGAAACCCCATCTCTACTAAAAATACAAAAATTAGCTGGGCGTGATGGTGCGTGCCTGTCATCCCAGCTACTTGGGAGGCTGAGATTGCAGTGAGCCAAGATCACACCACTGCACTCCAGCCTGGGTGACAGAGCAAGACTCTGTCTCCAAAAAATAAATAAATAAATAAAATAAAAATATAAAAATTAGCTGGGCGTGATGGCTCACACCTGTAATCCCAGGACTTTGGGAGGCCGAGGCGGGTGGCCTGAGGTCGGCAGTTCGAGACCAGCCTGACCAACATGGTGAAACCTCGTCTCTACTAAAAATACAAAAATTAGCCGGGCATGGTGGCATATGCCTGTAATCCCAGCTACTCAGGAGGCTGAGGCAAGAGAATCACTTGAACCCGGGAGGCGGAGGCTGCAGTGAGCCGAGATACTGCCACTGCACTCCAGCCTGGGTGACACAGTGAAGCTCCATCTGAAAAAAAAAAGAAAACAAAAGAAAAGAAAACTTAAAATGACATATATGTGGCTTGCATTTTGCTTCTACTGGACAGTGCTGCCCTGAAGCTCTCCTATTCCATCACGTGGCTGACATGCCTGATTGCAGGGCTTAGACACTAATATGAGGGGGTAAAGAGGTGTAGTGGATATTACAGATATGTATGAATATTCTTCCCCTAAAGCTGAAAGAGCTTTCATGGAAATGCCTGGAGCCATTCAGTATAGAACCAAGTGCTCTTCCCCATGGTAGATAACTCAACTTTGATGGGACAAATTGTGTCAGCAGTGGGGGAGACAGTGGTACCATCCCTTGAGTATCTCCCCTTGGATCAGTCACCCTTGTCTTCAGCTTCTAAGAGAGACAGGATCTCAAAACTCTTGAAGGTTCTTGTCCAGCCCTTTCATTTCACAGATGGGAAAATAAGGCACTGTCCAAGTAACACACAGTGACAGTGGCAAAGTTGCGGTTGCTTCCCAGGCCCCTGACCTCAGACAAGGGTGTTCTCTCCAATTAAATGCTTGTTTCTCCTTATCTTGCTCCATTTTCCTATCTTGTGGCAAGAGATCAACAATCGAAATTCCAATCCTAGTTCTGACACTGATCAATGAAATAAACATGTAGGCTGGGTGTGGTGGCTCACACCCGCAATCCCATCAAGGCAGGAGGATCACTTGAGGCCAGGAATTCAACACTAGTGTGGGCTACAAAGCTAGAACCCGTCTCTACAAAAAATTTGGTGCTGTGTACCTACAGTCCCAGCTACTCTGTAGGCAGAGGTGGGAGGATCATTTGAGCCCAGGAGTTGGAGGTGGCACTGAGCCACGATCATCCCACTGTATTCCAGCCTAGGCAACAGAGCAAGACCCTGTCTCTAAAATAATAATAATAATAATAGTAAAAAATATTTACGAAGCACCTATTGTATCAGTCACCTATTGTTCTAGATACTGGGGGAACAACAGAGAACAGGACAGGCAATGGGTCAAAAGCTAATAAATAGGTAAATAAATAAGATCATTTTTGACAGTAATAATTGCTACAAGGAAACTCAACTGGCCGAAATGAATGGGGGGATGTGAGTTACTTCAGATAGGGTGGTCAGGGAGGCGAAGGCCTCCCTGAGGGGATATGTGAGCTGAGATCTGACTGAGCGAGTCACAGGAAGGTTTGAGAGTAGAACAGGAAGTTGTGAGTAGAGCCTTGAAGGAAAGAGAACAGCAGGTGCAAGGGTCCCCAGGCAGGACTCAAGGTGGCCACTCAGGCATCAGAAAGAAAGTCAGGTGGGCATGATGGCTCACACGTGTAATCCCAGCACTTTGGGAGGCTGAGGTGGGTAGATCACCTGAGGTCAGGAGTTTGAGACCAGCCT
Source organism: Mandrillus leucophaeus (assembly GCF_000951045.1). Taxonomy (NCBI): domain Eukaryota; kingdom Metazoa; phylum Chordata; class Mammalia; order Primates; family Cercopithecidae; genus Mandrillus; species Mandrillus leucophaeus. Next base: position 351,278 of record NW_012105875.1, read on the forward strand.
GGCCAACAGGGTGAAACCCCTTCTCTACTCAACTACAAAAATTAGCCAGGTGTGGTGGCACATGCCTGTCATCTCAGATACTCAGGAGGCTGAGGCAGGAGAATCGCTTGAAGCTGGGAGCAGGAGATTGAAGTGAGCGGTGATCACATCCCTGTACTCCAGGCTGCGTGACAGGGCGAGATTCCGTCTCAAAAAAATAAAAAATAAAAAAAGGAAGGAAAGCCTATCAGGCTGGACAGGAGTGGGAAGGGGCAGGGAATGAGAATAAGCAAGGACCAGACCCTCAGGGCCTCAAGCCTGCCCTCTCTGGACTTTGCTCTTTCTGTCTACAACAAAAGGGATTCTATCGCTTGGATTCTCAGATCCTCCTTTTCTGTTTTTGACACTGAAGAATTCTGTAACCTGCAGCTTTTCCCCTACATGTGGCTAGCAGCCTAGAACATTCCAGGCACTGTGGTTTCTGCCTTTGCTTCATTCACTCCTGGCATATTCCCATGGTCTCAAATGCCTGGCCACCCATTTGGTGGGCCCCTGGCTCAGCGCAGTACCCTCTATGTACATCAGAAAGCAGAGTCTCTTGGGGATACCTAAGGTGTCCATACAGAAGTGTTTGGACCAATGCAGCAGTACAGCTGTTCTTCCAAAAAGGAAGTTGCACAAAACACCAAGGCCAAAAAAAGAGAGAAACAGACTCTTTTCCTGAAGAAGAGAGACAGAGAAACAGACTCCCCAGAGATCATCTGAATTGCTCAGCACCTAGAAGATGAAGGCAGTCATATCCCTTCCCAGTCACACTCACAGAGGCAGTTGCCGGGATCCCAATACAAGGTTTGGAGGAGCTGTCTTTGAGGTATTCTTTCCTGCCCTTCCACACCCAGAAGGCCTCATTCCTGGTCCCTGGCTACTTCTAGAGCCCACCATGCCCAGACCTCTTACCCACCTCACCTCATTTTTGTGGGACCACCTTCCCTACATACTTTTGGAGGGCAATTGTAGAAACCCATCCACTCCCCAGGAGAGATCAAGAAGTCTCCAGCTTTCTCCCACAAGCCCCCTGATCCGTCCTCCAGATGCAGACCTCCCCTTACCCAAGAATTAGGAACCAAGGTCCACAGCCATCTTAGGACCCTGGAGTCTGAGACCCCGGAGGCCTCCGCCACCTCATCAAGACTCAAAGCCCAGTGCTCCTTGGGGACCTGTGTGCAGGCTTTTTCCCCCAGAGAAATGTAGACCCTGTTTCCCTCTGAGGCTCTGAAGCCCAAGAGTTCCAGCTCCCTGGGGCGCTCAGGTCTCCCTCCCCTATACTGGAGTTTAGGTACCAGTCATGGACACCTCCCCACCAATTAGGAAACAGGACTTCTCCCCTACCCTGGAGGACTAACATCCAGTAACTCCAGTTTCTACTCCCTAGGAGACAAAGACATAGTCCCTGCTAGACTCTGGGCCACCAACTCCCTTCAGGACAGAAGGGTCTGGATGTCATGCACCATGGTTCCCAAAGAAATCAGGATTCCTGGCAGGGCACGGTGGCTCACGCCTGTAATCCTAGCACTTTGGGAGGCCCGGGCGGGTGGATCGCCTGAGGTCAGGAATTCAAGGGCAGCCTGGCCAACAGGCTACTAAAAATACAAAAATTAGCCAGGCTTGGTGGCAGGCACCTGTAAATCCAGCTACTCCGGACGCTGAGGCAGGAGAATCGCTTGAACCTGGGAGGGAGAGGTTGCAGTGAGCTGAGATCGCGCCATTGCACTCCAGCCTGGGCAACAAGAGACTTCGTTTCAAAAAAAAAAAAAAAAAAAGGAAAAATAAAAAGAAATTAGGATTCCTGTTCCCCAGACTCTCTGAATCCAGGTGATGAGAAGTCACACATCCCAGCTAGAAATCAGAGTCCACATCCCTTTCAAGCACCCAGGATTAAGCCCAGGCATCCCCTGCCACAGTCTGGACCCTCAAGCCCCCTCCCACCTCTCACTGGGCAGACTCAGGGGGTGCCAGCACAGCCTCAGCATCAGCCCGCATCTCATCCAGAGCCTGCAGCAGTACGCCGTGAGCCGCTCGGTAGCCCAGGCCACCTGTCGCCGCTGCGCCACCCGCAGGCCACAGGAAGGAGAGAGCACCCAGTGCTGCGCCCCCAGCAGTGCCCTCGCCCGCCCAGGCACCCAGCCTTGCTTCGACCTCGGCGCGCGTCACCGGGCCTGGGAAATGAGCGCGCGCTGCCAGCTCCCCAGGAGCCAGGCCCAGGGCACGCTCACGTCGAGCCAGTGCCGCGGGTTCCAGTCCCAGGCCCCGTCGCCACTCTGCCAGCTGACCCCGCAGAAGTGCCACGTCGCAGGCCCAGCCCAGCCCTGGGAGTGGTGCCGCCGCCGCTGCCAGACTAGCCAGCAGAGCTGGCCTCCACGCCCCGGCCCGCAACGCTGCAGCCTTGGTTCGGGCAGCGCTGGGAGATGCTGGTGGCAGTGCCAGCAGCAGCGCCCCTGCCTGGGCTGGGGGGAGCGCTTGCCGCAGCCATTCGCATAGCCCTGGGAGTCCACCAGGCCGTAGGGGGAACACTGGCGGCGGTGCCTCCTCCAACACCTCCCACGTCTCGTCCTCCGGGCTTAACACGGCGGCCCGCTCTGAGTCGCCACCACCTGATTTCTTCATGCCGACAACCTGCTGCAAACCCTCGCTGCCAGCTTTCCCAGGACCTTCCCCGCTGCCTGCTTTCTGCGATCCAGCGCTACATTTCTCCCTTCCCTTACTGAGTGCATTCTCCAATCCCCCTCCGCTTGCGTTCTTTAAGCTCTCGCCGTTGGGTTTCTCCATCTTGCCTTCTCCCAAATACTCCGGATCCTCGCCCTCGCCGTCTGTGCGCACACAGACAAGAGGCGCATCTGGTAGCACCAAGGCCTGGACCTGGGCCCAGTCCTTCTCAGTGGGGGCCCCAGGGGTGACGAGGATGAGGGCGTCGTAGTGCGTTGGGTGAGAGGCTGCGGCCGCGGTGGTGGCAGTGCCCGTGGGGCCCAGAGGCACAGTCCAGAGCACCACATTCGGGCGCTCTGGGGCCGGGAAGGGAGTGGGCCCCGTGGGCGCCGAAGCAGGCGCAGCACCTGGGTCGCCAGGATCCAATCCAAGCAGCATGTCCACCACAAGGCCCACGTCAGCCTTGCCGGCCACGGCCAGGTCTAGCCGTGCGCTGCCCAGGCGCTCCAGGCCTGAGCGCACCCACGACAGCGCAGCCTCCAGGCCGCCGGTCTCAAAGGCCTCACGCACAGCCTCCAACTCTGCTGCACCCAGCACCTCGAAGCCATCCTGGGCCGGGGGCAGGAGCCTGTGGGGACAAGAAGGGTCAGGGTCAAAGGCAGAAGAGGGGCTGGGTGACATGGACTGGGCTATGAATGACAAGGGCGGAGCTTTCCTAATGATCCCAGAATGGGGCAGGGATAGGAAAGGGAAGGGCCAGACTGACGGCACGGCAAATAGAAACCAGATGGAGAGGGGCCATGATGATATGGGCGGGGCTTCAAGCAATAATGGAGTCTTGATTATTGGACAGGTGGACTTAAGGTCAGGTTTCCCACTCTAGCTTAAAATGGGGATTGGGCTAAGACTTCCAAGGAATACAGTATTTGGGGGCGGGGCTTTTCCAAGGGTCGGCTGTGCTGGGTGGGACAAAACTCACAGAGGGTGGGGCCTAGAACAAAGAATCGCAACTGTATTGAGGCCTAAACACAAGTCCAGCACTATTTGAGACAGACAAGGTCGCCAAGGCACTCTTTTCAGAGGCTGGGCCTAAGGAGGGTCAGTGAGGGGAGAAATTTCATCTACTAGTTCTTACCAAGGGGGAGTGGCTAAGGTGACTCCCCACCAGGTGAGGCTAAGGAAAAAAGATGATAGTGTACTAGGACAAGGGACTGTCCCTCTCTGAGCCTCATTTTAAAGTCTGTAAAATGAGGAGGCTGGCAGGTGGTAGAGCAAATTCAGGAGGTAGCCAGCAAGTGGGCACAGAAACGAGAGGGAGCTGGAGAAAGGAGGTGGATGAGGATGCCCCAAGATCCTCATTGCTGGTGTGGCTTTAGGTCACTTGAAAACCAAACTGATGGTGGGGAGGGCTCAAGGATTAGAGTTTTCAGGTAAAATCTTCCAGGGGGCTGGGCAAAGTGTCTCACGCCTATAATCCCAGCACTTTGGGAGGCCAGGGAGGGCGGATCACCTTGCTTGGGGCAGGGCCTAGAAAAAGGAGCCTCAGGGCCCCAGCAGATAAAGTGTTAAGATTTTCCCTTTTAATCCTAGGGCTTTGGGAAGCCTGGGTGGGGGCATGGCTTGAGGCCAAGAATTTAAGACCAGCCTGGGGAAACAGTGAGATCCTGTTTTGCAGCCTGTCCTATTAGCTACTCTGGAGGCTGAAGCAGGAGGATCATTTGAGTCCAGGAGGTGGAGGCCCTCAGTGAGCTAGGATAGCAGCACTGCACTCCAGCCTGGGCGATAGAGTGAGACCCTGTCTCAAAAAAAAAAAAAAAGGCCGGGTGTGGTGGTTCACGCCTGTAATCCTAGCACTTTGGGAAGCTGAGGCAGGAGTATTGCTTAAGGCCAGGAGTTCAAATTCAACCTAGTCAACGTAGCGAGATCCTGTCCCTCGGGAAAAAAAAATTAATAATAGAGCTAAGCTCTTTGCCCCAAACTCACTGGGGGAGGGATCTCATGGATCTCAAATAGGACCTAGGTGTGTAGGGTCTCAACTAAGGGACCAAGCCAGAAAGCACTCACCTCCGCAGCGCTTCTGCCTGGCTCTGCAGCGCCGCCCGGAGGCGCTCTAGCTCCTCGCAGCCGTCGCTGCTGCCGCAGTTCGCCGGTAGCACAAACAGATCCGCAGCTCCCAACCCCGCGCTGTTCAGCAGAGCTGCTGTCTGATCACGGGCCTGGGCCGCAGTCTGTGAATCCCCAGGACGGAGGTTCCGCACAGCCAGTAGCGGGGTCCCTCGGGCCAGGGCGGCCCGCGCTGCCTCTCCCAGGGCTGCAGCCAAGGGTTCCCCGTTCCCCTCGGGTCCGGGCAGCACCAGTACCAGCACGTTGGCTTCAGCCGCCCAGGGCCCCGGCGTTGCTGGTGGGCAGCTCAGCTCGCCCAGAAAAAGGCCTGGGCCCGCAGCTCTTAGGCTGGGAACCCCGGAGTCCGGCCGTCCCTCCGGGGCCTCGAGCGTCTCCACATCCTTGTCGCACAGCGCCGCGATCAGCGCGGACTTCCCCAAGCCAGGAGGCCCCAGAAACAAGGCGGTCACGTCACCCTGCGGCGGAGGCATGGCTGGAAAGCAACGGGTGGAGAAGACCTGGGTCAGGGAGCACCTAGCCTTTTCCTTTCCTAGCCGCCCCACTCGGAACAAAGGCCTCAGTCCTCCCCCCGGTCCCCTTCGGTTCTTGAGTGTCTCTCTCCAGGACCTAAAAAATCCAGAGCCCAGACCCTATTCCCCAGGGATTCCAGGCGCCCTGTCTGTCCGCCCTCTTTCTAGATGGAAACGTTTCCCTTTCTGCTTCAAAAACTCTGAAATCAGGCGCGGTGGCTCATGCCTGTAATCCCAGTGCTTTGGGAGGCCGAGGCGGGAGGATCGCTTGAGGCCAGGAAATCGAGACCAGCCTGGCCAACATGTGGGACTCTCTGGTAGAGTCTCCGTCTCCACAAAAAATAAAATTTAGCCGGGCCATGGTGGCGTGCGCCGGTAGCCCCAGCTACTCGGAAGGCTGCGGCGGTAGGATCGCTTGAGCCCAGGAGTTGCAGGCTGCAGTGGGCAGTGATCACACCACCGCACTCCAGCCCAGGCGACAGAGCAAGACCCTCTCTCAAAAATAAATAAATAAAAATAAAACCTCAGAAATCTGGCTTCCAGTCCCTCCTCCCTCGGACACATTGTTATTTTTATCCTTCCCCTTCCCCCTTCCACATCACAAACCGAGCAAAAAGCCGACCCACGGGATGAGCGCAGTCGGTGGCGGTGGGTCAACAACTGAGAAGCCCGACCCCTCGGCCGCAGCGGACGGAGGCCGAAGAGGCCAGGGCGCGGTGATTTAAAGATGCCGGGACGCGTCCCAGTAGCTTTAACCTGACGTCACTCCCTCTTCCAAGGGGGTGTGTCTTGGAAGCGCTACCGCAGAGACCTAGCCCTTCGCAGCGCCTGCGCAGAACGGCCGAAGTGCTCACGCCCCTGTTCGGCGGCCTCGGGGCCTCGAACAATGAAGGAGTCAACGCGCCTGCGCGCCACGAGCACCTACCCAGACTTGCGCAAAAAGCTTCGGTACCTACGCCGCGGGAGGGTGAACGTCATCATAACGCACCATAGTGCAGAGAAGGACCCCTCCCGTTATTTTGAGGACCGGACTGGTGCGACTATACTACTGCCGGATGCCAAATCCGGGATCTCGGCTCCGAGAGGCTCATCTGGCAAAAGGGCGCGGAAACCACGGGGGCCCTGAGACTGAGTGGGCTATCCCACTTCTCTCTGGGTGGCGGGGCTGTAGCTAGCGACTGACAGGCGCAGCGAAAGGCAGCCCTCTGCTGTACGGAGGAAAACTGAGGCCTGGGAGCAGGAACCTGTAGGCAGCGCTTGAGGGTAGCGGGATAGCGGCTGCTAGTGCGCGTGGGAGGCGGGGGCTCTGGGCGGAACAAAAAATCACAGGATGTCAGAGGATGTTTCCCGGGAAGAACTGGAATAAAGGGTGGGTATCACTACCTGCCCCAAGACACTTGAGACTGGGATGACGCTGGTGTCAAAGATCAAGACTCCCACGCTGAGTTCAGGGAGTTAGTTTGATGCAGCAGGTCATAGGTCACACCAGTGAAAAGACTCGAGTCCCAAACCCAGGAAGTCTTTTGGGAGGTTTGAAGCTTCTCTTAGCAAGAACTGCATCAATTAGAGTTCAAGGAGATAGTATGTCGTAAGGGTCAAAAGCAGGGAAGGAGAGCCTATGGCGATGTCAAAGGTCATAGACTTAGGGTGCCCTCTAAGACTGGTAACAGATGAACAGCTTCACTCATGCACGCTCCTCTCCTGACTAGAAGGGTCCCAGCACCATGGAGGACCCGAACTCTGAAGAGAACATGAAGCAGCAGGATTCACCCAAGGAGAGAAGTCCCCAGAGCCCAGGAGGCAACATCTGTGAGTACACATGGCTGGCTGGCTAGAGGAGGGTGGGGTGCAGGAGCTGATGCTAAGAAGATCTCTGTGGCACTTCAGTGTCCAAGGCGCCACAGAGTTTTGCCTGTTGAGAAGGGGCTGTAATGGTCCCTGAGCTGCCCTAGCAGGAAGTGCATCTCCTCACACCGGCTTATGTGGCCAGAGTACTCACCCTCCTCTGGCCACATAAGCAGGATTGCAATGCTTATGCATTCAGAGGGATAGGGTGGCTTCCAAGAGAGGCTTGGGTTGGAGACGTGGCTGGGAATGGTTCTATTGGGAGAAAAGCCCCAAGATTCTGGTCCCAACTGTGTCCTAGACTTTCAGTGTAACTTGAGCCTTGGTTTCCTTGACTGTCAAAAGAGGGTGGCACTATCCACCTCACAGGGTGGTTATGGGATTAACTGCAGCAAAGGGGAAAGCTAGGGGTTAATGATGGTAGCCAGTTTGCCATGTAATAGCAACACCTCCTGCTGTTTTATTATGAGCTAGGTGTATTTATTCTCATATTATGAACGATTTTAACATTCATTATCTCATTCAGTCCTTCTAATAATAGGCCCTTTAAACTGGGAACTGAGGCAGAGAGAGGTATTTGTAACAAGAGCTGTAGTCTCAATGCCCTTGAGCCTGAGATTACCGGAAACACACGTGCAGTTGAACACGTTGGGTTTATTTCTCGCTGCAATGAAGAACACACACCATGGGGGAACTGTGGGGTGTCTCACTAAGAGTGGTAAAAATGACATAGGATTTGGGCTTGTGGGTGGTGATTTTGGGGAATGTGTGAGCAAAATTGTTTTGCTGTGGATTGGATGCTACCAGGAAGCAGGGGCAATTCTGTGATTGGCTATCGTAATAAATCTTGTCCAGAAGGAGGAAGGAAGAAGGCAAGGCTCAAGCTCTGACTGATAAAGCAGCAGCAGACATTCACATGAGCCAGGATAGGAGGATGTTTGGTCATTTTTCTGCTTGGACAGCATTCATATTTTGTCTGTGCTCAGACATTATTATGATGTAGTCCTGTCTTGATTCATTCTAGTCACAGCATGACCTTGTCTGTCCTTGATATTTTGTGAAAATTTATGTTCAACAGAACACGAAGGTCTAGCTGTGAGTACCAGGCCATATCCTGGATGTCGGGCTGGATTTCTGTTATCATTAGTCATGATTGCAAATGACTGTACAGCAATTCATTTATTCCTTCCAACAGTCCTATGGAGTAGATACTGTTATTAGCCCATTTTCCAGATAAGGAAACTGGTGTAATTGCCTAGGAAGTGGTGGAGCTGAGATTCAATCCCAGGCAGTCTGGCTCCAAAGGCTGTGCTGTAATCACCATACCCCTCTGTTGGGCAGGCTGACTCTCTGGGTTCCAACCCTGGCTCCACCATTTCCTTTCCTAGCCTCATTGACTATGGGCAACTTGCCTAACCTCTTTGAATCTCAGTTTGCTCATCCATAAAATAGGTCCAAGAACAGTTCTCCTGTTTGGTTGTCCAGCATTAGCATAGAACCGAGCACATAGCACACTCAATGTTAATTGTTGGTATGATTCTGGGGTTCAGGAGAGGTCCTGGAGACTCCTGCCGGCCTCCCCTGACCTCTCCGCACATCTCTCAGGCCACCTGGGGGCCCCGAAGTGCACCCGCTGCCTCATCACCTTCGCAGATGCCAAGTTCCAGGAGCGTCACATGAAGCGGGAGCACCCAGCGGACTTCGTGGCCCAGAAGCTGCAGGGGGTCCTCTTCATCTGCTTCACCTGCGCCCGCTCCTTCCCCTCCTCCAAAGCCTTAATCACCCACCAGCGCAGCCACGGTCCAGCCGCCAAGCCCACCCCACTGGTTGCAACCACTACTGCCCAGCCCACCTTCCCTTGTCCTGACTGTGGCAAGACCTTTGGGCAGGCTGCTTCTCTGAGGCGGCACCGCCAGATGCATGAGGCCCGTGCCCCTCCTGGCACCTTCGCCTGTACAGAGTGCGGTCAGGACTTTGCTCAGGAAGCAGGGCTGCATCAACACTACATTCGGCATGCCCGAGGGGAGCTCTGAGTGCAGCTTAAGCGTCTCCGTGGTGACAGGTGGCTCTGTGGCCAGTAGGACTCACCCATGATACGGGGTGCAGGAATTCCGGGGGCCCTGAGGGATTTGCTTCCCTCCCCTGGGAAGGCAGAGGGCTCCTAATAAAGAGGACCCAGAAGATTCTCATTTAGAGCTTCAGTCTTTGGAGGACACAGGGCCTTCGTGAGACAGTGAAATCAGACAATAACGAGATCTTTCGTTAAAAAAAAAAATGGGAATGGAGTGCGGGAGAGAAATGATTTGTGTATCCCTTATTCCCAGTTAAACACCTAGCTGCAGACTGTGTCATCACCCTTCATTCTTCCCAGATGGATGCCATGGGCAATGGAAGCAAAATGCCCTGGACCTTTGCCTGAATGGGGGCAGGGAAGGTGAGGTGTTGCTGGCCTGTAATGCCACCGGATGAGTTCCAGATGTGGAGCAACTTGGGCTTTTGGGGATGGGGCAGCACAGTTGGGAGCTGGACCCCAATTGAGTGGGGGTGGCAATTGGAGTCCTTGTGTCTCTTTCCTACCCCCTGCCAACCTCACTCAGAGGGGCCATGGCACTAGATGGCACTAGTCCCCCGATAATTTATGTCTCATTTAAATAATTTTGTATATCATTCTGGTCATGAAATATTTTTTCATATGTGTAGGTGAAATGGTATGAATAAGCTAACAGGAATAGTATCTAAAAACAGCAAACATCCATATTAAAATGTCTAAACAGGGAGCTCTGGCTTTTGAGTGGGAATTTCCAGAGAACATAAGGGTGTGGGCAGGTGGGGGAACTCAGGCCAGAGTTGGCCTCGCTTTGTGGGGAAACTGGTTTGGAATCAAACAGAGATACCTTCTGTTTCGGGTTTTATTTGGCCAACACCGGGAGATTTCCCATTAAGATCCTATTTTCAGCTCTCTTGAAAGGCCCAACCTAGGGTGACATTGTCAGCAGGGGCAGGGCAGAAGCTACAACAGGCTGGAGGGGAACAGTGGGTGTCATCCTCAACTGGAGATGAGTCCCACCAGGCCAGTTGTACCCCCTTAGTTACTTGCCCTGCACTTGCAGACAATGGTCAATGCCCTGCACATAATACTTATAGACTCTGTTTATGTTGAGGGATGTTTTTAAAGCCCAGGTGAGGTGGATGTGGTAGACTGATCACTGTCTCTCAGTTTTTAGCTAAGCACATGGTAGCTGAAAAGACTACATTTCCCAGATTCCTTTGCAGCTAGATGTAGCCATGTGACTGATTCTGGCTAAATTCCTGGGTAGAACACTCAAGCTTAAGAAAGGGACGGCGGGGCACAGTGGCTTACACCTGTAATCCCAGCACTCTGTGAGGCTGAGGCTGGTGGATCACCTGAGGTCAAGAGTTTGAGACTAGCCTGGCCAACATGGTGAAACCCCATCTCTACTAAAAATACAAAAATTAGTCAGTGGTGGTGGCATACACCTGTAACCCCAGCTACTTGGAAGGCTGAGGCAGGAGAATTGCTTGAATTTGGGAGACAGGCTGCAGTGAGCCAAGATCATGCCACTGCACTTCAGCCTGGGTGACAGAGTGAGACTCTTTTTAAAAAAAAAGAAAAGAAAGGGACATACCTTTTTTCCACCTTCCTAACTGTAATACGGACATAGTATCCAGCCATCTCAGACCATAAGGACAAGAACGACACATGGGATGGCAGAGCAACAAGACAGCAGGAGCCTGGGTCTCTGGTCAATTTCAGGGAGCACAGCCACCATACCAGCCCACTTCCATATTGCTATCTAAGAAAGAAAGAAACTTCTAATTTAAGCCATCATTATTCTGGGTTTCTGTCACATGCAACAGAATTTACAACCTAAGACGGGGGTCTGCAAACTATGGCCAACTCTAGCCTGCTGCCTGGTTTTGCAAATAAAATTTTATTTGAACACAGTTTTATACTCATTCACTTATGTATTGTTGATGGCTGCTTTTGCCTAGAACAGCAGATCTGCATAGTTGCATCAGTGATCTTATGGCCTCCAAAACTTAAAATAGTTACCATCTAGCCCTTTGCAGGAGAAGTTTGCCAACCCCTGGTCTAATAAGACATTCAACCTACTCTGAGTCTGGAAGCAGAAATTTCGATCCTGGGAACCACCACCTTTACCAGGTAGGTAGGTAGGGTGTGTGTGTGTGTTTTGGGACAGGGCTACCCTGGATCTCTTTGCTGGGGTGACTTATAGGGAGACTGGTTGGAGTTAGTAGACCATCAGTTTTTTTCAAGATACCAACTTCACAAAGAGCCAGATATTTCCTCTGGCTCCTGGTGAACGCTCAGAAGTTTCCAACCCGGATATTTTCACACTACCCCCACAGTGGCTCCCCTAAACCCAAACCTAAGGATCTAATCCCACATGCTCTCCCAAGATAGCAGCCTGCCCAAGTACACTCTGGGCTTCCTGTTCTCTCCAGACGTCACAGATTCTCTAAATAGCATCACTGATGACTTCCACATTTTTATCTGCAGCCCAAACCCGACATAAGATATAACCATTTGAATAAACAAATGGAGATCTCAAACTTAAAATAGGTCAACATGACTCCTGCGGCCTGACCTGCACCACTGCCATCATGTTAGTAAAAAACTGTGCACTCTTTTAAATTCTTTTGAGTCTTGCTCTGTCTCCCAGGCTGGAGTGCAGTGGCGTGATCTCAGCTCACTGAAGCCTCCGCCTCCTGGGTTCAGGCAATTTTCCAGCCCCAGCCTCCCAAGTAGCTGGGATTACAGGTGTGCACCACTATAACTGGCTAATTTTTGTATTTTTAATAGAGATGAGGTTTCACTATGTTGCTCAGGCTGATCTCAGACTCCTGGCCTCCAGTGATCCGCCCGCCTGGGCCTCCCAAAGTGCTGGGATTATAGGTGTGAGCCACTGCACCTGGCCTTCATTTTTTTTCTTTTTACTTTTTTTTTCTTGAGACAGGGTCTCACTGTGTAGCTCAGGATAGAGTGCAGTGGCAAAATCTCGGCTCACTGCAGCCTTGACCTCCTCGGGCTCAGATGATCCTCCCACCTTCGCCTCCCTCCCTATAGCTGGGACTACGGGTGTGCACTACTATGAACAGCTAATTTTTTGTAGAGACGGGGTTTCACCACGTTGTTTAGGCTGGTCTTGAACTCCTGAGCTCAAACAATCCGCCCACCTCGATCTCCCAAAGTGCTAGGATTACAGGCGTGAGCCCCCGTTGTCTGGCTGACTTTCAGCCTTCTAACACCTGTGTAACTATTCCCTGTATCAAATCCTCTTTGGGAAATGCCTGGCCTGATTCCATATCCTGAATAGGTGCTGGCTGAATGACCCAACTCTTGATTTACAGTGTCTCTTTTGATCCTTAGGAATATTTGCCAATGATGGAAATTCTCTGTATCTGTCCTTAGAAATCTTATCTTACAGCAGAAGACAGGATGGGGTGCTGCTCCAGGAAATAAAACCTATGATCACACTTATCCATGTACTATGGTTAAATGTCTGTGTCCCCCTAATATTCATATGTTGGGAACCTAAGACCCCATGTGATAGTATTCAGACGTGGGGCCTTTAGGAGGTTGCAGAGTCATAAGGGCTCTGCCCTCATGAACAAGATAAGTGCCCTTATAAAAGGACACAAGGGAAGTAGCTAGGCCTTCTCCCCTTCCATCTCTCCTACCATCTGAGGACACAGCGTTCGTCCCTTTTTGCCACCTTCCACTGTGTAAGGATGCAGCAAGAAGGCACCAACTTGGAAGCAGAGAGCAACCCCTAATAAGACACCAAATCTGTTGGTTCCGACCTGGAACTTCCCAGTCTCCAAAACTAGAGGAATTAACCTTTGTTCTTTATGAATTACCCAGTCTCAGGTATCACGTTACAGCCACACAAACGGACTGAGACACTGTTGTTTTAACGAGCCCGGAATTTCTGCTGATGATTCTGAGGTTCCAGCTAGGAAAGTCAGTTCAGCGTGGATCACTGTCAGGTTTGGAGATTCTGGGATAAGAAATGTAGGTTTTGAAAAATGCTTTGGTCTGAAATCCTGTAATAGGTGTCAAAAATGCAAATGTTGGCCGGACATGGTGGCTCACACCTGTAATCCCAGCACTTTGGGAGGCCAAGGCTGGTGGATCATTTGAGGTCAGGAGTTTGAGACCAGCCTGACCAACATGGTGAAACCCCATCTCTACTAAAAATACAAAAATTAGCCAGGGGTAGTAGTGCCGTGCCTGTGGTCCCAGCTACTCAGGAGGCTGAGGCACGAGAATCGCTTGAACCCAGAATACAGAGGCTGCAGTTAGCCGAGATCACGCCACTACACTCCAGCCTGGGTGACAGAGTGAGACTCCATCAGAAAAAAACCAACAACAACAAAAACCCAACATTAAAAAAAAAAAAAAAAGCAGATGCTCTTCAGGGCCAAGCAGGCAGGATTGGGGTGTCCAGATGTGGGACAGTGGTGACCGGGCACATAAGAGTGAATGCCTCCCCTCCAGAAAGTGACTCCTACTCAGCACCAACAAACTACTGTCCCCATGGGATCAGGGATTCAGCAATACAGATCTTAGAATTTTCAAGACAGTCCAGAAACTGCAATTTTTTTAATGTGAAATTACCCATTTTTCAACATTGGTAACCAACGTAACTTAAAAAAAACTCAATAGCTCGGTGGAGACCAGATACACTCCTGGAAATCGGATGGTGGCTGTGGGTACTAGACTGTCATTTCTAGTGTGTGGCTTGGTGATTAAGAGTGGATGCGCCTGGCCGGGCGC
>NW_012105875.1:365985-372705 GCF_000951045.1 Mandrillus leucophaeus
CACCACACCCAGCTAAGTTTTTGTATTTTTAGTAGAGATGGGGTTTCACCTTGTTGGCCAGGCTGGTCTCGAACTCCAACCTCAGGCAATCCACCCGCCTTGGCCTCCCAAGGTGCTGAGATTACAGGCGTGAGCAACCATGCCTGGCCTGTTGTAGCAGTTATAAAATGATGATCTTCCCACCTCAGCTTCCTGAATAGCTAGCTGGGACCATAGGCATGCACCACCATGCCCTGCTAATAATAAAAGTAGCCTCTAAAGATTATTATGAGCACTCAGATTACTCAGAGGAATCAAGACTCAGAGAGAATGCCAAAGTCAGTATATGGTCCCTACGGCCTGATTCTCTGCTACCTTCTGACCTCACCTCCTGTCTTCCTCAGTTCCAGCCTCGTGGCCCTGTGTCTTCTTCCCAAGCACCCCAAGTGGGCTCCCACCTCAGGCCATTGCACTTACTGTCCCCAGACAGCCACAAGGCTCACTCCTGCCCCTTCTCTAGGTCTCTGCTCTGATGCCACCTGAGTGAAGCCTTCCCTGACCATCCTACTTAAAACTGTAACCTTCACACACACAAGCTTCCCACCCTGTTCTTTTCTCCATAGCACTTATGACTATCTAACATTCCATACAATTTGTATATTTTACTTAAACACTTGATTACTGTCTTCCCCATTATAACCTCCACAAAGGGAGGGTGTTTTTTTTTTTTTTTTTGAGACGGAGTCTCGCTCTGTCACCCAGGCTGGAGTACAGTGGCGCAATCTCGGCTCACTGCAACCTCTGCCTCCTGGGTTCACGCCATTCTCCTGCCTCAGCCTCCTGAGTAGCTGGGACTATAGGCGCTAGCCACTACGCCGTGCTAATTTTGAGTATTCTTTAGTAGAGACGGGGTTTTACTGTGTTAGCCAGGGTGGTCTCGATCTCCTGACCTCGTAATCTGCCCGCCTCGGCCTCCCAAAGTGCTGGCATTACAGGAGTGAGCCACCACGCCCAGCCGGGCGGGGGTTTTTGTTCATCGTGTTCACTGCTATATTTCCAACTCCCAGAGCAGTGCCTGCCATCTCATAGGTGCTCAATAAATCATTGTTGGGTGAATGAGTAAATAAATAACAGTCCCTACCTTGTAAGCATCTGATGCGATTGTCCACATAAAGCACTGAGTCCAGGGCCTGGTCCACTGTGAGCGCTGACTTAATGATGGCCATTACAGTAATTCAGGTTCTATTCTTGAAGGTTCTTAGTTTCTAACCTTCTATGAGTTAACACATGTAAAGCGCCTTAGAACAGGGCTGGTTGCCCAGTAAATTCTCCGTTAATGATAGCTATTATCATAATTAGGCTTCTATTTTCAAAGTAGCTTCGGTGCCAAGCTTCTGTGAATTATGAATTATACTTCCCATCTCAGAGACCAAGCCCAAGTTTTGGCAAGGCTGTAAAGAGCTGATCCTCTGCCACCCTTGGATTCATCCCTACAGCTCTGGCCTCCTTGGCACACCAGGCAGGCTCCTCTGGCCTGGAGTGTTCTTCCGCATTGATGTACATGGCTCCCCCCGGCTTCAGATCTGTCGCCTTCTCAGGGAGGACTACACTCTTTAAAACTGCAGCCTCCTTCCAGAACAGTTCTCCCTTCAGTCCTTTTTAAAAATTTTTTGTTGGGACAAATTCTTGCCATCATCCAGGCTAGAGTGCAGTGAGCAGTGGCATAATCACAGGTCACTGCAGCCTCAACCTCCAAGGCTCAAGTGATCTTCCCACCTCAGCTTCCTGAATAGCTAGCTGGGACCATAGGCATGCACCACCATGCCCTGCTAATTTAATTTTTTGTAGATGGGGTCCCACTGTGTTGCCCAGGCTGGTCTTCAACTCCTGGCCTCAAGAATCTTCCCACCTCAGCCTCCCAAAGTGCTGGAATTATAGACGTGAGCCACTGGCCTCCCTTCAGTTTTTTTTGGTTTTTTGGAGACAGGTTCTCACTGTTGCCCAGGCTGGAGTGCAGTGACATGATCACCACTCACTGCAGCCTTGACTTCTCAGGCTCTAGCAATCCTCCCATCTAAGCCTCCCTAGTAGCTGGGACTATAGCTGTGCACCATTGTTAGCCCAGATAATTTTCTGTATTTTGTAGAGATGGGGTTTTGGCATGCTGCCCAGACTGGTCTCGAACTCCTGCGCTCAAGCGATCCGCCCACCTCAGTGCTGGGATTTCAGGAGTGAGCCACCATGCCGGGCCTCCTTTCAGTGCTTTATTGTTCTCACGGCATTTGTCAGCACCCAGCATATGCTGTATCTTACTTGTTTATGTCTGTCTTCACCAGCAGCCTCTACCCACTCCCATGTAAGCTCCATGAGGACAACGATTTTATTTTATTCACTGGTGTGTTCCCAATGCTTAGCACACAGCAGGTACTCAAAAATATTTGTTAAATGAATTAATGGATCACAATCCCTATCTCCCAGGGTTATTCTAAGAAGCTGATAATCTCATGCAAATTAAGTGCAGCACTCTGTAAGTGCTCGGAAAATGGCAGCTGTAATTATCATTAAGGTTCTATTTTTGTAAGTTCCTAGATGCACCATTTCTATGAGTCAATATATATAAAGCCCTTGGACTGGCACCAGACACCCAGGAAGCGCTGAGGAAGCGTAGCTGTGATTATAATTAAAGTCCTCTTTGTGGAAGTTCCTAGGCGATGTGGCAGAAAGCCCTAGCTGTCCTCCACGAACCGTTTTCTGCTTTCTGGGCGCTTGGCTAGACTGCTTCTCCCAGGTTGTTTTTGCAGTTAGCTGTGGCCACGTATCTAATTTCTCAGCAGAGGCGTGTCAATGGAACCAGTGTGTGCCCCTGGCAGGCCAGGGCTTGTAAGACAACACGTGCACCTCACCAGGTTCCCTGTCCTCTTCTGTCAGCAGGACCCAGGCCATAGCCACCCAGTCTGGACCATGGGGGAGACAACAGGCTTAAGGGATGGCCTGGGTCCCCAAATGACTCACCCAGCACTATTTTGTGAGTGAGAAATGAAATTCTATTGTTAGAGCCTATGGAAATACCATCAAATACAAGCACATAGTAAATGTTAGTTATCTTTCCCAAAAGACCCCGAGGTTCCCCAAGAAGGAGCACAGGGGAAATACACACACACACTCTCTCTCTGTCTGAACCAACACACACAGATACAGATTTTGGCTTTTATTCTGGCCATCACACATCTACTTCTAAGACAACACAGACCGGCAGTACCCCATCCCCCATGACCACTGTCACAACCCGAATTTCCTCAGGCCCCCTCCTCCCACCCCACCCCTTCTGCCAAGCTCCCTGTGTGGGGGCTCTGCCTACACCTCACCCCGGGCGTGCAGCATGAAGTGCCCGTGCAGCTCCCCCAGGTTGTCGAAGGAATCCTCGCATTCCGTACAGTGGTAGGTTCCCTCCTCCTCCTCTTCCTCCTCCTCCTCCCGCCCAGCTGGTCGGCCCTCCCCAGCCCGAGGTGGTTCCTCCTCTTCCTCCCCGAGTGCCCTGCCTTCAGGGGCTGGTGCTTCCTGGGGGGCTGTAGCAGGGCAGCAGAGCCGGCAGGGTGGGGTTCCCGGTGGGGCCTCCCCAAGGGGTGAGCGGCCACAGAGCTGGCAAGGCTGAGCCGGGGGGCCCGGGGGCTGGGCTGCACGGGGGGCCCGGCGGGATGGGCCACCACGGCCCCCCCCAAGGCGCTGCTTCACCTTGTAGCCAGGATCATATTCGGGATCGTCAGTGGTCTCCTCTTCCTCCTCCTCCTCATCTTCTTCCTCTTCGGAGTCCGGCTCTGAGAGAGTGTATTCTGAATCAGAGGAATGCTCAGGGCCTGGAGGGGGAAAGACAGGGGGAGACAGTGGCATCAGAGGAAAGAAGGCTAGGCCCAGCTGTCCCCTCCCTGAACCTCACATTCAGACTTGCCATAGTATGACCAGGGTAGCCTGGGCACTACCCTTCTCTTCCCCACAGATGAGTCCCCATGGCATAGAACAAGGCTGGCAGCCGGTAGATTCCCTGTATCTTTGTGTCAAGCAAATGAATGTCTTCTAAGAACTGCATGGGACAGGACTGGGCATGGTGGCTCATGCCTGTGATCCCAGCACTTTTGGGTGGCCAAGATGGGAAGATCACTTGAGCCCAGAAGTTTGAGACCAGCCTGGGCAATATAGCAAGACTCCGTCTCTATAAAAAATTTAAAAATTAGCCAGGCCTGGTGACACATTGCCTGTAGTACCAGTTTCTCAGGAGGCTGAGGCGGGAGGATCACTTGAGCCGAGGAGTTTGAGGCTGCATTTGAGCCATGACTGCGCCACTCCCTTCCAGCCTGGGAGACAGAGTGAGACCTCACCTCTTAAAAATAATTTTTTTGGCTGGGCATAGTGGATTATGCCTGTAATCCCAGCACTTTGGGAGGCCAAGGAGGGCAGATCATGAGGTCAAGACCAGCCTGGCCAACATGGTGAAACCTTGTCTCTACTAAATACACAAAAATTAGCTGGGTGTGGTGTCAGGTGCCTGTAATCCCAGCTACTCGGGAGGCTGAGGCAGGAGAATTGCTTCAACCCAGGAGGCAGAGGTTGCAGTGAGCTAAGATTGCACCACTGCACTCCAGCCTGGATGACAGAGCAAGACTCCGTCTTGGGGAAAAAAAAAAAACTCCATGGGGAGGTGGGTTGGGAGGCGTTTAGGAAGGACAAAGCAGGAGTAGTAAAAAACCACCAGTAACAATAGCATCCTTGCTATTCTAGAAGCCCTGTTCCTATACATTAACTCACTAAATCCCCAACAACCCTTTGAGGGTGATACTATTACTATCCCCAGTTGATGGATGTGGAAACTGAGGCACACGAAGGCTAGACGACTTACTCCCCTGTGGTTACACAGCTCTGGCAGGAAAAGCTGAACCTGGGCCATGGCCGACACTGGATCATTTTAGGGAGACAACCATTTGAAAAGGTATTTGTGCAAATTAAAACACATACATACACACAGATGTACTTTTCTGTGGCCATGGAGAGAGATATATATATATAGGTGAATTAAAATATTTATTTACAGGTGAGATATTACTGTGATTTCACAGTTATCAAGGACATGCCTAGGACAAGTTTAGGTTTAAAGGAAAGGGCCTGTAATCCTAGCACTTTGGGAGGCTGAGGTGGGCGGACTGCCTGAACTCAGGAGTTCATGACCCACCCTGGGCAACATCATGAAACCCAATTTATTTCTTGTATTTTTTGTATTTTTAGTAGAGACTAAAAATACAAAAATTAGCCAGGTATAGGGTGGTGGGTGCCTACAGTCCCAGCTACTCGGGAAGCTGAGGCAGGAGAACTGCTTGAACCCAGGAGGCAAAGGTTACGATGAGCCAGTATCAAGCCACTGCACTCCAACCTGGGTGAGAGAGCGAGACTCCGTTTCCAAAGAAAAAGAAAAGGCGAAAAATTTTAAAGTTGATATATGGAAAAGGGCGACATCAGCTGCCATTATGGGGGCGCACAGAGTAATGGCTGGGGATGGGGTCCCCGTGACCACAGTGTGGGAAGTACCAGCTTTTTTGGCCTCAGTGGCAGGAGCCTGCCAAAAGCCTTACCTTGTATCCATCCCGGCCCCATTCCTCAGTTTCTCCCAGAACCCAGAGGATCCTGCTACTGCACCCTGTGCTCCGCCCTTGCTCCTGTCATCACAGTGGCCACAAGGCTCTTCATACCAGGCTCCTCACCTTCCCTGACACCCCAGGCCCGTACCTGCCTCAGGGTCTTTGCCATCCTTTCTGCCGATGTCACTCTCCATTCCATGTCTCTTCTCAAGTGTCACCTTCTCAGTGACACCCTGGCCACTCCCTAGCACTCCCTATGCCCCTTACTCTGCTTGATTTTTCTCCATCTTCTTTTGAGATGGAGTCTCGCTCTGTCATCCAGGCTGGAGTGCAGTGGTGTGATCTCAGCTCATTGGAAACTCCACCTCCTGGGTTCAGGCAATTCTTCTGCCTCAGCCTCTCAAGTAACTGGGATTACAGGCGCGCACCATCACGCCCAGGTAATTTTTGTATTTTTAGTAGAGACGGGGTTTCACCTTCTTGGCCAGGCTGGTCTCAAACTCCTGACCTCAGGTAATCCACCCATCTCAGCCTCCCAAAGGGCTGGGATTACAGGTATGAGCCACCGCGCCGGGCTCATTTTTCTCCATCTTCTGACTCACTGCATACAGCATTTGCTTGTGTGCTTGTTTATTGCCTGTCCCCGACAGCAGGGATTTTGTCTGGTTCACTGCTGTGGCCTTAGCATCTAGAACACTTCCTTTGTACAAAGAAAGTACTTACGACATATTTATGGCATGGATATCTCTGCATGGAATTTGAAAAGCCTGTTCTGAGGCTTCACACACACTGTTCCTCCCTCTGGTGGGAATGTCCTGCCCTAGTTTTTCCCACCATCCTTTAGGACCCAGTGGGAGGCCTTCCTCTTTGGTGAGGCCGTCCCAGACCTCCTCATCCCAGGCAGCCAGTCATTTTTTCTACCACCCTCCTGGTGGGTTCCCAGCATCACCAGCCCAGAACGGGTTATAACCGTTTTCTTCTGAACATCGGCCCCTGCAGCTCTCTCCTACTGGTTCCCGCCATTTAACAATCGTTTCCTGGCCGGGCGCGGTGGCTCACGCCTGGAATCCCAGCACTTTGGGAGGCCGAGGCGGGTGGATCACGAGGTCAGGAGAAC
>NW_012105875.1:373892-393753 GCF_000951045.1 Mandrillus leucophaeus
TGAGCCACCGCGCCCGGCAATTTTTATATTTTTGGTAGAGATGGGG
The DNA here is from genome assembly GCF_000951045.1 of Mandrillus leucophaeus. Lineage (NCBI taxonomy): Eukaryota > Metazoa > Chordata > Mammalia > Primates > Cercopithecidae > Mandrillus > Mandrillus leucophaeus. The sequence continues at coordinate 373,939 of NW_012105875.1, forward strand.
TTTCACCATGTTGGTTAGGCTGGTCTTGAACTCCTGACCTCAGGTGATCTGCCTGCCTCGGCCTCCCAAAGTGCTGGGATTACAGGTGTGAGCCATCGCGTCCAGCCTGCCTGACCCTTCCCTTCTCTACTGGCAAAACTCCTGCTCCTTTTTAAAGCCAAGCTCATGTCACCTCCTCTGTGAAGTCCTTGCTGACTCCCCAGGCAGTCAGTGTCTCTCTCATATGGGCTCCCCGGCCCCTGCTCCGCTCTCCATCACACCCTGACCACTCTGGGCAGTGACCCCCTCCCCACCCACTGACTATGGGCTCCTCAAAGGCAGGACCTGGGTCTGCCCCATCTCTCTGTCCCCAGCAATGCTGGGCATGAGTCAGCCTCAGAAGACATCTGCTAAATGGCTGCAAACCAGAGGAAATATCTCCAGCCTCAGGCTGGGTGGGACACCTGCCCTCTCCTCCCACCTCTGACTTCATACCACTCACCCTGCAGAGTCTTCAGTGCCCACTGTGACTTCACACAGTTGGCCTGTGACAGGCAATCAGGTCATCGTCCACGGCTACCAGGTGTTTCATGTCTACTGTGACTTCCAGGACCACAAGCCCTTTTGCGCCCACCATGTCTTCACCTAAGAGATCTTCAAAGCCCAGTATGTCCCCGGCACCCAGTGGATCCTCCATGCCCACTGCGGATCCCAAGCCTCCTGCCTCCTTGAAGTCCACCAAATCAGCAACGCCCAACAGCTCTTTAGTGCCCACCAAGCCAGCGACATCCCCCGACTTGGTCGTGAGCCCAAGCAGTTCCAAGTCCACCAAATCAACCAGTACAAAAAGAGCCCCTTCTAACCTGCCCAGCAGCAGGTCCCGAGTCCGCAGCAAGGCAAGAACACCCAGCAGGGTGAGCACCGACACCAGGACCAGCAAAGCCAGCAAAGCCAGCAAAGCCAGCAAGGCCAGCGGCGTGAGATGCCACCAGCGGAGGGGCACACACAGCCGGGGTAGGACACCTGGCAGAAGGGGAAGCCGAAGCTCCAAGAGGTCACCCAGTAGGGCCAGCACTCCTGGCAGGATAAGAACTCATGGTGCCAGACCAGGCATGGCCAGCAGGGTGAGAACTCCCACTTCACAGCAAAAACGGAGCCGGGGAAAGAGTTACGGCCGGCCTAGAACCAGCAACAGGGAAAGAAGTGACAGCCAGCCTAGAAATATGAGCAAGAAGAGTTACCGCCCACCAGGAGGCTCAGGTATGGGGAGGAGTTCTGAGCTGGCTGTAACTCCCAGTACAGCCAAGTGTCAAACCCTGACTGGAATTCCCTCCAAGGAGAAGAGTGACAGCCCATCTCCATCGTCATCAAGGATGGTGAAGAGCTACGGTCAGATAATCATCCCCAGTAGGGAAAAGAGTTACAGCCCCACTGAAACGTCCAGCAGGGTCAAGAGTTATAACCAGGCCAGTACCCACAGCAGGCCGCAAAGTCACAGTCAATCTAGAAGCCCCAGAAGGTCAAGAAGTGGCAGTCAGAAGAGGACGCACAGCAGGACGAGAAGTCACAGTTGGAAGAGAAACCACAGCAGGGCAAGAAGTCGTACCCGGAAGGGAATTCTGAGCCAGACGGGAAGACATAGCCAGTCTAGAACCCACAGCAAGGGGAAAAGTCAAAATCAACCTAGAACCCCCAGAAGAGGAAGAAGTCACAACTGGTCTAGAAACCCCAGCGAGGAAAGAAGTCATAGCCATTCTAGAAGCTTCAGCAAAGACAGAGATCGCAGAGGATCTAGCAGCCCCAGGAAGGAGAACGGTCACAGTCAATCTGGAAGCCCCAACAAGCAAAGAGATCGCAGCCGATCTAGAAGTCCCAAGAAGGAGAGAGATCGCAGCCGATCTAGAAGTCCCAACAAGGCGAGAGATCATAGCCGATCCAGAAGCCCCAGCAAGGAGAGAGATCACAGCCAACTTGGAAGCCCCAGCAAAGAGAGAGATCGCAGCCGATCTAGAAGCCCCAGCAAGGAGAGAGAGCGCAGACAATCTAGAAGCCCCAGCAAAGAGAGGGATCACAGACGATCTAGAAGCCCCAGCAAGGAGAAATATCACGGCCGACTTGGAAGCCTCAACAAGGAGAGAGATCACAGCCAATCTAGAAGCCCCAGCAAGGAGAAAGAGCACAGACAATCCAGAAGCCCCAGCAAAGAGAGAGATCACAGACGATGGAGAAGCCCCAGCAAGGAGAGAGAGCGCAGACAATCTAGAAGCCCCAGCGAGGAGAGAGATCACAGACGATGGAGAAGCCCCAGCAAGGAGAGAGAGCGCAGACAATCTGGAAGCCCCAGCAAAGAGAGAGATCACAGCCGATCTAGAAGCCCCAGTAGGCAGAGTGGTTACAGACAACCTAGAGCCTCCAGCAAGGAGAAAGCTCACAGCCGATCTAGAACCCCCAGCAAGGAAGGAAATCATAGCCAATCTAGAACCTCCAGCAAGGAGAGAGACCCCAGTCAATCTACAGTCCCCAGAAGTCCCGACTGGAAGAGATCCCCTACCAGGACAAGGAGTCTCAGTCAGAATAGAACCCCTAGCAAGACAAGCAGCCACTGCCCATCAACATTTCCCAGTGGAGGCCAAACCCTAAGCCAGGATGACAGTCAAGCCAACGCCACCACCTCTAAGGCCACCTTACCTGGGGAAAGGTCTTCGTCGTCTTCTTCCAAGCTGGCATAGCCCCCAGTCTCAGCTGGCTCACGGGTCTCTGTCATGGCCGGGAGAGGGGACAGGAGACAGGAGCAGAGCAGCAGCTGAGCAGCGTCCCTCCCCGGCCAGCTCTCCACAGCCACACCTCGGCCACAAGTTCTCTAATACAGGATGTTGGCAGGTAGAGAGGGATGCTGGATAGGGGGAAAGGAAAGGCCTGTGATGATTCAATAAATTTTTACATAGCACCCATCCCCACCCTAAGCCCAACTGTGTGCTCATTGCTGGGGTGGGGCACAGAGGACCCCAGCTGTGTCCCTGACTGTCTACAGGGAATTGACTACAAGCCCTGCCCCTCTCTAGGTCTTTTTTTTCAGTTAGGCAGAGTCTCGCTCTGTTGCCCAGGCTGGAGTGCAGTGGCGCGATCTCAGCTCACTACAACCTCCACCTCCCAGGCTCAAGCAATTCTCCTACCTCAGCTTCCCAAGTAGCTGCAACTACAGGCGTGTGTCCTCACGCCCAGCTAATTTTGTATTTCTAGTAGAGATGGGGTTTCACCATGTTGGCCAGGCTGGGCTTGAACTCCTGACCTCAGGTGATCCACACACCTCAACCTCGCAAAGTGCTGGGATTACAGGCGTGAGCCACAGCACCTGGCCCCCTCTCTAGGTCTTAATTTCCCCATGTGGGCAACAAGGCTGCCTTCTGGTTCTTATTCAGTGGGACAGGGAGAGGTGACACTCCAAATATTCAATAGTGGAGACTGGTGTGGGCACCAATCAGAACTGAGAGTGGAGCAGGGACGGATGCCAGGCATTAACCCTTTAGTTGCTGGACCATGGGGAGGTCTGGGGTTGGGGGAGTGTTATGGGGAAAAAACCCTCAAACTATGTTTTTCCTCTACTCTCACACTACCACCATAACAATCATCAACACAGAATTCTGTGACCAAATGTGTGGGGCTTTTTCCCCACACACTGCACAGCAGACACAGGCTAGGTGTCCCCTCCAATTCCATTCCAATGCTATCCACACGCCCAGCTAATTTTTCTATTTTTGGTAGAGACAGGGTTTCACCATGGTGCCCCAGAGCTCAAGCAATCCGCCCGCTTCAGCTCTCCAAAGTGCTGGGATTACAGGCGTGAGCCACCACACCCGACTTTTTAAAGAAAATAAGGCTGGGCGCGGTGGCCCACACCTGTAATCCCGGCACTTTGGGAGGCCGAGGCAGGCAGATCACCTGAGCTCAAGAGTTTGAGACCAGCCTGGGCAACATGGCAAACCTTGTCTCTACCAAAAAAAAAAAAAAAAAAATTACAAAAGTTAGCCAGAGTGGTGGCATATGCTTACAGTCCCAGTTACCTGAGAGGCTGAGGCAGGAGGATCACTTGAGCCTGGAAGGTCAAGGCTGCAGTGAGCCGTGACCTTGCCACTGCACTTAAGCCTGGATAACCCCTCTTATAAAAAAAAAAAAAAATTGCTGGAGCTGCTCACAGAACTCAAGGAAATGCTTATTTAGATTTTCTGGTTTATTATTGCAAAGAAGAAAGATGAAGAGATGTGTAGGGCAAGGTATAAGGGAAGGGGCAGGGAGCTTCACGCCCTCCCTGGGGTGCCACCCTACAGGAACCCTCATGTGGTCAGCTATGCGGAAGCTCTCCAAACCCAGTCCTCTTGGGTTTTTACAGAGGCTTTAAGACAGCAGCATTAGGTATGGAATTCTCTGAAAATGTCTTAAGACCAACAATCAGGAAGGTGGGGAAGATTAAGAGTCTTGCCCTGGGGCAGGAAATGGAGGGAAGGAGGAGGTCAGAGTTGAGACCTGCCCCAGGCCTAAGGTACACAACGTTATAACAAGAGACCACAAACAAAGGCTATAGGAGTTAGCAGCCAGGAACTGTGGATAAAAACCAACATATTTATACATATAATACCACAGGGAGGGTCCAAAGTGGCAGTTAGGGACAGGGAGTACTTGTGTAGCAGTGACACACCAACCCATCTGAAAGTATTTTAATATTTAAACAATTGGTATGGCTGTACTAGTTTGTGACTATCAGCCTTAGTTCTGTATCCATTGGCAAGATAGTGTCTAGGTTTGCCACGCTCTAGCTGTGTAGCACCAAGCGAAGAACTTAACTTCTCCAGCCTGTTTCCTTCTCTGTAAGAAAGCGGCTTCCAGGCCTTAACTCACGTACTCCCCATAACTAGGTTGGAATTACCTCCTTTGTACAGATGAGAAAACAGACACAGAGGTGGTAAGTGAATAGCCCAAGGTCACCATCTGGTAAGTGGATGAACTAGGATTGGAAGCCACACCTCTCATAAAATGATTTCTCAGCTCAAAAGGTTTTTCTGAAGGTTCAGTAGGCTCACTGATAGAAATTGCTGGTGTGTGGCCGGTATTCCATCAAGAGTGGTCATTACTACTCCCACCCCCACCCCTCTGTAAACTCCAGACATTCCCGACCTCTCACCTCTCCCTGTGCACACAAGGCCTTTTCCCCTCTGTGCGTCTTAGTACACCCACTGTTGCTGTCAAGAAAGTCCTCCTCCTCCTCCTTTTGTTTTCTGGAGATGGAGTCTCACTTTTTTGCCCAGGCTGGAGTACAGTAGCGCGATCTCACTGCAACCTCCCCCCTGCCTCAGCCTCCCTAGTAGCTAGGATTACAGGCAGCCATCACCACGCCCTGCTTTTTTTTTTTTTGGAGGTGGACTCTCACTCTTGTCGCCCGGGCTGGAGTGCGGTGGCGCAAGCTCCGCCTCCTGGCTTCAGGCCATTCTGCTGCCTCAGCCTTCTGAGTAGCTGCGGCGGCTATTTTTTGTATTTTTAGCATAGACGGGGTTTCACCGTGTTAGCCAGGATGGTCTCGATCTCCTGACCTCATGAGCCGCCCGCCTCGGCCTCCCAAAGTACTGGGATTACAGGCGTGAGCCACCGTGCCCAGCCTACTTATTTATATTTTTTAAGAGACAGGGTCTCGCTCAGTTGCCCAGGCTGGACTGCAGTAGGGTGGTCTGTAGGAAAGGGGCTTCCAGGTCTTAACTCATGTAATTCCCATAACCAGGTTGGAAGGTTAGCTCACTGTAACCTCAAACTCCTATGCTCATGGTACCCTACTCACCCCTAGCAGAGGAGCTGGGACTACACGTGTGCGCCACCACGCCAGGCTTAATTTTTACTTATTTTGTAGAGAAGGGGGTCTCGCTATGTTGCCCAGGCTCGTCTTGAACTCCTGGTCTCAAGTGATCCTCCTGCCTCAGCCTCCCAAAGCGTTAGTATCACAGGCATAAGCCACCGCAACTGGCCTATATTAAACAGTTATTTAATATAGCTATGTTCCATGTGATATTTGAAACATACTTTTCTAAAAGGTTGTATCTTTTGGATATAATTGTTTATCTGAAATTCAAATTTAACTAGACATTGTATATTTTATATGGCAACCATACACCTGGGGCAATCAAGACCGTCCCATGAAGTTACCAGAAGACAATGCCTATCAGCCTACACTTTTCCAAGCCCACATAACACAAGGCCCCTTCCTGAGTATTCCAGACGTCAGGTAGGGCCATCCCTTGGTTCACAAGCCCACTCCTACCACGCCTATGGCAGCCAAACTGAAAGGCAAACACAGTGCTGGAGACCCCACAATGCCCTGGGTCTGTAGCAGCCAATTCCCAAGATGCCCCGCGTGAACACAATAGGCACCCGTTCCAATGCTCGAGCAATGAGACGAGGGCAAAACCTTCCACTACGGGACAATAAGGGCCAGTTCCCACAATTCCTTGTGGCAGTTTTTCCCAGGATGCCTTGGGCCTATAGCGACCACTTTCCCGGACTCCCTGTGTGGAAGCGCTCCAAGCCTCCAAGACAGTCAGTGGCAGGTGTGGGATAAAAGGAACCGGTCTCGACGAGGATCTGGGACACTCTTTCCCAGGATGCACCAGGCCTACAACGACTAGCGGACCGACTCCCACAGCGCTTCAAGGCGGAGCGCTCGGTTCTCCCAGGATGCCCCAGGGCGGCACAACCGCGTAGGGGGAGAAAAGGAAGCCCTCGGGTCACCATGGCCCCAGACCGCCGGCTCCCCGGCGGCGGGAGTCGTCGTTCCCATCATGCAGCGGGGCCGTAGCGCCCGCTTCCCGGCATGCCCCGCGCACCCCTGCCCGGGACACTCACCGGCGCCGGCGGCCCCCGCTCCGGCTCTGCGGCGGCAGCTGCACGCCCAGCCTCTGCGCCTGCGTCGCAAGCAGGGTAGGAGAGCGCGCAGGGGGCGTGAAGAGCCTAGGGCGCTTGCGCGGTGAGACGGACTAGTCCTGTAGCTCTGTGTGAAGAGGGGCTATGAGCGTCGGGCCGTCGACGAGACCCGCGCGGGGGGCGCCGTGCTTTGCCCCTCGCTGCCTGGGTTTACTTGGTACAGTCCGCGGCCCGAAGGAACAACAAGCTGAAGGGTTCGCGCGTGCGTGTGGGGGGCAGGAACGCTACTTATAAAAATGGGATGCGCTGGGGGTGGAGGGCGCTAGTTTGGACTGGATCCTGGGCCCGAGGCCTGCTTATTTGCATAATCCTAGCGCGGGACAATGAAAGGCCTCCAGAACTGGAAGGAGTGATTTGCATATTCCCCGAGGAGGCCTTACTCCTGAGCGCAGTGATTAGCATATGGCGGGGCAACCTGAGCAAAGCGCATGCGCCCAGGGACTGCGGACTAACGCGAAGTGGGTAACCTTGCTTTCGCTGGGGATCAGTTTGCATCCTGAGAGGGGCACGAGGGTCAGGACCCCTCCCAGCCAGGATAAATGTTTATTGATCTCCTAGGCGTCAGACCCTATGCTGGCAGATTCTATGGTTTCTGCAGTGAACCATACTCCTGTACTCACGGCGCCCCAGTCGAAGGAGATACACACCTAATTAGACAACTACTACCCAGAAGGTCAGACCTGGAGTGAGGAACACAGGGGACTATGGGAGCCTAAGAGGCGCCTGTCCCGGCCTATGGTTCTAGAAAGGCTTCCAGGAGGTGGTGATCCTTAAGCCAAGTACGAATAGGAGCCAGCTAGAATGGGAATGGATCTGGCAGAGTGAACAAGCGCCAAGGCCCAGAGGCCAAAAAAAAAAAAAAAAAAAGCGCATGGTTTGATTGAGGAAGCAAGAGCAGCATAGTATGCCTAGAACCGAACTGGAGAGGGGAAATGGTCTTATAGACCATGTTAGAGTTGATCTATGACTACATTCCAGTCTTCCTGGAAGTGTCACATTCCGGCTTAAACTCCCCAAAGGAATCCCATTAGGAAAAAAAGTCCAAAAATCTTTATCATGGCCTCAGGGCTATACAGCTGGTCTGGCCGTGCTTATCTTTCTGACCCCACCTACTTCCTCCTCCCTCCACTCCTGTCCAGCTCCACCTTATGCCAAACTCTCTCTGCCATCTCGGGCCTTTGCTCTTGCCGTTCCCTCCACCTGAAAATGCTTTTCCCTCTGACCTTTGAATACCTGCTCTTGTGCTCACCATTCATATCTTGGTACAGATGTCAATTTGAGAGGCTTTTCCTGATCTCTCCATAATAGCGCTTACACATATGACTGGAGTTACGGATAAATTGGGATTGGCCATGAGTTCGTGGTGGTTGTAACTGGCATGAAGAGTACATGGGGCTGGGCGCGGTGGCTCATGCCCGTAATCCCAACACTTTGGGAGGCCAAGGCGGGTGGATCACCTGAGGTCAGGAGCTTGAGACCAGTCTGGGCAACATGGTGAAACCTGCCTCTATTAAAAGTACAAAAATTAGCCAGAGGTGATGGGGGGTTGCCTGTAATCCCTGCTACTTGGGAGGCTGAGGCATGAGGATCACTTGAACCCTGGAGGCAGAGTCGAGATTGAGCCACTGCACTCCAGCCTGGGCCACCCAGCGAGACTCATCTCAAAAAAAAAAAAAAAAAGTCTGGGTGTGGTGGCTCACGCCTGTAATCCCAGCACTTTGGGAGGCTGGGGCGGGCGGGTCACGAGGTCAGGAGATTGAGACCATCCTGGCTAACAAGGTGAAAACCCATCTCTATTAAACATACAAAAAAAAAGAAAATTAGTCGGGTATGGTGGTGGCAGGCACCTGCCGTCCCAGCTATTTGGGAGGCTGAGGCAGGAGAATGGCGTGAACGCGGGAGGCAGAGCTTGCAGTGAGCCGAGATCTCGCCACTGCACTCCAGCCTGGGCGACAGAGTGAGACTTCATCTCACACACAAAAAAAAGTACATGGGACTTTATTGCCCCATCTACTCCTGTGGGTTTGAAGTTTTCCATAATGACAATGGCATACCACATTACCATACTCTGCATGTATATTAATAGTTCCTATCACAATCTGAACTTTCTTTGCTTCCTTGTTTTAAGTGTTTTCCTCATGAAAGCTTCATGAGGGTAAGAATGCAGTCGCCCTTTTTCATTTTGGGTTCTCAGTGCTTAGAGCAGGATCAGACTTCAGATTAGTGCAGAGCTGTCTTTAACACCTAACATTTGCCTGTTTTATTCACCATGGACTCTGGAACTTTGAGCAGCACCTGGCACGTCGTAAGAGGTTATTTTTTAAAGTTAGAATAATACATCTAAAAGGTACATGAATGAATGAGAGGCCTGGGATGCCAGACTAAAGAGCTTTGACTTGGTCTAGAGGTGATAGGGAGCTAGGCAAAGGTTTTGAGAGCTTAACTTTAATTCAAAGTTCCCTTGGAGACTAATGTCTGGGGTATGGGGAAGCCAGGGTAAGGGTCCGGGCCATGGAATGGGGTAGCTCAGTTGCTATCAAAAAGACAAGACTCCATGACTATTTGGCTGAAGAAGTGGCCAAACCCAGGTTTCTTGGGAGGTCGAGATACCCTCAATGAGGTCAGGACCTTCTCCTGGCCTATACTGTCCACCAGCAACCATCACACTCCCCCCTCCCCTCTCCCTTAGTTCTCCTCCCAATGGTACAACCCTTGACAGCAGGACAGACACACGGCCACCCCAAACACTTGTTCTCTCCTCAGTTTAATGGTGGTTAGTGAGATTGCCAAACCCCCTCCCCATTCCCCTCCCCGCCCCGTACAAAATGTGTGTGTGGTTTTTTGTTTTTTTGTTTTTTGTTTTTTTAACAAGAAAAAGGGGGCAAAAGCCAGGAATGGGGAGAGGGGGGTGCAATCTGATATTTTTCATACAGACTTTTGATTTTTTAATATATTATATATAAAACCATAAAGACCACGAATCCTCCCCAAACTCCTTTCCCCCTCCCCGGGGGGCCTGGAGGAGAGATGGGGAAGGCCCCCCCAGGAGTGGGTGGACAGAGAGACAAATATGGATGGGACAGACGTTGGGGGAGAAGGTAGAGAGAAGGGGAGCCCAGGAACCTGGGGAAGGGGGATTGGAGAAAAGGGTTGGGGCTGTCTCCCTCACCGCCCCCATCAAAGTTATGACACAAAGACACAGAATCCCTATTTCCACGCCCTCCCCCCACCCATCCCCCCACCGTGCAAACATGGCTTTGCAGAGAGGTGCCCAGAGCTCTGTGGAACTCTTACAATGGCTGGCATGGGGTCTAGGACCCCCAAAGAAATCTGTGTTCCCCTTCCCTGCCCACCCCACCCTTCCCAGAAACTGACCCCCTCCCCACAAGACCTGGTTTTGTAGCCTAGGGGCCCTGGCCTTCCCCCAGTTATCTTCCCCCAACCCAATCCCTACTGCCCTCCCTGGACTTGGGGGATCTGGACCTTTGGCCCCTGCCCTCTGGGGGACCCAGACCTCTGGGCCCTCACTTCTGGCCCTTGCAGAGACCAGGCATCCAACACCCCCATCCCTGCCCAAGCGTCTGAGGTGTTAGTGGTGGGGGGAGAAGCCCACCATCCCAGACTCTGGTAAATGTCTTTGCTGGTTCCTTGCAGCTGGCAGTGGGGGGGACCCCAGCCCAGGCCTAGGCCTGGGGTGGGGATAGGGTCAGATGAAGAATTCCTCTTTCCTCTTGTGTCCGTCGCTGCCGTTGAGGAAGGCTTCTCTTGCTTCTCCCTGTTCATCCAAGCCACTGGCTTCGTGGGTCAGATAGGAACCTGAGGGGGTGACAGACCCCCAGGGCAGGGAGGACATATTTGTGGACCCAGGAGTTGGACAGAAATATAGGGGAAGAGGGAGACAGACAAGGCAGATGCCAGACGAAGGAAGAGGGAGAAACCGAACCGAACACACAGGGAGAGGCAGAGAAAGAGGTAACAGCAGAATTAGGAAGACTCCAAAAGCTCACCAAAAGTGCCACCCTTATCCCTTCTGTTGGAGGTATTTCCTTGCTCTGCTCCCAGCGAATTCAGCAATTAGGAAAATAAATTGCTTTATTCAAATCCATGCTCTTTTTTTTTCCCCCTACTTTTTTGTATTTTTAGTAGAAAAGGGGCTTCGCCATGGTGCCCAGGCTGGTCTCGAACTCCTGGCCTCTCAAGTGCTTTACCCACCTTGGCCTCCCAAAGTGCTGGGATTACAAGCGTGAGCCACCGCGCCCACCCACAAATCTATGCTTTTAATTCAGCTTCTAAATTCTACCCCTTTTCGGAGTATTGTGCCGAAAGCCCCTCTCCCTTTGTCATCTTGGCCCCAGGTGCAGGGGGATTTGGAATCCAGCGCCTAGGCTCCGCCCTCTCGTTACCCTGGCCCTAGGCCCCGCCTCTTTCCGAGCCCCACAACCAACCAACCGGAGTCCAGGCCCCGCCCCACTCACCCTTCTGCCGTACCGAGCACCAGACCATGCCCACTAGCACACATATGATCAGAAACACCAGCAGCGCCAGGATGCCGCCCACAATGGCATAGGGAACCGACGTCTGAGCCTCTACCACCGCACCAGGGTCTGCCAGAGGGACAGGGCACAGGGCAAGGTAATCAGAGGACGGTCCCAGTCTGGCCCTATCGCTGCCAAACTTTTAAGCCATTCTGCACACGTCTAACCGCGCCCTTTTATGTGCCACACCCCTCAAAAATTACTGCCACCTTGTAGTCTCTTTACAGATGCTTGTTGGTTTGTACACTGCTCTACCCCTCCCCTGAGTCATGCTGCATTTTCCTTTTCTTTTTCTTGTTTTCTTTTGCAGAGACGGGGGTCTCGCTATGTGGCCCAGACTGGTCTTAAACTCCTGGCCTCAAGCGATCCTCCGGCCTAGGCCTCCCAAAGTACTGGGATTAGAGGCGTGAGCGACCGCACCCGGCCATCCCTTTTCTTTTGACTCAAGTTTCTCCCTCCACTAAGAAACAGAGTCCAAGAAACAGGTCCAAGTCCCTTCCCACCTTGTCTAAAACGTTCCAAGTATTTAAAGTGCTGGGTTTCCAACTACTTCCAAATTTTCTGCCCCACCGTCATAGAGCTAAACACAGAACAGCTGTGTGCTAGAGCCCATTCCAACCACTTTACATATTTAGCTCACATCATCTTCACAACAACCTTGTTATATAGGTGCTATTGTTTATTTCCACTTTCCTGATGGGTTAACTGAGGCGCAGACAGGTTCGGTTATCTGCAATAGAATGCAGCCAACCCGAATTTGAGCCCCGCGGGCCAGTCTGGTCCCAAAACGACAAGAACTCTGTTGGCTGCCGAACCCCAGAGTTACGTGGCCTCTTTGCCCAAGCCCAGCCCCCGCCACCTGGCGCCCCGCGCCCCTCCCCCCCAGCCCTGCCCGCAGCCCTGCCCTCACCGTAGACCACGAGTACGTAGAGCGCCCTCGCATGGCCGTGCTTATTGGACGCCTCACAAGTGTAGGTGCCGTTATCCGCGGATACCAGGCCGGGAAGCGTGAGCGTCTCTCCCACGGCCTCCGCCCTCTCCGGCAAAGACTCATTCCCGCGGTTCCAGCGGATCTGGTTTGGCCTGGGTGGGGATAAAGTATAGTGAAAGTTAGGAACCCAGGTGCCAGCACCCAATTCTGACTTGTCAAGAATATAGACATGCAACTGTCATCCCGCAGGGATCTCCAAATAAGAGACTTCCTGCTATCTCTTTACTTTATGGAAAACCAACAGTCCTGGGCCTACTTCCACCCATCACCGAGGTCTCAGGAATTCTAGCCCAGGCTGATCATGGTGGCTCATGCCTGTAATCCCAGTACTTTAGGAGGCTGAGATGGGAGGATTGCTTAGGGCCAGCAGTTCCAGACCAGTCTGGGCAACATAGGGAGACCCCGTCACTACAATTAATAATAATAATAATAATAATAATAATTAGCTCTCCCACGCCATTCCATCCTCAGCAACCAGGAGTCCGAGGCTGCACAGCTTCAGTACTGGGGAGTCCGAGCCTCCAGATTCCTCCTCCCTCAGGATCCAGGAGTCCAGGTCCCCAGCTCTCTCCTCCTTAGGACCCAGGAGTTCAAGTCCCTGGTCCCTGTTCTTCCAGGTCCCCAGCGCTCACCTGGGGTTTCCCGTGACAGCACACGTCAACACCAGCGTGTCTCCCTCCCTCACCACAGCTTGGGAGGCATGAATCCGGGCCGTGGGGGAGTCTGCAAGGCAAAAGTAAGAAGGGAGAATAGTTTCCAAGCCATCACGCGGGACAAGGGGGACCCTCCCGGGTTGCGGGTGGCTGGCGTTGGGATCCCTTGGGTCCCGGCCCGCGGGGCACTTACACTGCACATCCAGCACGTACTGCGTCTGCTTGCTGTGTCCGGAGGGCAGCGCCTGGTTCTGCGCCTCGCAGATGATGATACCACCGTCGTCCTTACGGTCCACACGAAACCGCACTGTGCTTGCCACGCTCCAGACCTTGCCATTTTCCTGGCTGCTGCTCACTCCTGCCACACCCCGGCCAGACACTGTCAGGCTGCGATTTCGGCTTCATCCACCCACCCAAGCCAACCCAAAGCAGGCTATTTGCCAAGCTCCACCCCTTACCCACAGGCCCCGCCTCTTGTCCTCCAAGCTACGCCCCTCCCCTAACCAAGGCCACGTGCCTCCTCCCAAAGCTCTTCCCTCTTTCACGCTCATGCTTTCTCGTCTATCAATCCATTTAATTGCTATATATATAAACACAAATCTATATATATACTTAGAGACGGGGTCTCACAATGCTGGCCAGGTTGAACTCCTGACCTCAAGCAATCCTCCCATCTCAGCCTCCCAAAGTGCTAGAACTACAGGCGTGAGCCACTGCGCTTGACATCGACCGCTACATACTGAATGTCCAGTGTCTGTGAAAACCTGTGGCTCCTCTCCACATATAACCACATATAACCTCTCCTAAGTCCCACCTCCTCCCCACCCCTCATCAGCACTTGGCCCAGGTTACCTTTCAGCTCCTTGCGGTCGCGGTACCAACGCAAGGTGGCGGCCGGACGGGACCGCGGAACGAGGCAGCTGAGCTCCACCTCGCCGCCCTCTACCGCCTGCTCCCGGACCTCCACCACGGGATTCTCTGGGGCCACTGCCGCAGGAAGAAGGGAAGTAAGGGGTTAAAAAAGGCACGAACGTGGGTTCAAAGCAATCAAGCTGCCGTTTCCCAGTGACCAGAGGGAACCAGGGTCCCAGGTGGCAGGGGTCAAAGGGGAGAGGTCAGGAGCCAGATGCCCATCCCGGATGTTAAAAATAGTCATGGTCTGAAAGTCTCAGGAGAAGAGAGAAGCAGAGAAGAAAGGAGGAGAGGATGCACCCGACAAGGGGGAGGGCGTTACCTAGTACCGTGAGCGTGGCAATCTGGTGGTGGGTGTCTTCTGTGTAGAGCTGGCAGAAATAGCCCCCCTCATCCTCCAGGCGGGCATCTGAGAGCCGGATCCGCACCCGGCGTGGGGAGAACTCCTCAAGCTGGAAACGCTCATCCTTCAAGGCTAGAGAGAGTGAGGGGGAAGGTGTGAATTTCGGGAGTCCTGGCCTCACAAGTCCCACCCATCCAACAAGAGCTTAGAGTCCAGCCCTCTGCCTCATTTCTCCAGCCATACCTATGAGTCTGAGGTGTCCAACTATTTACTCCCTTGAGAACCCAGCGTTAGTCAAGTCCTCCTGCCTGCAGGACCAGCAGTCCAGGCCCCCAGCCCTTTCTTCTCTGAGACCCAGGAGACCAAACTCTCGGGTGTGTCCTCTTTCAGGACATGGGAGTCTGGGCCCCAGTCCTCTCTTCCTTTAAGACTCAGGAGTCTGGTCCCCAGCACTCACCACGGGTGCCATTGAAGAACAGCGTCTGCCGGGCTGGGTTCTGGATGACAACTATGGACCCATCATACTGGTGCAGACGGCAGGTGATCTCAGCCACCCCGCCCTCAGCCACTGTCACGTTCTCTGTCTGTACTTCCTGTCCTGCCCCTGGACGATTAGACAAAAAGACAGGATAGCAGACTCACTGAAAGCTGCATTTCAATTTTTTCTTTCTCCCTCTTCCCCACCCAAACCTCCAATTCCTCTCTTTCCCCTCATTCATTTCATTGTACTGAACATTTCCTGCAGGCTAGAGTCCAGGACAGGGAGGAAATCTGCTCCCTACTCTAAAAGAGCTGCAGTCAAGATTTAGTAAAATATGCTCTAATGAGGGCAGCACAGGGCACATTAGGAGCCCAGAGCAAGGGGAGACTATTATAGAATTGCCTAGAGAGATGGGTAGCCAGAGAGGGCTCTGCAAGCAAGCTCCATTGGATCTGGATCTTAAAGAGTAAGCAGGAGGCTGGGCGCGGTGGCTCACGCCTGTAATCCCAGCACTTTGGGAGGCCGAGGCGGGCGGATCACAAGGTCAAGAGATAGAGACCATCCTGGCCAACATGGTGAAACCCCGTCTCTACTAAAAATACAAACAAACAAACAAAAAAGTAGCTGGTTGTGGTGGCATGCACCTGTAGTCCCAGCTACTCAGGAGGCTGAGGCAGGGGAATTGTTTGAACCGGGGAGGCGGAAGTTGCAGTGAGCCGAGATTGAGCCACCGCGCCACTGCACTCCAGTCTGGGCGACAGAGCAAGACTCTGTCTCAAAAAAAAAAAAAAAAAAAGAGTAAGCAGGAGTTCACAAGGTGTGGGAGACTGCTGTGTGTTCACCAAGCCTCATCTTTCACACCTGGGCACGTATTGTAGCCCGTTTGCAAAGATGGCTGTAATATTCTCCTGTTCCTGGACGTGCCCTTTGCAAATTGATTTTGCCATTCCTCCCATTGAGAAAGCACTCTGTCCCCCTACTAGTCTGGGTAAAACTTGCGAGTTGCTTTGACCAATAAAATTTGCCAGAAGTGATATTGAGCTTAGGCCTGAAGAGGCCTTGTAACTTCCACTCCTGCCCTAAGACTGTTACATGAAAATACCCAGACTAGTGTCTTTGCAGATGAACGATCACAGTGAAAGAGAAGCCCAGCCAGCAGCCAGCACCAACGGCCAGCTGTGTGAGTGAGGCCATCCTGGATCATCCAGCCCCAGCTGCCCCACCAGATGACAGCAGCCATACAAGTGACCCCAGTTGAGACCAATAAAAGATCTGCCCATCTGATACAGCCCAAACTGCTGAACCCCAGAATCATGAACAAATAAGGTGGTGGTTGTTTTAAACTCCTAAGTTGTGGGTGATCTGTTCTCTGCTAAAGTTAACTGATACAATACAGAATTAGGCTATACTTCCCAGCATCCTTTATAGTTAGGTGGGGCCATGTGACCAATTCTGGCCAATGGGATGTAGGTGGAAGAGAAACACCTCTTGCAGCCTGACCCATCTCCCTCATAATCCTTCACACTGACTGAACAGAGACGACTCCAGGGAGCCTAGAGGAGGGCAGGATCACAAGCCGGAAGGAACCTGGGTCTCTGACTGACTGTCCCCCATGACCTGCCTGTATAGGACTGTGATATGAGCAAGAAATATACCTTTTTGTTAAGTCATTGAGATTTCAGGGGTGTCTGTTACAGCGTTTAACCTACCCTGATTAATCCATCAGAAAAACAAGGTGGGGAATTAGAAAGGGGATGTTTCTAGCACCATCAGAGGAAAGAATTTAGGAAAACTGAAAGCCAAGACTAATCATCAGCATCACTATCATCATCTGTTGTCTTCAAAATAACAGTAACCCCCATAGCTAACAATTATTAGGTACTTGCAATGTTAGTCCCTGTGCTAAGGGCATTACCCATATAACTTACATTTAATCTTCACAATCCCTGTGTAAGGTAGGCATTAATAATAATAATAATAATAATATTGCTCTGTTTCCCAGGTTGGAGTGCAGTCGTGCGATCTCGGCTCACTGCAACTTCCACCTCCCGGGTTCAAGCGATCCTTCAGCCTCAGCCTCCCAAGTAGCTGGAATTACAGGCATGCACCACCAAGCTGGGCTAATTTTTGTTTTTAGTAGAGACAGAGTTTAGCCATATTGGCCAGGCTGGTCTCGAACTCCTGGCCTCAAGTGATCTGCCTGGCTCAGCCTCCCAAAGTCCTGGGATCACAGGTGCGAGCCACTGCGCCAGCCAATTATTATTATTATTTTTAATTTGAGACAAGGTCAGGCTAGAGTGCAGTGGCACGCTCTCAGCTCACTGCAATGTCTGCCTCCCAGGCTCAAGTGATCCCACCTCAGCCTCCCCAGTAGCTGGAACTACAGGTGCACGCCATCACACCTGGCTAATTTTTGTATTTTTTTAGAGACGGACTTTCGCAGTGTTGCCCAGGCTGGTCTCGAACTCGCAAACTCAAGTGAACTGCCTGCTTCAGCCTCCCAAAGTGCTGGGATTACAGGCATGAGCCACTGTGCTCGGCCTATCCCCATTTTCCTGCATCCCCTTTTTTTGTTTTTTTTTTGAGACGTTGTCTTGCTCTGTCGCCCAGGCTAGAGTGCAGTGGCGCAATCTTGGCTCACTGCAACCTCCACCTCTCAGGTTCAAGTGATTCTCCTGCCTCAGCCTCCCAAGTAGCTGGGATTACAGGTACCCACTACTGCACCTGGCTAATTTTTGTATTTTTAGTAGAGATGGGGTTTCATCATCTTGGCCAGGCTGGTCTGGAACTCCTGACCTCGTGATCCTCCTCGGCCTCCCAAAGTGCTGGGATTACAGGCTTGAGCCACTGCGTCCTGCTCCCATTCCCATTTTATAGGTGAGAAAATTGGCCCACAGAGATGAAATGACTTGCCCAAGTTCACAGCCAAGAGTGGCAGCGCCAAAATCTGCGTCCAAATCTCTGATTCTGTATCCTGCATCCGTATATCCACTCCCGGCTGTCTGGACTAGGTGTCCGTCATTGGCAGGGGGTTGTGAGATCCACTTGTGATGGGCCTCAAATGCCAACCTAGGAGATTGACTTTCATCCTAAGGGCCGGTGAAGGTTTTGAAGCAGGAAAATGCCATGATGAAATCTGGCTGTTTGTCTTTAAGTGCTGGATAACTATCCATGTCTTTTATATTCAGGTTCAGGGTTGCATTCATTCAGGAGTATATCCTGAGTATCACATAGGTTTTCAGGGGCTGAGTAGTCAGAGATGAGTTAGATGGGGTCCCTGCCCTTTAAGACTTTGGGAAGGTAGAAACCAATCACTGTAATCAGAAGTGTTACGTTCTCTGTAAGAGGATAGGTAACCTAATTTGGGAGTTGAGGGGTAGAAAAGATTATTTCTGGGGGAGGGAGACAGAGACTTCTGGCTTCCTATTCTGACATCCATTTTTCCCTTTCTCCTCAGTAAAAGAAAAGAACACTGGTTGTATTTTATGGTTGCACTACGTCCAGCAGAAAAAGACATTTCTCAGTCTCCTTGCACCAAGATAAAACCATCTGATAAAATTTTGTCCAGTTGGATACAGGCCAAAATTTTGCATGACAATTTTGGGAGGACTTCCTGAAACAGGTGGATAAACCCTTTTTTCTACTGAGTCACCTTTGTGCCGCCCGGAACTAGCAGTGTGATGCACGGAATTTAGGCAGCCATATTGAACCATGAGGACAAGGGCAGTGGGAATGGCGGAACCAAGAGCTAGAAGGGTGCCTGAGTCTCTGGCGAAGATGTGGAGCTGCTGTAACAGCCCTGGACTCCTACTTCTGGACTTCTTTGATGTTTGAGTGTAACACTTTGGGTATTTTTATTTTTAAAATTTATTTTAGAGATGAGGTCTCACTATGTTGCCCAGGCTGGACTCAAACTCTTATGCTCAAGCAGGCCTCCTGCCTCAGTTTCCTGAATAGCTGAAGCTATAGCACTTTGGGTATTTGAGCTACTATTTGAGGTTTATTTAGCACCTCCTGGAATATCAAGCTTAACGTGTCCAATCCTTGCCCCAGATATTTTCCTCCCCAGATTTTCTCAATCTCAATAAATGTCACCACCATTCACCTGGTTGCTCAGGTCAAACACCTAGAAATCATTCAAGTTCTCTCCCTTTCCCTCATCCCCAATATCCATTCCATCAGCAATATCTGTCCATTCTACCTCCAAGACATATCCCAGATCTCATCACCTTTGTCTGCCTCTCCTACCCTCACTCTCATCCAGCATCATCCATCCCTCACTTGGACTCTGCAAGAGGCTACTCGTGGGTCTCTCTGCATCCCTGTCTGCCTCCTCCAAGGCCATTCTCCACCCAGTGGCCGGATGGATTTTTCAAAGAGGTAAATCAGATCAATTCATCTCTCTGCTTAAAACCCTCCAAGGGCTGCCCATAACATGTAGAGTAAAATAGAGACCCCTTCCCGGGGACTTCAAGGTGCTTATGGCCTGGCCCCTCTCTGACTTCACTTCACTCTGGGCTCGCTAGCCTTGCTGTCCCTCAAACATGCTGAGCTCGTTCCCCTAACAGGGCCTTTTCCCTTTTCTTCCTTCTGCCTAGAATATTCTTCTCCCCACCTCCCAACCCCCATCTTCCCAGGGCTGACTCCTGTTCCCATTTGGGTCTCAAATCATATCAGTACCTTCTCAGAGAGGCCTTCCCTCTCTGCTCATCCCTTCACCTTTAGAACACTCTCTTTTCTTTTAAGAGACAAAGTCAGCCTGGTGCAGTGGCTCATGCCTGTAATCCCAGCACTTTGGGAGGCCAAGGCGGGCACATCACCTGAGATCAGGTGTTCAAGACCAGCCTGGCCAACATGGCAAAACCCCACCTCTACTAAAAAATACAAAAATTAGCCAGGCATGGTGGTGCACACCTGTAGCCCTGGCTACTCAGGAGGCTGAGGCAGAACTGCTTGAACCC
>NW_012105875.1:394583-400318 GCF_000951045.1 Mandrillus leucophaeus
TCCTTCCTTCCTTCCTTCTTCTCTTTCTCTTTCTTTTTTTTTCTTTTTTTGAGATCTCACTCTGTCACCCAGGCTAGAGTGCAGTGGTGCAATCATAGCTCCCTGTAACCTTGAACACGTGGGCTCAAGCGATCCTCCCACCTCAGGCTACCAAACAGCTAAGACTACAGAGATGCTAGCCATGCCCAGTTAATTAAAAAAAAAAAAAATTTTTTTTTTTTCTTTAGAGATGGGGGGGTCTCAATATCTTGCACCGGTTGGTCTTGAACTCCTAGGCTCAAGCAATCCTCCTGCCTTGGCCTCCCAAAGTGCTGGGATTACAGGCATGAGCCACTGCAGCTGGCCCAGACAGAATCTCATTTCAGCCTGACAACAACTTTGTGACATCATTATTTTCATCTTAAACACTTAGGTCGATCCCAGATCAACCACTTGCCATCTGTGTGACCTGGGGGCAAGTGACCTTACCTTTCTGAGCCTCAGTTGCCTCATCTATAAAATGGGAATGATGCCAGTGCCTGCCTTGTAAGGATGAGCCCCGTGCCTAAAGCTCAGGGAGCCCTCTCTGCAAGCCTGTTTTAGTACAGCCTCCGGAAACATGCCCATGGATGTGAAAACTGGCATGCACATTCTGGCGCTTTTAAAAACATCTCGAAGCCTGTCCATAGATCTGGACCTCAAGGCTGGTTCAGTGCTAGCCCCCCATTTTACAGATGTGGAGAATGAGGCTTAGCAGGTCCCAGGCAAGTCGGTGGCAAAATTCACCATCTCCTGGGAGTCATCAGGTTCCTCTCAATCTGCCCCCACCAAATTTATCCCCTACTCTCTGCTTGAGGGTGCACATGGGGTGAGGGTAGGGGGCTTTTGTCTTGCTCCCTCCCCCTCCTGAGGAGTCAGTAACCAACAGTGTCTGTGCCTGGAATATTAATGTCTCAGTAGCTTTTGTTTGGGGGGTTGAGGGTGGTGGGGGCGGGACTTTCTGGTCAGAGAGGGGCTGAGCTTGGGGACTGAGGCACTGGCCCTTTAAACTGTGTTGACAGCCAGGAGTCGTCACGGGGATGGTGCTTGGAAAAAGGGACAGGGGAGGGTTTGGGAAAGAGTGGCAGAGCAGGTAATGCGTAAGACCCAGGAATCCAGCCCCCAATTACCTCCTCTCCCAGGACCCAGGAGTCTAGGCTCCCAGCCCCTCCTCCATCAGGTTCCAGGAGTCTGGAACCCCGGTTTCTTTCCCCCTTAGACCCAAGAATTCAGCCCCCAACCACCTCCTCTCTCAGGTTCCCGAAATCCAGACCCCTAGCCCCCTTTTCGATTAGGACCCAGGAGTCTGGGCTTTCAGCAGCCCCTTCCTTCAAACCTAGCAGTCAGAGCCCCCAGCCCTGTCCCAGCTTAGACACAGGAGTCTGGGCCTCCAGCCCCCTCCTCCTTCAGGACCCAGGAGCCAGGGGTCCAGAGTACACAGCTGGTGGATGTTTCCACGGAGACTAAGCAGAGTGGGGGGAGCGCTTCCTGGGTCCTGAGTCAGCGAATACCCAAGGGAGTCTCAAGGTCATAGTTCCGGGAAGGTCACCACCACCCACTCTGTATCCGCTCCCCAGGGGGCTCCTGGCATCCTGCCTCCTTCCCCCTTCCTCCCCTAGGGAGGTGGTACATCCCTGCGTCCTGACCGAACCCCCCTCAGCCCCCCATCAATGGCGGAGTCCGAACATCCTCGCACAAAGCGTCAATTCTTCCCCAGCTCAGCCTTGTGAAGGCGCCTGTATTCGCAGGACCTAGGCATCAGGGTCTCAGCCCCTCCTCCCTCAGAAACCTGGAGTGGAACCCCCGCCTCCAGCCCCTTCCTCCCTCAGGACCCAGGAGTCTGTATCCCCATCCCTTCCTCCCTCAAGACCTGGAGTGTGGACTCCCAGCCCCCTTTTCCTTCTGGACACAGGAGTTCCAGCCCTCGGCCCTCTCCTCCCTTAAACGCAGGAGTCTAAGACCCCAGCCCCCTTCTCCCTGAGACCCAGGAGTCTAAGACCCCAGCCCCCTCCTCCCTCAGACTCAGGAGTCTAAGACCCCAGCCCCCTCCTCCCTCAGACTCAGGAGTCTAAGACCCCAGCCCCCTCCTCCCTCAGACTCAGGAGTCTAAGACCCCAGCCCCCTCCTCCCTGGACCTAGGAGTCTAAGACCCCAGGCCCCTGTCCCTCAGACCCAGGAGCCTAAGACCTCAGCCCCTTCCTCCTTGAGACCCAGGAGTCTAAGACCCCAGCTCCCTCCTCCTTCAGACCCATTAGTCCAGGCCCTCAGACCCTCCTCCATCAGACCCAGGAGTCCAGGCCCCCAGCCCCTCCTCTCCTGGAAACTTTTGACTCTAAGTCCCCAGTCCTCAACCCCTAGAACCAGAGTTCTGCCTTTCCTCAACCCTGTGTCCCCTCCCATCTGGGGACCTTGGCATCAGGTGGGGGCGTAGGGGTGAGTCAGCAGCCTCATATACAATGTCCCCGCTGTGGCCCCCACATTCCTGGGATATTCGGGACTCCCTGGATTCCAGGCCTCAGGCCCAGCCAGGGAGTGGGGAGTCCTCCAGAGGTCCTCCCTGGGTGTGGGGTACGGGAGGAATTCCTGCTCCGGGAAGGGTGCAGGCCTGCACTGAGCTCCCACTGTCCGAACCTCCACCCCCAGTGCCCTCTATTCACACCCCCTTCCCAGAAGAGCCCAGGCTCAGCGCCTGCCCCTTGCTCCACTGGGTGCCCATGGAGAAGCCTGTGTGCCTGCTCCCTGTGGGCCTGGGGTCTGCAAAGGCGGAAACCAGTGGGTGCTTGGGTCCTGGTGCCACAGGCCATTGGATGCTGGTGGGTCTGTCTCCAGGCCACCCCCCACCCCTCCCAGAGAGAGAAAGCTGCCTTTGTGTTCTCCAAGATGGGGACAGGCCAGGCTCGCACGACATTAACCCAGCCTTAGGCCCCAGCACTGCTGTGTCTAAGGTCTTGGAATCCATTGCAGAACCTGACCCCCACCCCCAGGCTCTGGGGACACAGGCGCCTGGCTCATGGGTGGGTGGGTGGGGGGGTCAGTGATAGAAACCTCCAAAACCTGTTCCTTGGGGTGACTCACAATGGAGGGAGGGTCCCCCTGTTCTCAGAGTGGTTGGTCAGAATTTTAGCAGGAAAAAGTGAGTCACCCTGGGAGGAAAACATTATTTGGGGATCAACAACTGCCCCCTCCACAAGGCCCCTCAACTCCTAACCGCCTCTCTATTCTTTCTTTGTATTGGATATCTGTTTCCTCTGCTCCTTTCTGTTCTACCCAGTTTCTGGCTGCGGGTCCCCGTTTCTGCCTGGGTGCATCTCTGGACAGTCAGCCCATCCCTCCCTCTCCCTTCCTCTCCTCTGCCCACCCTGGATCCTTCTTCTTTGGGCATAAATCTCATCATCTTCTTCTGGTATGCTCAGAAGATGAATGAAGCAGGAGAGAGAGAACATGTTTTTAAAAATGGCACAAATGTACCCCATCTCCCCTGATTTCTGCTGGCTGGGCAAGGTGAGAGAGGAAGGAGTGACTAAGAGAGAAATGTAGGAACAACAGATACCCACTAAAATGTGGTGGCCAAGGCCACTCAGAAATATCCAATGGAAAGGAAAGCAGGAAGGATCCTCCAAGACCACATGCTATAGCTTCCTACCCCATGCTTTACAGAAGGGGAAAGTAAGGCCCAGAGAGGGACAAGGACTGATGCAAAGTTATACCAAAGGGTCCTGGGTAAGGCTTGGACCCAAGTTCCTTAGCTCCCAGTCGGGAGCTCTTCCCATGACACCAAGCTCAGTTTCTACTTGTAAAAGTCACATACCATTTACTTTAGAGAAAGTTTACAGAGAGGATTAGGGTGCCAGAAAGCAGTGACTTGGAAATCAAACGAGGGACAGGGCTGTAGACCTAACTCCCAGAAGCACCAGAGAAAGGCTTTTGCACGGAGCGGGTGGTCACCTTAAGCTATATTCTGATCCTGAGAATTCAAAGTCTGATGATTCTAAGCTGCCAAGATTCTAAATGTCATAGATATCAAAATCCAGGAACTCCAAGACATCAAGATTTCACGATTTTCAAGACGTCAAGATGCTAGCATGCTAACACCATCAGGGTTCTAGAACTTTAAAGTTGTCAAAATGCTAAAGCCTTCTGGATTCTAGAATCCTATAGATGTCAGTATTCTAGAGTACCCTCAGGTTCTTTGTTTACTGGATTCATTAGTTCCAGGATTCTATGAGCCTGGTGTCTAGCCTAAAAAATAAAGATAAATTAAAATTGATGGAAATGTCACTGGGGTACCAAAGTTCTCATCTGGGAAATTGTGGCGTGTCTGTTGCAAAGAAAGGAGGTAATGATGCAAGTTCTAAAGCAGTCACAGAAGACTAGAGAAGAAAGAAAGGCAGACAGTGAGAGGACAGCTTTGCCCCTCACCCTGGCCGAAGTGAAGGTGGCTCTGCCTCAAACCCTGGAGTGGGGAACGTGTAACCACACTCAACTTGCCAGAAAGCCCTTCAGAGTCTGAGCTGGCGTTCCCTTTCAGGTCACTGAGTTCAACATCCTCACTTTACAGAAAGAGAAACAGAAGCCTGGAGAGAGGGAGGTGTTTACCATTGGCTGCAATGGCAAATGGCAGGAGCCAAGATTTAAGCCCAGGCTGCCAGCCCCGTGCCACCTGATCACAACTCCTCTCACCAATCTCTGCAGAACACCCAGCCCTCCTGCTTCTGCCCAGCCACCTTCCAATCCTCTGTTCCTTCCAAAAGTGGCCTTATCCACCAGGGAGGGGTGACCCGTGGCAGGTTCGAGACTCACACAGTGTGAGAGTGTGTGTGGGTGACATTTCCTGACCTTGTCCCCAGTTTCAGGGTCACCCGACCTTGGGGGTCTCCAGCTTCTCACAGTGTGTGATGAGGGTATGTGGATGGCTCCCTGGATGTCCCGGACAGGGGCTTCTCTGTGTCAAGCCTGGGTGTGTGAATGGGTGAGGAGGGTTTGGAGAGACATTCGCTGAATCCACGTGTGTGCCTACATGCCAAGGTCCCCCATTCTTACTTCCCTGCACACATGCACAGATGTTTCCCCCCCGGGCTCTTTAGAATGCCCTGCCTGACTGAATTCCTCTCCAGGGGCACAGAGGGATAGAGAGAGGGAGGAAGGAAGGATGGGAATGGGAGATCCCGGGATGGAGGCTGTAAGGGTAGAGAGAGGAGGCACAGCAGAAAGACAGGGATGGAGATAGTGGGACAGAGAAGGGGGAAGGAGACAGGTGACAGAAAGGGCTAGAGAAACGAGTGACAGAAAGACAGGGGACAGAGAGACAAGGGGATGGGGCAGATAGGGGACAGAGGAAAAGGGACAGAAAAACAAGGGTGACAGCGAGACAGAGACAGGGACCAAGAATAGGGACAGAGAGGGAGGGCAGAAATCCGGGGGAAAGAGAATAGAGAGGATGATGGAGGGGACAGAGTGACCCAGGAAAAGGGGACAGAGACCAGGGGACAGAGGTAAGGGACAAAGACAGAATAGATGAGGAACACGGAGGCAAGGAGAGAGGTAGACAGACAGAAGGAGGGACAGGACTTCGAGACTGAGGGACAGAGGACAAGGGTAGGGGGACGAGGAGCCGGACGGGGGGAAGGGGGGATTTAGAGACGGGCGGACAGAGGGACGCAGAGACTGGACAGGACAGCGGGACGGGCCTGGGGAAGGCGGACTCGTGTGTGGGGGGG
>NW_012105875.1:400903-410369 GCF_000951045.1 Mandrillus leucophaeus
GGGGAGGGGAGGGGAAGACGGAGGAGAGGCTCGGAGACAATGGGGGGGACGGCACGGTGGGGGAACGGTGCGGGGTGCGAGCGCCGGAGAGGAGAGGGGTGAGGAGGGCGGGAAGGGGTGCGCAGGAGGGCGACAGCGTCGTGGGAGCAGGTGGGGGATCTGGGTGAGCGCGGGAAACTGGGGGTGTTGGGTAAGGGTGCTGCGTGCGGGCCCAGGTGCTGCGCGCGAGGTTGCAGAGTTGCTGGCATGCAGGGTGCGTGCGCTGCGCGGAGGGGAGGGTGGCAGGGAGTTGCTGGAGGCAGTGAGAGGGTGGGAGCGTGGGCGTCGTGGGGTGCGGTGTGTGCGAAGGGAGAGCGTGGCCAGCGTGACGGGAGAGCGTAAGGGAGGGAGTGCGACGTGGGAAAGGTGAGTGTGAGAGGCGTGCTGCGGGCAGGTGGGTGTCTGGAGTCTAGCGAGAGGCTGTGAGCTGAGCCGCCGGGACAAAGGAGGCTTCAGCGGGAGGTCCACAGGGTCTGGAGGTCGAGGCAGGTCAAGGATCTCCCAGGGCAGGGCGAGGCTGGGGCTCAGGAGTGGGGCGGGGTTAGTTCCCTCCTTCCCTCGCTCCTGTCCTGACCTGAAAACCCCGTGTTTCCGCGTCATTCCCCGGGAGGGGCCCCCTGAAAGTGAACTAACTGGATGGAAGCCTGAATCGTGGGTCCCAGGAGGGAGAGGCTCCTGTGAACACCTTCCAGACTCTGGCGTCCCCTTTCCTCCTGCTGTCTTCCTGCCCCAGCCTCTCACCCTCTCTCTGCATGTATTTGCCTCTGCCCTTCCTCTCTCCCCATCTTTGAGGCTGACTCATCCCTCCAGACTTAGATCCCTTCTCCCTCCTGGCAGTGGGTTTCCCTGAGCCCACTTCTGTGACACCCTGTAAACCTGATGCGGGATCATTACCTATGGAACCCAGAAAGAGTGAGAAACCATGGAAAGAAGACCTCGACCTCTCTCATGCCCATTTGTCAGGTAAACTGAGGTCCAGAAGTGCCAATTATGAACATCTTTCCTTCCCCCTCCCGCCCAGACGGAGTCTCGCTCTGTTGCCCAGACTGGAGTGCAGTGGCACAATCTCGACTCACTGCAACCTCTGCCTCCCGGGTTCAAGCGATTCTCCTGCCTCGGCCTCCCGAGTAGCTGAGATTAGCCCGCCACCACACCTGGCTAATTTTTATACTTTTAGTAGAGATGGGATTTTGCCATGCTGGCCAGGCTGGTCTTGAACTCCTGACCTCAGGTGATCCACCTGTGTGGGCCTCCCAAAGTGTTGGGATTACAGGCGTGAGCCACCATGCCAGGCTGAAAATCCTTACTTTTTATTCCTACTAAAAATTTTTACATCCAGGCCCACAAGGGACTTCAGCTTCACACACCCTTCACACACCTTTTCTGTCCTCAGTGCCCAGCTTCCAGTATCCTTTCTGACCTCAAGACCAAAGCTACCATCAACCCTTGTGTCCCAGGACCATGGCTCCCAGCGTCCTCTCTTTCCTCAAGGTCCTAGCTCCCATCAACTCCTGTGTCCTCAGGACCATGGCTTCCAGCATCCTCTCTGTCCCTTGCGTGCAAGCTCCCATCAACCCCTGTGAAGCAGGACCATGGCTCCCAGCATCCTCTCTGTTCTCAGGGTCCAAGCTCCTATCAACTCCTGCGTCCCCAGGACGGTGGATCCCAGTGTCCTCTCTGTCCTCAGAGCCCAAGCTTCTAACTGTCCCTGTGTCCCCAGATCCATAACCCCGAGCAACTTCCTTCTGTTTCAGTCCTCAGCTTCCCAGCTTCTGTAGACTGGGGAAAAGATAGTCTCTAATCCTCCTTCCAGGGCTCACATTATGTGACTTTTGCTGGATGGGAGAGGAATGTTTGACCTGCCTTTGGGATACTGGTTCAAGGGGTAACTAGTAGTTGTCTTTTCCTGCAGGAGCCAATAGGCCCCTCACTCAGGACTCTGACAGAAGGGGAACCTTGGGAGATGTTGGTTTGGTTCTCACCTGTCATCCTTAAGTCCCACCATTCCATATGAAGACATCATGAGAGTAGTGGTCCTGACAGGCGCATTGGCTTACGCCTGTAATCCCAGCACTTCGGGAGGCCAAGGCGGGCCAATCACTTGAGGTCAGGAGTTTGAGATTAGCCTGGCCAACATGGTGAAACCCTGTCTTTTCTAAAAAAAAAAAAAAAAAATTAGCCAGGTGTGGTGGCACGTGCCTGTAATCTCAGCTACTCGGAAGGCTGAGGCAAAATAATCCCTTGAACCTGGGAGGCAGACGTTGCAGTGAGCTGTGATCATGCCACTGCACTCCAACCTGGGTGACAGAGAGAGACTCAGTCTAAATGATATTAATAATAATAAATAGAATAGAGGTCCTGTCCCCATCCTACTCCAGGGTACCCTGTCCATTAGGGATTTAGTGCAAGTGACAGCAAGTCCAACCCAACTAGTTTGAGAGAAAGAGAACTGGTTCACACATAACAAAAAGTCCCTGTATGGTTGGCTTTGGCAAGGTCTGTCAATCTCTGTCCTAAGGATGCATGGCTCCCCTCCTGTAGCAGGATGGCTGGCAGATACCCCTGGGGCCAGATTCACATTTGGGGTGATTAAGATTCTGCAAGAGAGAGACAACCTTTATTTCACACAGCTTTTCAATTGTTTTCTGTCCCTGGTGAGACTCGGAGACCTAGCTCTTGCTTGGTTTCTAAACTTTCAATAACACCGTTTTTGCTTAAGTCAGCACAAACAGATTTTATTTCTTGCAACCAAAGATTCCTGAACAAAAACTTCAGAGTCATTAACAATGAGGTCCTGATCACAAGCTATGGTATAGGACATGAGAAATTTGTCGCTAGCCTCAATATCTGCTGGAGGGCATCATGGAATAAGTATTTCTATCCTCTGATCCCCACTGTACGGCATCATGGGATATATAATCCTAACCTTCAATCTCTGCCATAGGGTTTCATAGGCAATGCAGTCCTAGCCTCAATATGTTGTAGGGAATTATGGGAAAGGTGAAATTATCCTCAATTATAATATGGAGTATCTCCGAAAATGTCATTTTAGCCTCATCTCTGCTGTAGGGCATCACGGGAGATATACTTCTGGTCTAATTTTTGTTGTAAGTTGCCATAGAAGATGCAGTCTTTCCTTTCCTTCCTTCCCTTTTTTCTTTTCTTTCTTTCCTTTCCTTTCCTTTTTTTTTTTTTATGTAGAGACAGGGTTTCTTGCTATGCTGCCCAGGCTGGCCCTGAACTTCTGGGCTCAAGCAATTCTCCTGTCTTGGCCTCCCAAAGTGCTGGGATTACAGGCATGAGCCATTGCACTCAGTCCCTTCTCTCCTTTCTTTCGTCATCACCTGCCATGTTCCAGGCACTAGGAATAAATTACCAAGTAAATAAAAGGCCTTGCCTTCCATGGCAATTATAATGGGGAAAGTTAGCTAAAAACAAATAAAAATTACTGTTCCATTTAACCATCGCTGAATAACAAAATACCCCAGAACGTAGTGGTGTGAAACAACAACCTTTTAATTTTATGATTCTGTGAGTCAGGAATTGGAACAGGATTGGTGAATATCTGCTTCATGATGAACTGGGGCCAAAAATGAACCAGCTGGAACAGCTGGAGATGGAGGGGAGGGGCACCAAGGGCCATATATCTAAGGCTGGTGGTTGGTATTGTGGATTTTGAATAGTGTCCCCCAACTAAAATATATGTTGAAATTCTAGCCCCTGGTATCTGTACATGTGAGCTTATTTGGAAATAAAGTCTTTGCAAATGTAATTGACTTTTTTGTTTGCTTGCTTGCTTGAGACTGAGTCTTGCTGTGTCACCCAGGCCAGAGTGCAGTGGCATGATCTCGGCTCACTGCAACCTTCACCTCCTGGGTTCAAGCGATTCTCCTGCTTCAGCCTCCCAAGTAGCTGGGATTACAGGCATGTGTCACCATGCCCAGCTAATTTTTGTATTTTCAGTAGAGACGGGGTTTCACCATGTTGGCCAGGCTGGTCTCGAACTCCTGAATTCAAGCGATCTGCCCACCTCAGCCTTCCCAAAGTGCTGGGATTACAGGCTCCCTGCCCAGATGTGATTAACTTCTAACCGCTAGTATCTTTGCATGTGACTTTATTTGGAAATAAGGTGTTTTTTTGTTTGTTTTTTGAGACAGAGTTTCACTCTGTGGCTCAGGCTGGAGTTCAGTGGCACAATCTCAGCTCACCGAAACCTCTGCCTCCTAGGTTCAAGCGATCCTCCCACCTCAGTCTCCTGAGTCACTGGGACCACAGGCAAGCGCCACCACACCTGGCTAATTTTTGCAGTTTTTGTAGAGATGGGGTTTTGCCATGTTGCTCAGGCAGTCTCCAATTGCCACCCTCAAGCAATTCATCCGCCTCGGCCTCCCAGAGTGCTGGAATTATAGGTGTGAGCCATGGCGCTTGGCCAGAAAGTCTTTGCAGATTTAGTTAAATTAATGACTAAATGATTCCATGCTGAGTTAGAGTGGGCTCTAAATCCAGTGATTGATATGGGGTTATAAGGAGAGATATTTGGAGACATAATCACACTTCTAGGGAAGGTAGCCATGGGAAGACAGAGGGAGGGATTACAGGGATGCAGCTACAAGCCAAGGAATGGCAGAGATTGCTGGCAGTCCCTCAGAAGCAAAGGAGAGGAAAGGAAGGGTTCTTCCCCCGAGACTTTCTAATTTTTCTTTTTTTTTTTTGAGACCGAGTCTCACTGTTGTCAGCCCCAGCTGGAGTGTAATGGTGTGATCTCGGCTCACTGCAACCTCTGCCTCCCAGGTTCCAGCAATTCTCCTGCCTCAGCCTCCGGAGTAACTGAGATCACAAGTGCCCGCCACCATGCCTGGCTAGTTTTTGCGTTTTTAGTAGAGATAGAGTTTCACCCTGTTGGCCAGGCTGGTCTCGAACTCCTGACCTCAGGTGATCCCCCCGCCTCCGCCTCCCAAAGTGCTGGGATTACAGGTGTCAGCCCCCGAGACTTTAAAAGCATGGCTCTTCCCCTGACACTTTAAAAGCTTGGCTCTTCCCCTGAGACTTCAACACCTTGGTTTTGGACATTTAGCATTCAGAACTGTGGGAGAACAAGTTTCTAGTGTGTGTGTGTGTGTGTGTGTGTGTGTGTTTTCATTTTATTTTATTTATTTATTTTTTTTAGACAGCGTCTCATTCTGTTGCCCAGGCTGGAGTGCAGTGGTTCAATCTCGGCTCATTGCAACCTCTGCTTCTTGGATTCAAGCGCTTCTCATGCCTCAGCCTCCCGAGTAGCTGGGATTACAGAGGAGCACCACCGCAGCCAGCTATTTTTTTTTTTTTTATTTTTTGGACTTTTAGTAGAGACAGGGCTTCACTGTGTTGGCTAAGCTGGTCTCAAATTCCTGGCCTCAAGTGATATGCCTGACTTGGCCTCCCAAAGTGCTGGGTTTACAGGTGTGAGCCACCACACCTGGCCTAAGTTTCTGTGTGTGTTTTTTTTTTCTTTTGAGACGGAGTCTCGCTCTGTTTCCCAGGCTGGAGTGTAGTGGCGTGATCTCGGCTCACTGAAAGCTCCGCCTCCCGGGTTCACGCCATTCTCGTGCCTCATCCTCCTGAGTAGCTGGGACTACAGGTGCCCGCCACCATGCCCGGTTAATTTTTTGTATTTTTACTAGAGACAGAGTTTCACCGTGTTAGCCAGGATGGTCTCGATCGCCTGACCTTGTGATCCGCCCGCATCAGCCTCCCGAAGTGCTGGGATTACAGGCATGAGCCACTGTGCCTGGCCGAGTTTCTGTGGTTTTAAGCCACCTCGTTTGTAAGATTTATGTGTGTGTGTTTTAAATTTTTTATTTTAAATTATTATGGATACATAATAGTTGTGTATATTTATAGGACATATGTAACGTGGTTTTGGGTTTTAGTGTTTTGTTTTTTTTTTTTGAGACAGACTCTGGCTCTGTTGCCCAGGCTGGAGTGCAGTGGTGAGATCATGGCTCACTGCATCCTTGACCTCCTGGGCTCAAGTGATCCTTCTGACTCAGCCTCCCATGTAGCTAAGACTATAGGCATGCCCCACCACATCCAGCCAGTTTTTTTTTTTTTTTTTTTTTTTAGTAGAGATGAGGTCTCACTGTGTTGCACAGGCTGATCTTGAACTCCTGAGCTCAAGAGATCTTCCTTTCTCACCCTCCCAAAGTGCTAGGACTACAGGCGTGAGCCACTGTGCCTGTCCTTCCGTGATGTTTTGATATGGGCACACAATGTGTTAGTTTATAAAGTTTGTAATAATTTATCACAGGCTGCCATAGGAAACTAATATAGCTGAGTTTCCTGGTTCTTCTCTATATCACATCTGCTGGGGCTACATGTCCAAAGTGGCTTCTTCACCCACTTGTCTGATGCCTGGGCTGAGATGGCTGAAACATCTGGGGCTCTATCTCCACATAGCATTTATACGTGAGTAGCCTGGGCTTCCTTACAGCATGGCGGTCTCAGGGCAGTAGTACTTTTACATGGCAACCAGTTTCGCCAGAGTGAGCGTTCTAAGATTCAGAAAGTGAGAAATGACAGTTTCTTAAAGCTTGATTCCAGAACACAGCACAGCAAAACTTCTACCACATTCTACTGGTCAAAGCAGTCACAGAGTCACTCATATTCAAGAGGCAGAAGTACAGACCTCACCTCTTTAAGCCACCACAATGACAGGTGGTGACATGTGATTAGAGAAAGCCCTAAACAAGGACCTTGTCCCTCACCTACCCCCAAATACCAGGGAAAAGACGTCTTTTTTTTGTCTTTTTTTTTTTTTTTTTTTGAGATAGGGTCTCACTGTGTCATACTGTGGTGTGATTTTGGTTCACTGCAACCTCCTCCTCCTGGGTTCAAGCGATTCTCCTGCCTCAGCCTTCCGAGTAGCTGGAATTACAGGCACCCACCACCTTACTCGGTTAATTTTTGTTAATTTTGGTAGAGACGGGGTTTTGCCATATTGGCCAGGCTGGTCTGAAACTCCTGACCTCGAGTGATCTGCCCACCTTGGCCTCTCAAAGTGCTGGGATTACAGGCGTGAGCCACCACAGCCAGCCGAAGATGTCTTATTTTTTTTTTCTTCATTAGCCACAAGGCTTGATGGGGAATGTAATTTTTGTCTCCATGGGTTGCCTTAGCAAATGATGGGAAGAAACATGAATTTTTCAATGTTATGCTCCTAGAGTGCCATTGAAATGGTAGTTCTGGCTCTTTTTCTGACAGTCCTGAGGCATCCTGGAAAATAGAGCCCAGCCTTTATCCCCTGTCCCCAGCACATCAGGGGAAGTGCACTCCTGTCCTTATTCCTCACTGCAGTGCATGCAGGGAGTTCTGGCCATCAGATTATCTTCTATCCGTCTCCTGTCCCAAAGTACACTGGGAAATGTGGGGATGTCTCCTTAGAACAACAAAATAGTTGCAATCTTTGAAGTTTAGGAGACTAGAAGGTTAGTGTTCAGTGTGTGAGCTGGAAGGTTGCATTTGTAAGAATTAAAGAGGAGGTCAGGCGCGGTGGCTCATGCCTGTAATCCTAGCACTTTGGGAGACCTACGTGGGCAGATCACCTGAGGTCGGGAGTTTGAGACCAGCCTGACCAACATGGAGAAACCCCGTCTCTACTAAAAATACAAAATTAGCCAGGTATGGTGGTGCATGCCTGTAATCCCACCTACTTGGGAGGCTGAGGCAGAAGAATTGCTTGAACTGGGAAGCAGAGGTTGTGGTGAGCCGAGATTGTGTCATTGCACTTCAGCCTGGGCAACAAAAGTGAAACTTCATCTCAAAGAGAAGAAAAAGAAAACGAAACAGGAAAGAAACATGAAATGTGGCTTGACAGTGAAGGACAGGTTTATTTTAGAGAAAACAAACCTGAGAGGGGCTTTTGGCTGAGTTAAGTTAGAGAGCCCCCCCCTTTTTTTTTTCAGACTAAGGATATTTAGGGGTTTTGGAAGGGGGCGCTTATCATAGGTCCAGAATGTTTTTATGTGAGGAAAAGTTTATCGCGGGGTTAGAAAGTCTCTGGTCGGAGGGGAGGCTATCTGGGGGTTGGCATGTTTTTGGTCAGAAAGGGGTTTATCTTAGAGTTGGAATGTTTCTGGTTATGCTGATATTAGCCATTAGGCTGATGTTTTGGGGCTGGATTTAGCTGATTTTT
Source organism: Mandrillus leucophaeus (assembly GCF_000951045.1). Taxonomy (NCBI): domain Eukaryota; kingdom Metazoa; phylum Chordata; class Mammalia; order Primates; family Cercopithecidae; genus Mandrillus; species Mandrillus leucophaeus. Next base: position 409,113 of record NW_012105875.1, read on the forward strand.
AATCAAGGGGATCTAAGAATGGTGGTGTTTGTTCAAGATGGCGATGCTCCTGCTCTGTCAGCATTTGGAGTCCAGAAATAGATGTGGAGGCAGCCCCCACAAGGACTTCCAAGGTAGGCAGGGGCCTCAAACATGACCCCTGATTCCAGGAGCCTGTGGAAAGGTGTCCCCCACCATTTATCCTCCCAAAGATAGACACTACAAAGAAGGGCAGACCTGGCCTTGTTCACTGGTACAAAATCTTTATTTAAGTATAAAATAAATAATATGAATATTAATTAATAACAATGACAACACAACAGCGGCAACAATATTAATAATAACAAGAGCTCTCCCATTGGCCCATGGCCTTCCTCCAGCTTTTCTCTTCTGCTTCGCACAACTTTGTGATAGGTGTTTTCACAGCTGGCAAAACTGAAGCTCAGAGAGGTCAGCACACTGGCCTGAGGTCACACAGCAAGTCTGTAGGGCTGGAGCCAAGGGAAGGGCAAGGGGTCCCCTGGATCCAGCCAGGGCAGAGAGGGGGGTTTCAGGTTTAGGTCCAGAGGAGAGTGCCTCCCCACAGTCTGGCAGTCATTAATAGAGTGATGGTGAGGCTGAGATGGGCAGGGCCAGGCTGGGGAGCAGCCCCCTTGCGGTACTGGACATCCAGGTCTGGGTGGTTACAGCCACTTTCAGTACAGCACGAGACATTGATGTGGTTCATGCTGAAGGCGTCACCCAGGTGGGCATGTTGGCACATTGAGGCAGTTACACAGCCTCTTACCATATAGCTTTGGTTTTTCGGTTCTGAGGAAAGAGAAGACGGAGTGAGACTTCCAGCTCCTGGGCCCAGGACTGGAATTCTCCAGTAGGTGACCTGCCACCTTGCAGTGGGCGCCACCTTCACTACCACCTAGAAAAAGCAGCAGTTCTCAGGGCCAGGTGCGGTGGCTCATGCCTGTAATCTCAACACCTTGGGAAGCCAAGGAAAGAGGATAGCTTGACCCCAGGAGTTCCAGACCAGCCTGGACAACATACCAAAACTCTGTCTCTACAAACATAAAGTAAAAAAGCTGTAGTCCCAGCTACTTGGGAGGCTGAGATGAGAGGATCACTTGAGCCCAGGAGATGGAGGCTGCGGTGAGTTATGATCACGCCACTGCACTTCAGCCTCGGCAACAGAGTGAGACCCTGTCTCAAAGAACAAGCAAAAAAAGAGGAAGAAAGGAAGGGAGGGAAGGGAAGGGAAGGGGAGAGGAAGGGGAGGGGAGGGGA
>NW_012105875.1:411331-412854 GCF_000951045.1 Mandrillus leucophaeus
ATCTTCCCACCTCCGCCTCCAAAAGTGCTGAGATTACAGGTGTGAGCCACTGTGCCCAGCCAGAATTTACAATTTAGAGCTACGCTACCCAATCTGGTAGCCACTGGCCACATGTGGTTGTTTACATTTAAATAAATTAATATTAAATCGAATCTTAAAATTCAGTTAGCATTTCAAGTGCTCACTGACCACATACAGTGGTGGCTGTAATATTGGACAGGACAGATATGGAACATTTCCATCTGTTGACAGTTGCTGGGTAATAGAGACAGGGATCTAGATTACACTGGAGGGGAGGGACAGTGAAAGCATCCCTGAAGATGATACATGAAAGCTGAGGCCTAATGGATGAGAAGTTGCCAGCAGGGTGAACTCTTGGGGAAGGCGTGTTCCAACGGAGGATACTGCATATGCAAGGTCTATGAGGCCAGATGGGTTTTGGTGGTTATGGAAGCCAAATGAACGTCAGCACAGTGGCTCATGCCTGTAATCCCAGCACTTGGGGAGGCTGAGGCAGGAGAATAGCTTGAATCTGGGAGGCGGAAGTTGCAGTGAGCCAGGATCACTCCACTGCACTCCAGCCTGGCTGACAGAGTGAGACTCCATCAGAAAAGAGGGTGGGGGGGGAGGAAGGAAGGAAGGAAGGGAGGGAGGGAGGGAGGGAGGGAAGCAGGCTTGAGCCACCGCGCCCGGCCGGTCAGGCTAGTCTTGAACTCCTGACCTCAGGTGATCCACCTGCCTCAGCTTCCCAAAGTGCTAGGATTATAGGCGTGAGCCACTGCACCTGGTTCCCAGTTTTATTTTTAATGTGGCATTTATCTATAGAAATTGCTGACATAAACAATAAACAACAATTTTTTTTTTAGACAAAGTCTCACTGTGTCATCCAGGCTGGAGTGCAGCGGGTTGATCCCCACTCACTGCAACCTCCTCCTCCTGGGTTCAAGTGATTCTCATGCCTCAGCTTCCTGGGTGGCTGGGGTTACAGGTGTGGGCCATCACTATACGCAGATAATTTTGCTATTTTTTTGTACAGACAGGGTTTCACCATGTTGGCCAGGCTGCTCTCATACTCCCAACCTCAGGTGGTCCTCCACCTCGCCCTCCCAAAGTGCTGGGATTACAGGCGTGAGCCACCACACCTGGCTAACAATAATTTTTAAGAGCATAAATAAGTTGAGACCAAAAAGTTTGAGAACCACTGGAATACAAAGATCTTTCCAGGACACCACAAGATAAAAGCCTAAGCTGTCTTCAGCAGATCCCCACAACCCATAAGAAATCTTGCCACCAAAGAATTCCATTTTTCTTTCCCTTTTTCTTTTTGTAGAAATGGGGGTCTTGCTATGTTGCCCAGGCTGGTCTCAAACTCCTGGCCTCAAGACATCCTCTGGCCTCAGCCTCCCAAAGTGCTGAGAGTACAGGCTTCAGCCACCGCATCCAGCCAGAATTCCACTTTTCTATGGCAAAAATGTCCGCATCCTGATGGACAAGTCCTAATTCCTTACAACAATATTCACCCA
>NW_012105875.1:414194-423954 GCF_000951045.1 Mandrillus leucophaeus
ATCACAAGGTCAGGAGATCGAGACCATCCTGGCTAACACGGTGAAACCCTGTCTCTACTAAAAATACAAAAAAATTAGCCGGGTGTGGTGGCGGGCGCCTATAGACCCAGCTACTCCAATGGCTTAGGTGGGAGGAACTCCTGAGCCCAGGAGTTTGAGGCTGCAGCGAGCCATGATCATGCCAGTGCACTCCAGCCTGGGTGACAGAGCGAGACCCTGTCTCCCCCATACCCCTCCCCCGCAAAAATCGCTCGCTGCTGGGTTGAACCTTGGCTGTATGGTGGCAGGAGTGGAAGCAGGGAGACCAGAGAAGAGGTCATTGCCACAACCTGAGCAAGAAGTCAGCGTGGCTCAGCCCAGGTGGTGGCAGTGGAGGTGGGGAGGAGTGGGAAAATTTGAAAGAGACAAAAAAGACAGGAAGCTCAGGTCTTGGCAAGGGCTGATAGACAGTATCATTGAATTCTTACAAAATTCTTCTTTTGAAGAAAAGCCTGGCCGGGCACAGTTGCTCATGCCTGTTATCCCAGCACTTTGTGAGGCCAAGGCAGCCAGATCACTTGAGGTCAGGAGTTCGAGACCAGCCTGGCCAAAATGGTGAAACCCCATCTCTACTAAAAATACAAAACTTAGCTGAGCGTGGTGGTGGGCACCTGTAATCCTAGCTACTCAGGAGGCTGAAGCAGGAGAATCGTGAACTCGTGAGCAAAGGTTACAGTGAGTGGAGATCAATCCATTGCACTCCAGCCTGGGCAACAGAGTGAGATTCCATCTCAAAAAAAAAAAAAAAAAAAAAAGGCCTGATACTGCCATTTTTCAGAAGAGGAAACAGAGGCCCCAGAGAGGAGTCGATTGCCGGAGAGTGACTGCGCAGCTGTCTGCCTGAGTGCATGCTCCTGCCCAACCCCAGGCCTTGCCTGTGTCTCCCGTTCCTTACTTGGGCCCTCGTTGCATTTGGTGGTGTTGCAACACTTCAGGAAGTGGAAGGTGTCGTTGTTGTGGAAACCACTGGAGCCTGGGCAGCCGGGAAGGTAGCCACAGCCTCGGAGGTGGCGGTCATCCTTTGGACGCCCTGTGGGGGCCAGGGAACAGAGGTCAGATGTCAGATTGTGGATGAGGGACTAAGATGGGATTTGCCCGCAATAGCAGGCATTCAACCATTCACTACTTCACCCTTCATCATAGGACCCTCATTTTATCTAGGACAGTCATAGATCTTGTCAAAAACTACATATTCCAGCCTCTCTAGGTACAGTCATGTGATGAAGTTCGGACCAATGTGATATAAATAGAAGTGCTTTCTGGGACTTCCAGAAAGGAGAACACTTACAAAAGGAGCAGTGCCCCCTTTTTTGTTCCTTCTTTCCTTCTTCCTCCTTCCAACTTAGATGTGAGACCCAGAGCTCCAGCAACCATTTTGGACTATGAGGCATTTTGAGAATGGAAGTGATGTGTAAGAAACAAGAAGGTGGCTGGGCATGGTGGCTCATGCTAGCAATCCCAGCACTTTGGGAGGCTGAGGCAGGTGAATCACAAGGTCAGGAGTTCGAAACCAGCCTGACCAACATGGTGAAACCCTGTCTCTACTAAAAATGCAAAAATTAGCCAGACGTAGTGATGCACATCTGTAATCCCAGCTACTCAGGAGGCTGAAACAGGAGAATTGTTTGAACCTGGGAGGCGGAGGTTGCAGCAAGCCGAGATCATGCCATTGCACTCCAGCTGGGTGACAGAGAGCGAGACTCCGTCTCAAAAAAAAAAAAAAGAAAAAAAAAGAAACAAGAAGGCATCTGGGTTCTTGGTGACTCTGGAACTGTCCTTGTGGCCCTGGACCTCTTGTGTATGAGAGAACTCAGTCCCTTGCTGACATCCCTGTTACTCTGGAGTTGTTAAGTACAGTCTTGGGGAGGAGCAGAGCAGGGAGGAGGAGTTGCTGGCAGGTTAGGGCTCACCTTCTTCACCCTCCTGGATCCAGTGGGTCACCACATCCAGGCACTGTTCTTCAGGGCTGCGGCATTGCAGGCTCTGGTGCCGGCCCCTCTCACAGCTCATGTCTGATGAGCCACAGGAAATGCATTCAAGGTAACGGCTTCGGGAAAAGGTGACAGCCCGGCCTGTTTGGAAGATGGGGAGGGGAGTGAGACAGTCCTGGAGCCCCAGCTCTGCAAGGACTCACTGGGCATCAATTCCTCCTTATCCCACCCTGCAGCCAGTTACTGAGCCCTGTCTATTCTGTCTGCTGAATCTTTCTAGAATCCACGCCCTCCTTTCCAGCCCCATGGACCAGTCCAGCTCAGACCTCCTTCAACTCCAGCTACCTCCCTAGCCTCTGGGTTTCCATTCTTGTCACCCCCTACTCAGCCCAGTGCAGCATTTCCACATGGCCCTAGAAGTATATTTCTTTCCCGTTTTTTTTTTTTTTTTTCTCATGAGACAGAGTCTCACTCCATCACCCAGGCTGGAACACAGTGGCGCCATCTTGGCTCACTGCAACCTCCACTCCCTGGGTTCAAGTGATTCTCCTTAGCCTCCCGAGTAACTGTGACTACAGGCGTGCACCACCACGCTGGGCTAATTTTTGTATTTTTAGTAGAGACAGTAGTAGAGCTGGTCTCGAACTCCTGACCTCAAGTGATCTACCTGCCTCAGCCTTCCAAACTGCTGGGATTACAGGCATGCGCCACCGCACCCGGGCCCTTAGAAGGGTATTTCTAATACTCATATTTGACCCTGTCTCTTCTCTCCTCAAGACTCTTCCATAGCTCCCTACTGCCCTCAAAATAAAATCCAAGATCTCTCATCCTGGGTAACACGGTAAAACCCCGTCTCTACTAAAAATACAAAATAATTAGCCGGGCGTGGTGGCGGCGCCTGTAGTCCCAGCTACTCAGGAGGCTGAGGCAGGAGAATAGCGTGAACCCGGGAGGCGGAGCTTGCAGTGGGCTGACATCCGGCCATTGCACTCCAGCCTGGGCGACAGAGCGAGACTCCGTCTCAAAATAAATAAATAAATAAATAAATAAATAAATAAAATAAAATCCAAGATCCTCAGCGTGGGATTCAAAGCCCATCAAATACTGAGGCCCGAGCACCTCTCCTGCCTCGTCTCCCTCCACTACACCCTCAGACTCTACTCCACACTGACTTCCCACAGTCCGCGGCTACACATGTTGCCTGCCATCCAGGCCATTGCATGTGCCGTTGTCTCTGTCTAGAACACCTTTCCTTTGCTCTCTGCCTTCCCTAACTCCTACTCATTCTTCAGGTGTCAGCTCCAATTTTACCTCCTCTGGGAAGCCTTTCCTGATCCACCAGGTTGGAGCAGGTCCCACACACCCCTGGACTCCCGCATCCCACTCTGGGTGGTCACTGTCTGGTGACAGGTATGTCTCCTCTACTGGACTGTGAGCTCCAGGAGGGCAGGGCCAGGGGCTGTCTTGATCACTATTGTGTCCCAGCACCACCTGGCACAGGGCCAGGGACAGATAAGATATTCAATACATATTTGTGAAATGAATGAATGAATGAGGAATTACTTAAAACCCTTCTATTGTTCTCTGTGGTAGCCTGTCTCCAAAATGGCCCCCAATAACCTCTGCTCCCTGGTATTCATGCCCTTAAAGAATAGGGCTGGCTGGGTGCAGCGGCTCATGCCTGTAATCCCAGCACTTTGGGAGGCCAAGGTGGGAGGATTGCTTGAGTCCGGGAGTTTGAGGTCAGTCTGGGCAACATAGCAGGACTCTGTCTTTAAATTTAAAACAAAAAAAGAAAAAAGAAAAAAGAATAAGGATGCCCTATGTAGTCAACTGGATATTATGGAAATGATGGTGTGTGCCTTCTGTGGCCAGATCATAGAACACATGGCAATTTCTGCTTGGCTGTCTCTCTTGGGTCATCTTTTCTGGGAGAAGCAGCAGTCATCTTGTGAGGACACTCAAGTAGCACCATGGGGAAGTTCATGTGGCAGAACTGAGGCCTGTGCCAAAGCCATGGGAGGGGAGCACTCATGTGAGTGAAGCTACCTTGGGAGCCTTCAGATGATTGTAACCCCAGCTGACATCTTGACTGCAGGCTCATGAAGGATCCTAAGCCAGAACCACCTAGCTAAGCCACTCCAGGGTTTTTGACCTTCAGAAACTTTGTAAAATAATGCATGCTTATTTTATTGCTGCAATCTGTAATGCAGCAATAGAGAATAGATAAGCAATCGATAATACACTACCTAATTGTCCCGGGAATCAAAGACTCACTTGACTGATTCCTGATCACTTTGCCTTTTGCACGAACCTTGCGGTGTTGGCCAACTGGATCCATTACTTTTCCCTGGAAACACCAGAGTCATTCCTCTGCCCAGCCCTTGGCTCACACCATTTCCCATACTTGGCATGCCCTCCCTGTCCTGACCCAAGACACATCTAAGCTGAGTCCAAGCCAAGTCTTAAAAAAGTGAGAGGACCATGTCAGCCAAGGCTCTCAACTGGCAGGCCGCTAGCTGTAATTAGGCGAATCATTTACATCCAAAGCCCAATCATCCCCCTCAAAGAAAAATAACTACAAGGCCACCCGTGTCTTCTCATACAAACTTCCATGAAAATGAAAACACAAATTCTCATCATTGCCAAAATAGCTGTTCACACCTAGAACGCCTTTTCCTTGTGCCCTACTTTCTCTAACTCCTACTCATTCTTCAGCTGTCATCTTCAATTTTACTTCCTCTAGGAAGCCCTCCCTGACCCGTCAGCCTGGAACAGGTACCTGCTCTGAGCTCCCACTGCCCCCTGAATTCCCCATTTCTAGTTCTGCCCACTCTGGGTGGTCACTCACGGGTCTCCTGTGTGAACTCTTTTTATGCCACTCTTCTAAATGCCAATGATCCTCAGGGCTATTTTCTTTTCTTTTCTTTTTTTTTCTTTTTTTTGAGATAGAGTCTTGCTGTGTCCCCAAGGCTGGAGTGCAGTGGCACAATCATGGCTCACTGCCACCTCGACCTCCCTAAGCTCAGGTGATTCTCCCATCTCAGCCTACTGAGTAGCTGGGACTATAGGCGTGTGCCAGTACACCTGGCTAATTTTTGTATTTTTTGTAGAGACAAGGTCTTGCGATGTTACCCAGGCTAGTCTCGAACTCCTGGACTCAAATGATCCTCTCGCTTCGGCCTCCCAAAGTGCTGGGATTACAGACGTGAGTACTGTACCTGGCCAGGGCTCTGATTTAAGCCCTTTTTATTTCTCACAGTATAGACTCTTTCATGGGGTAAATATTGAAATGACTTCATTTCCATCTATCTGCTCATCACTCACAAATCTCTCTCTAATCCAGGCTTCTCTCTGAGCTCCAGACCTGTACATGCAACTGTCTCTTCAAGGCCCCATGACTATACCTCAAACACCTGTCCCAAACAGAACTCCCCATCTTCTCCCACAACTGCTCTTTTTCTTGAAGTCCACGCGTCCAAGGCGGCCCCATCCAGTCCCTAGGGCGGAACCTGGCAGACCCCTTGGTCTTCCACATCTGTGGATCAATCCACATGCTTCTACTGTTCCATCTTCTAGCTCTTTAATCCTTTTGCTCTGCTGTTTCTGACCTCTATCAAGCATAACTGCAGAGTTCTTCATTTGAGTCACTGTTCTATATTTTCTGTTGGACTCTTAAAAAATGGATTCCTTGGCCGGGTGCAGTGGTTCATGCCTGTAATCCCAGCACTTTGGGAGGCCAAGGCGGATGGATCATGAGGTCAAGAGATTGAGACCATCCTGGCCAACATGGTGAAACCCTGTCTCTACTAAAACACAAAAATTAGCCAGACATGGTGGCAGGTGCCTGTAGTCCCAGCTACTTAGAAGGCTGAGGCAGGAGAATTGCTTGAACCCGGGAGGCGGAAGTTGCAGTGAGCCGAGATCATGCCACTGTACTCTAGCCTGGCAACAGAGTAAGACTCTGTCTCCAAAAAAAAAAAAGGATTCTAGGTGTTAAAATGTGCCCATTCTTCTGTTTTCCTGAATATATTGATTGTAGCAATTTTCATGTTTCCTGTCCTATAATCCAATATCTGAATCACTACAATTCTGTTTCTATAGTTGGATTTTTCTCTTAGTTTCTGGTCAATTGGTCCTTTTTATTTTCTTCAGGATACCTTGTAAGATTTTGTTGTTGTTGTTTATTTTTTGTTTTGTTTTTTTTTGAGGCAGAGTCTTGCCCTCTCGCCCAGGCTTGAGTGCAATGGTGCGATCTCAGCTCACTGCAACCTCCTTATCCCGGGTTCAAGCGATTCTCCTGCCTCAGCCTCCCAAGTAGCTGGTATTACAGGCGTGTGCCACCATACTCGGCTAATTTTTTTTTTGTATCTTTAGTAGAGAAGGGGTTTCACCATGTTGGCCAGGCTGGTCTTGAACTTCTGACCTCCTGATTCGCCCACCTCGGCCTCCCAAAGTGTTGGGATTAGAGGTGTGAGCCACCATGCCCAGTCTGTTTTTTTTTTTTTTTTAAGATGGGGTCTTTCTACATTGTCCAGGCTGGTGTGCAGTGGCTATTCATAGGCATAATCCTGCTACTGATCAGCACAGGAGTTTTGACCTGCTCCATTTCTGAGCTGGGCTGCTCCAACCCCTCCTTAGACAACCTGGTAGTCCCCTGCTCCTGGGAGATCAACATATTGATGCCAAACTTAGTTCAGACACCCTATTGATATAGCACATTACAGCCCAGAACTCTCAGGCTCAAGTAATCCTTCCAAGTAGCTGGGATTATAGACGCATGCCACCATGCCTCGCTATCTTGTACATTTTGATCAGATGCCAGACATTATAGATAAAAATCTGTCAAGGGCCTAAACGATGTTTTCTTCTTCCACAGAGAGTCAGGTTTTCATTCCTGTCAAGTATTGGACCTAGGCTTGTTTAGGGCTCTTCTATTTCACTTTGGCCCTTACCCCTAGGGTGGTCTTAGGGGGAAAGCCTGAGATGCTTACCAAGGCCTCTCCAGCTTGGCAACCTGTGTCCCCAGCATCACATGTCTGCTGGAAGCCTTGTTCGCTTTTGTAGCTTCCCAGTTGCTATTTTTCTCTTCCAAGTTTCTTGGACTCTCACCCTGTGCATGTACAGCTTGCCAATGACTTGAGGGAGATTTGTTTGCAGGTTGGGAACTCCCTTTTCTGTGGTCCCATCCATTCCAGGATTTTAACTTTCATCTTCCAGACATTCTGGCAGCCCCAAACTCCAACCTCCGTCTTCTCAGTCTAGCGACTCTTTCTGTCTGGGCTCTATTTCCCTTCCACAGCAGCAGATTGGCAAGTGCACTCCGGGAAAAAGCCAGGTTGTCTGTGGAACCCACATTTTATGCTTCCCTTATTTCAGAGGTTGTAGTGCCTCAAGTTTCTCCTTTCTTTCTTTCTTTTTTCTTTTTGAAACGGAGTCTTGCTCTGTTGCCCAGGCTGGAGTGCAGTCGTGTGATCTTGGCTCACTGTAACCTCTACCTCCCAGGTTCAAGCAATTCTTGTGCCTCAGCCACCCAAGTAGCTAGTACTACAGGCATGTGCCACCACACCTGGCTAACTTTTGTATTTTTAGTAGAGACGAGGTTTTGCCATGTTGCCCAGACTGGTTTTGAACTCATGAGCTCAAGCAATTCACCTGCCTTGGTCTCCCAAAGTGCTGGGATTACAGGCGTGAGCCACTTCGCCCGGCCAAGTTTCTCCTTTCATTTGCTGCTCTCCAGTGACTTCTAATCATTGTTTATTATTTGTCCAGCATTTGCAACTGTCATTGGCAGAAGGGTTGGTCTGATACAAGTGACTCCATCATTACCAGAATTGCAGGTCCCCTCCCACATTTAATCTACCACTAAGGACTGCTTCTAAATAGCTCTTTTTTGGCTTTTGTTGAGACAGGGTTTTTCTCTGCTGCCCAGGCTGGAGTGCAGCGGTGTGATCACTGCAGCCTTCAGCTCCTGGGCTCAAGCAATCCTCCTGCCTCGGCCTTCCAAAGTGCTGGGATTACAGATGTGCGCCACTGTGCCTAGCCTGAACAGCTCTTAAATCTATCCACTTCTCTTCCTCTGCATATCTGACACCCTAGTCCTGCTGCCCTCTTCTCCACCTGGACAACCTCACCCACCCCCAGGTTGGTTTCCTGTCATCTACTCTTGCTTCCTTTCAATCTATCTTCTGTCCTGAGGTCAGAATAATTTGTTAAAAATATAAATGAGGGCCAGGTGCAGTGGCTCACGTCTGTAATCCCAGCACTTTGGAAGGCTGAGGCGGGCAGATCACGAGGTCGAGAGTTCAAGACCAGCCTGGCCAACACGGTGAAACCCCATCTCTACTAAAAATACAAAAAAATTAGCCGGGCATGGTAGCGGGTGCCTGTAGTCCCAGTTACTTGTTAGGCTGAGGCAGGAGAATCGCCTGAACCTGGGAGACAGAGGTTGCAGTGAGCTGAGATCGCACCATTGCCCTCTAGCCTGGGCAAAAACAGAGAAACTCCGTCTCAAAAAAAAAATAACAATAAATAAATGTGATCATTACATTCGCTGTTTAAAACCTTCTGTGATGCCCCAGTGCTCCCAGGACGACGTCTAGAAGCCCCTGTGTAACATCTGTCTCTTATACACATCTAGATGTGTATAAGAGACAGGGATACAATGGCATTATAAATGGGGATGAGGCTGGGCGCAGTGGCTCATGCTTATAATTCCAGCACTTTGAGAGGCTGAGGCGGGTGGATCACCTGAGGTCGGGAGTTCAAGATCAGCTTGACCAACATGGAGAAACCTCGTCTCTACTAAAAGTACAAAATTAGCCGGGCGTGGTGGCGCATGCCTGTAATCCCAGCTACTTGTGAGGATGAGGCAGGAGAATCACTTGAACCCGGGAAGTGGAGGTTGCGGTGAGCTGAGATCATGGCATTGCACTCCAGCCTGGACAATAAGAGTGAAATTCCATCTCAAAAAAAAATAAAAAGAAAAGAAAAGAAATAGGGAGGATATAGGTATCTCAGTTATTAGATTACTGAATTGACAGCTGCTGCTTCAAGCTCCTGGTGGACCCCGACCACTCCCAACTCTCTCCCCAGGACCCTTCCTGTCCCTGTGACCCATCATGGAAAGGGGTAACACCAGGCCCAGCAGGGGACTCCAGGAGTTTGTCGTGGCACTCATCAATATTTTTAAATATTTTCACTATCATCTCTGATTGAATGCACTACTTAGACCCAAGTATTGGTGCTTTCCTTAAGCGCATCTCACCGAGACAGGAAGCCCACATCCTCTCTTGTCACTTCCTCAAAACAAACATCTGATTTGGCCCCGCCAACAGATTAGTGTTTGAGGACAGGATGGATGAAAACCAGGCAGAATCAGGAAGAGTGAAGAACAAAGAAAACCCAGTGCAAACTCAGCCCTCTGCTCACTGCCGTCACCGTGACTAGACTGGCCTTACCCTATTTCCTTCCTCACTAGGTCCAGAAAGAGGAATCTCTTTCACAGATGGATCCATGCACTGTGGACCCATTCCTTCCCCACCCTTCCTGTCCTGTGGGAATTTAGGAGAATTTGACCTTTTCTAAGTCTTTTTCTTAAAATGATCAGAGCCTGAAGCCATGGAATTTGACAAAGGTGCTTATGGATATTTCTTTCTCTCTCTCTCTTTCTTTCTTTCTTTTCTTTCTTTCAGACAGGGTTTATGTCTCTTTCTATGTTTCTCTTTCTTTCTCCTTCCTTCCTTCCTTTTTCTCTTTCTTTCTTTCTCTTCTTTCTCTCTTCTTTCTCT
>NW_012105875.1:428799-430046 GCF_000951045.1 Mandrillus leucophaeus
AGGCTGAGGCAGGAGAATCGCCTGAACCTGGGAGACAGAGGTTGCAGTGAGCTGAGATCGCACCATTGCCCTCTAGCCTGGGCAAAAACAGAGAAACTCCGTCTCAAAAAAAAAATAACAATAAATAAATGTGATCATTACATTCGCTGTTTAAAACCTTCTGTGATGCCCCAGTGCTCCCAGGACGACGTCTAGAAGCCCCTGTGTAACATGCTCCTGCCAAGCTTTCCAGCTCATCTTGCCCCACTGTTTCCTTCATCCAGCCACACTGCTTTTGGCCACCTTTGTATCTGTTGCTCCCTCTGCTGGACTGCTGGAAAACCCTTTCCACTGTCTTTTTTTTGTTTTGTTTTTTTAACAGGATCTCGCTCTGTCACCCAGGCTGGGGTACAGTGGCACGATCATAGCTTATTGCAGCCTCCACCACTAAAGTGATCCTCCTGCCTCAACCTCCCAAGGAGCTGGGATCACAGGCATATGCCATCACGTCTGGCTAATTTTTGTATTTTTGTATTTTTTGTAGAGTCATGTTGCCTAGGCTGCTCTGGAACTCCTGGGCTGAAACAGTCCTCCCACCTGGGCCTCCCAAAGTGTTGGGATTACAGGCATGAGCCACCGCACCCGGCCTCCACTGGCTGTTTAATAGTCTGATTCCTACTCATCCTTCAAGATCCAGCTTAGCTATTGCTTCCCCTAGGAAACCTTCCCTGACCTGAGTCAGGTATCTCCTCTGGGGTCCCACAGCCCCTACTCTTCCCTCATCCCAGCCCTGAACCCTCTGCCTGTGTTTCCCCTTTCCTAGCCCAGACTAATCTATTAGGTTGGTGCAAAAGCAACTGCGGTTTCTGCTGTTGCTTTTAATGGCAAAAGCCGCAATTACTTTTGCATTAACCTAATAATCAGTCACTGTCTGGTGATGGGTCTGTCACCCCATACACACACACACACACACACACACACACAGGACTGTGAGTCCCATGGAGTCAGACAGTGTGGGGAAAACAGACACAGTAACAGGCTGATCTCTCTTTCTTTTCCCCACAAGGCAGGGCACAAGGCTGTCTTGGTCCCTGCTGTGTCCCCAGCATCATATAAGTACTGAGTGCAGTTTAACCAACTATTCAAGTTGCCACAAGCAGGATACAATGGCATTATAAATGGGGATGAGGCTGGGCGCAGTGGCTCATGCTTATAATTCCAGCACTTTGAGAGGCTGAGGCGGGTGGATCACCTGAGGTCGGGAGTTC
>NW_012105875.1:431246-433121 GCF_000951045.1 Mandrillus leucophaeus
CTTTCTCTCTTTCTGTCTCTCTTTCTTTCTTTCTTCTTTCCTTTCTGACAGGGTCTCACTCTGTTGCCCAGGCTGGAGTGCAATGGCATGATCACAGCTCACTACAGCCTTGATCTGCCAGGCTCAAGTAATCCTTCCACCTTAGCCTCCTGAATAGCTAGGACTACAAGTGTGTACCGCTATGTCCGGCTACTTTTTGTTTATTTTTTGCAGAAACTGGGTCTCACTATGTTGCCCAGGCTGGTCTTAAACTCCTGGGCTCAAGCAGTTCTCCCGCCTTGGTCTCGCAAAGTGCTTGGATTACAGGTGTGAGCCACCACATCCAGCCTGTTATGGACATTTCCTCACATTTTTTTTTTTTCACTGCCCAAGCCAGAGACCATCTATTGCAGAGGATTCTCCCAGCCTACCGTGGCCCATTTAATCCTCCCCTCTTTTGACTTCCCTTAAGAACATCAAGTCTTTGCTTGAATCCTGGCCCCTCAGCATCTATTGCTTGGACCATCTCCCATCCCAATGGATTGGGTAGGACCATCTCCTGCCCAGTCAGATGGACAAACATCACTGAGACGTCTCATCTATGTCTCATGCACGCGTGTGAGCTTGAGGGCAGAGTTGCAAGTTATACCTAACAACCACACATACAAACATGCAGGATGGGGATTGGGTTAAAGATGAAAGTAATTGTGTCATTGGGGTGGGGATTTGGATAGTCTGAGATGGGGATGGGGTTGATTTGGGGATGGGGCTGGAACTGTGTTTGGAACAGGGCTGAGTTTGAGTTGGGAACAGTGTTGGGGTAACATGAAATCGGGGATAGGATTGAAGGTGAAGCTGAGTTGGGGTTGGATATTGGGTCAAGAATGGGTTGGGGATGGGGCTGAGCTAGAGATGGGTTGGGTTGGGGTTGGGACTTGGATAAGGCATGGAGTTGGGGTTTGGCTAATGTAAAGTTAAGAGTAGGATTGGGATGATGATGAGGTTGAGCTGGACATGGCTTGGGGTTGGGGATGGCAAGGGCTGCCGTACTCACCAGAGTTGCCCTGGTTGCACAAGTCTAACCCACACACAACCTCGGTAAGGCTGGTGATCTTCAAGCCAGTCCGATAGCTCATGGTCCTGTTGGTCTTCTCTGAGTGGGTACAGCTTTTCTTCACCAGCTCCAGTTCTTCCCCTTCTGCGAAGAGGGGATCTTCATTACCACAGAGGCTCCTCTCAGCCCAACCAGTCTCTGACAGTCCTGGTCTCAAGGTCACCCGCTCCCAGGGCTGATTTTTGGTAGGCCTCGCCTCTTGTTTGAGTCCAACTCTGTCTTTTTCTAGAGTTAACCTTGACTCTACCCCCATTCCAACAAGGAGCCTGCTCTATTTTAACTATTATTATTATTTTTTTTTTCCGGGAGACAGGGTCTTGCTCTGTCACCCAGGCTGGAGTGCAGTCGCAAGATCTCAGCTCACTACAACCTCTGCCTCATGGATTCAGGCGATTCTCCTGCCTCAGCCTCCCAAGCAGCTGGGACTACAGGCACAGGCCATCACACTTGGCTAATAATTAATTAATGTTTTAAGAGACAAGGTATCGGCCAGGTGGCTCATGCCTGTAATCCCAGCACTGGGAAGCCAAGGTGGGCAGATCACGAGGTCAGAAGATCGAGATCATCCTGGCTAACACAGTGAAACCCCGTCTTTACCAAAATGTTTTTTGCATTTTGCAAAAATGCAAAAAACACCAGGTGTGGTGGCGGGCACCTGTAGTCCCAGTTACCTGGGAGGCTGAAACAGAAGAATCACTTGAACACGGGAGGCAGAGGCTGCAGTGAGCTGAGACTGCACCACCGCACTCCAGCCTGGGCGATAGATTGAGACTCCATCTCAA
>NW_012105875.1:433766-436603 GCF_000951045.1 Mandrillus leucophaeus
GGGTTCTAGCAATTCTCCTGCCTCAGCCTCTCGAGTAGCTGGGATAACTGGCACCCAACACCACACCTGGCTAATTTTTGTATTTTTTAGTAGAGACAGGGTTTCACCATGTTGGCCAGGCTGGTCCTGAACTCCTGACCTCAGGTAATCCACCTGCCTCAGCCTCCCAAAGTGCTGGGATTACAGGCATGAGCCACCACGCCCGGCCCACATTTCTCTCTTTCGTTCATTTTTTTGACAGGATCTCACTCTGTTGCCCAGGCCGGAGTGCAGTAGCATGATCTCAGCTCACTGCGACCTCCGCCTCCCAGGTTCAAGCAATTCTCCTGTCTCAGCCTCCTGAGTAGCTGAGATTACAAGTGCGTGCCACCACACCTGGCTAATTTTTCCTTTTTTTTTCTGTAGAGACGGGTGTTTCACCATGTTGGCCAGGCTGGTCTTGAACTCCTGACCTCAAGCAATTCATCTGCCTCTGCCTCCCAAAGTGCTGGGAATACAGGTGTGAGCCAGTGCCCGGCCTGTTTCCAATTTTCCATGTCACAAACATTGCTGCTGAGAACATTCTTACACATGTATCCCTGGGTATATGTGGCCAAGGTTCTTTGGCATTTCTGCATGCCGAGGAGTTGAGCTGTAGCATATGCTAATCTTCTTCTGGACTAGATATTGCCAAATCGCTCTAGGTGGTTGATGTGCCAATTTACTCCCCCACCACAGACACGGTCTGCAACTCCACATCCTTACTAACCCGGGTATTGTCAGATTTTTAAAGGCTTGCCAGTCTGGTGGGTGTGAAATGGGCTCTCCTTGTTTGTTTGTTTGTTTTTAGTTTGCATTTCCCAGTTAAGGGTGAGGAAGGTTTCTCAATCACTCGCGTTCCATGCTGCGCTGGAGGGGTGTGTGTGTGGGAGGGAAGCTTACCTTCCCACAGGCGCACGATCGTGGTCCTGCAGAGGTCCTGTCCTAGGGCGCACTCTTCCACCCGGCAATCCCCATTGCTCTTACACTGCATGCACCGCAGGCCCCAAGAGGCTGGGGGAAGGAGGGAGAGGAGAGGAGAGGAGAGGAGAGGTTAACTTCGCTTAGCTCCAAGACCGCCCCTGCATGTCCCAATACCAACACCAAGTCTCTAGGCCCCGTCCATTCTGATTCGTGTTCCATGTTCTGCTGGGTTCCGGCCGGCGGTACTTCCAGTCTGTCCTTTGTCCACGTTCTACCTCCATCCCCCTAACTGAACGTTCTATCCCTGCCCACAAGTCCTTTCCCAAAGTCCTGTCCTGGCCTGTTTTTCCTTTCATTCTGTCCTCGTGAGGCGTATATCCTGACAGTCCTATCCCCGCCCTCTCTGTCTATCAGTACGTTCTATTCCTGCTCCCATTAGGCCCTTCTCACCGCGCCGGCCCTCGGTCGATCACGCCTCTCCAGTTCCACTAGGGGAGTTCTAGCCTCGCCCCACCCCTGTCTATCTTTATGTTATACCGCCACTCCTAGTGCCCTAATGGAACTATCCCTCCACTCACTCCCCCTGGTTCTACCCGGCTCCAGAGCCTCTCCCCGCCCACTAGTTTATTCCCAAATTGTGGCCCGGGCCATCAGCCCTCCCGAGTTTCTATCGTCAGATACTCTAGTTTCCCGCGAAGTTCTGTCTCCGCCCTTCAGCTCCCCAACTAGGTTTTGGCCCCGCCCTAGACTCCTCCTCGAGGTTCTAGCCCCGCCCTCTAGCTCTTCCTGACCTAATCTCGCCCCCTGGCTTCTCCCGATGCCATAACCCCGCCCCTAGCTCCTCCTCGAGGCTCTAGTCCTGTCCTCTAGCTCCTCCTTGTGGTTCTAATTTTGCCCTTTAGCTTTCCCCGAGGCTCTCCCCGCCGCTAGTTCTTCCCTGAGGTCATAACTCCACCCCAGTCCCTCCTTGAGGTTTCAGCCCCACCCTGTACTCCTCCCCGAGGTCGTAACCCCGCCCCTTGGCCCCTTGAGGTCCTAACTCAGCCCCGTAGGTCCTCCGCAAGCTTATAACCCCGCCCCTAGCTCCTCCTTGATGTTCCAGCCCCGCCCTCTAGCTCCTCCCCGATGTTATAATCCTATCCCTTAAGATTCTAGTCCCGCCTTCCAGCTCCTCCCCGAGGTTATAAGTCCGCCCTCTAGTTACTCCTCGAGGTTATAACCCCGCCCTCTGGCTCCGCCTCGAGGTTCTAGCCCCGCCCCTAGCTCATCCTCGGGGCTATAACCTCTCCCCAAGCTCTTCCTTGAGGTTCCAGCCCCGCCCTCTGGCTCCTCCCCGACACTCTCTCCCCGCCCCAGGCTCCTCCCCGAGATTGTAGCCCAGTCCCTAGGCCGGGTCCCGGACCTCCGGGCCTTCCCCGACATCCCTTTCCAGCTGTGCGTTCAGAGTATCCCGGAGTTGTTACTCATTCCAGGCCTCCCGCGGTCTCGAGCGCTTTCCGGGTTATTCATTGCGGCCGCAACACCCCGTGGCCACCCGCCCTGACTCAGTTCCTTCTCAAATTCCTCTTGTTTCTCTACCCAGTGCCCCCCACATTTTCCGGGGAAGTAGGTGAGAGTCGCCTCAGTGAGAGGGAAAGGTCCTGAGGGACAGTCCCGGGTCTCCAGCACTGGCTCTGCACCGCTCAGTCAGCCTCCCTTTGCCCTTTTGTAAAAGGGAGTCCTGTCCCCTCGTTTCTCGGAGGGGGAGACCTGGCAGCATGGAGAGCGCTGGGGGGCGCTGCGGGGTCAGATCCTGCTTATTCGAGCACTGGCTGTGTGATTTTAGGCCAGTTGTCTAACCTCTCTGTGCCCCAGTTTCCTCTGCGAAACGAAATTAATAATAGTCCCATTTTATA
>NW_012105875.1:442133-444955 GCF_000951045.1 Mandrillus leucophaeus
GGTGAGCACGGTGGTTCATGCCTGTAATCTCAGCACTTTGGGAGGCGAAGGCTGGAGGATCGCTTGAGCTCAGGGGTTCGAGACCACCCTGAGCCACAAAGTAAGACCTTGTCTCCATAAAAAAATAAACAAAATTACAGCCTGGACTACCTAGTGAGACCTTGTCTCTACAAAAAATACAAAAATTAGCCAGGCGTGGTGGTGCACACTTGTGGTCTCAGCTACTCAGGAGGTTGAGGTGGGAGGATCACTTGAGCCTCAGAAGTTTGAGGCTGCAGTGAGCCAAAATTGAGCTACTGAACTCCAGCCTGGGCAACAAAAGTGAGACTGAAAAAAAAAAAGAACTCCCAAAGAATTTCCTAAGAGGTAGTATAGCCCAGTGGTTAAGAGTGTGGGAACTGGTCTCACATTTTGAGAATTTAAATTCCATCTACATATTGGCTGTGTCACCTCTAGCAGGTTACTTAATCTCTCTGTGTGCCCAAGCCCCTTATCTTGAAAGTAGAGATAGCAACGATCACCCTCCCAGGGCTGGTGTACTGGGGAGCTAAAAGAATCTACCTAAAACGACTGAGCGTGGTGGCTCACGTCTGTAATACCAGTGCTTTGGGAGACCAAGGCAGGTGGATCACTTGAGATCAGGAGTTCAAGACCAGCCTGGCCACCATAGCAAAACCCTGTCTCTACTAAAAAATACAAAAAAAATTAGCTGGGTGTAGTGGCATGCACCTGTAGTCCCAGCTACTCAGGAGGCTGAGGCACGAGAATTGCTTGAACCTGGGAGGCAGAGGTTGCAGTGAGCCAAGATCGCACCATTCCACTCCAGCCTGTGCGACAGAGCTAGACTCCATCTAAAACAAACAAACAAACAAAAAGAAGAATGCACCTAAGATGCTTGCCACAGTGCCTGGTACATAGTATGTGCTCAATAAAAGCAATAGCTGCCAGTATTATCGTTGTTGCAACTCTGGACTTTCACCTCTTCCTGGAGTAGGAAGGAAGATGGAGGCCTGTCATTGAGTCTGACGTCAGCAGTTATCATGCGTCAGCTGCTGAAGTGGGACCTTCCCTGGCTGGGTCACCCTGGGCCAACAATGTTCTTTCTGAGCCTCAGTTTTCTCAGCTGGAGAAGGGGATCCCTCTTGGGGCTGGTGTGAAAACTAAACTAGATAGGAGTGTACATGAGGTGCGGAAGTAGAACGTTGGGGTGTTGGTCCAAGCAGGCTTGAGACCCAGCTCAGCCACTTGCTTCTGGGTGACCCTGGGCAAATGGCTTCACTCCACTGATCCCTGACTTTCCCGCCTATGAAATAGGTCTGGGGTGGGTGGGGGGCATCTCTCAGTGAAGAGAAAACTCAGGTTTGAGGGTCATGCGGAGCTGTGTGCTCTGCTGCTACCACTTCCTGGTTGGATGACCTCACTTCTCTGAGCCACAATTTCCCAATTTCCTTTTTTTTTTTTTTTTTTTGGAGACAAGGTCCTAGGCTGGAGTGCAGAGGCATGATCATAGCTCACTGCTGCCTTGAACTCCTGGACTCAAGCGAAACTCTCACTTCAGCCTCCTAAGTAGTTGGGACCTAGGGGTGTGCACCACCATGCCTGGCTATTTTTTCATATTTCGTGTTTTTTGTAGAGATGGGGTCTTGGTCTGTTGCCCAGGCTGGTCTTGAACTGCTGAGTTCAAGTGATCCTCCTGCCTTGGCCTCCCAAAGTGGTGGGATTACAGGTGTGAGCCACCATGCTCAACCAATTTCTTTAGTTAATGAGAGGTATTTCAGAGCCCACTCATCACTGCCCTCGCCTCCTGAAATCTGTCTTTTCCTGTGTCTGTCTTTGTCTTTTTCTATCTCTCTGTTTTGTCCTTTTTCTTTTTCTCTGTCCCTCTTTATCTCTCTCAATGCCTATCTCTGTCTCTCCAACTCTATCACTTTCTCTGTCTGTACCTCAATCTCTGTATCTGTTTGTCTCTCTCTTCATGTCTTTCTATCTCTGCTTCTCCCTTTTCTCTGTCTTTCTCCATGGCTCTCTTTCTCTTTCTGTGTCATTGTTTCTGTTTCTGTTTCTGATTCTTTCTCTCTATCTCTCCCTCAAGTGACACACACACCTGTAAGGTTCTGCTGACGTGTAAAGGGAAGGGAAATGCAGGGATCAGGACTTGGACACTCTCCAGAAACACTGCAGGGATGTTGGCTCCTTCCTCCTCATGACTCACCTGGGCCTCACCCAGCTCTTGCCTGCCTGCGGGGTCATGGGTGAGGCCCATGGGTTTCGGGGGCTTCCCCAGCCTGTGGAGAGGAGAATTTCAGGCAGAGACAGAGAGGGTGAGAGAGTTGGAGGCAAAGAGAGGGAGAGACAGAGAGAGCTGGGGATAGAGATGGAGGTGGGGAAAGAAGGCAGAGGGAGAGAGAAGAGACCCACAGACAGACTGGTTCGGGGGAAATCTGAGATGGGGGTGTGGGGGGAGAGAGAGAGAGAGACAGAAAACAGCAACCGAAGGACAAGGACAGGGAGAAAGAAAAGTGGGCAAGCAAGGAGAGAGAGAAGATAAGAGACTGACAGGAGTTAGAGAAAACAACACACAGTTGCCTTCAGAGAGCACAAAATAGACACAGTGATACAGGGACACTGTGTGTGTGTGTGTGTGCGTGCATGTGAGTGTACATGCATGCGTGTGTGTGTGCACATGTGTTCGCGACGAACATAGGGCATTTACATTAAACAAATTCTTGTCACTACGAATACCCCCCTCAGTTAGTGGTTTCTTGTTCACCATCCTCCGTGAAATCAATATCCCGCACAAGAGTGCTACTCTCTTGTGCGTG
>NW_012105875.1:446145-446876 GCF_000951045.1 Mandrillus leucophaeus
GCTGGGGCACAGTGGCGTGATCTTGGCTCACTGCAACCTCCGCATCCCAGGTTCAAGTGATTCTCCTGCCTCAGCCTCCTTAGTAGCTGGGATTAAGGCTCGAACTACCACGCCCAGCTAATTTTTTGTATTTTAGTAGAGACAGGGTTTCACCATGTTGGCCAGGCTGGTCTTGAACTCCTGACCTCTGTTGATCCACCCACCTTGGCCTCCCAAAGTGCTGGGATTACAAGCGAGAACCATCATGCCCAGCCCCCTGGCTGATTTAAATCTTTTTTTTCTTTTTTCAATAGAGACAGGGAGTCTCACTATGCTGCCCAGGCTGGTCTTGAACTCGTGACCTCCATCAATCCTCCAGTGTTGGCTTCCCAAAGTGTTGGAATTAATAGGCTTGAGCTACCACATCTGGCTTCTAAACTGACTTGTTAGGCCAGGTGCCTCATGTTTGTAAACCCAGAACTTTGGGAGGCTGAGGCGGAGGGATCACTTGAGGTCAGGATTACAAGATCAGCCTGGCCAACACGGTGAAACCCCATCTCTACTTAAAAAAATAAATGAAAATCAGCCCGGTATGGTGGCAGGTGCCTGTAATCCCAGCTACTTGGGAGGCTGAGACATGAGAATCACTTGAACCCAGGAGATGAAGGCTGCAGTGAGCCGAGAACGCGCCACTGAACTCCAGCCTAGATAACAGGGCGAGACTCTGTCTCAAAAATAAATAAATAAATAAA
>NW_012105875.1:446926-448503 GCF_000951045.1 Mandrillus leucophaeus
GCCTTTGCTCCACTAATATTTCCTTAGCTACCGAGAGTCAGGTACTGCGCCGCGTAGCGTTGCACAAAGCACGAAAATTACTATAATTTGATTAGGGAGGGTGCTGGGGACTGAACCCCATTCCTCAACTCATCCTCTGACAACCCCCACTCCCCTCAATCAGACCCTGTTCCAGGCGCAGGCGTTCGGGACCCAGCCCCTACCTGGGACGCAGGTGTGGAGCAGCAGCAGCAGTGGCAGCAGCAGCGGGTGACCCATGTCGCGAGGGCAGCTCCTGTGCGCGGGGTCCCTGCACTTCTTCTCTCCTTCTGGCCTCAGGAAGGAGGCAGTTTTGTGGCCCCAGGGGCTCCTCCCAGACGTTTTGTGAAAGAGCGAGTCAGCCCCAGATGCGTGGGCGCCTCCCCCTCCTCCCGTAGGAACCTCCTCCGCCCCAAACTTCCCTTCCCGGGGCGCGGCCAGCTGGTGGTGAAGGGGTTGGCTCGGCCCTGACTCATGGAGCTGTGGTCACAGCTGTGTCCCCAGACTGCCTGGGTGCAAATCCCAGTTCTCTCTCTTCCTAATGTGGGACCCGGGGCATTCGCTCTCCACTGCTGTAAAATGAGGATAAAAGCTTTGACGGTAAATATGAATGTGGCTGATTATTAGCTAACAGGATTTTTGTTAGTTTTGTCAGGAGGGATAATGTCCTTATCTAGAGAGGCATCCTGAAATATGCATCTCTTAAACACTTAACACACTTAACCCTTGCTTTGCTTCCTGCTGTGTCCCCAGCTCCTGGACCAGTGCCCAGCACAAAGTAGGTCCTTGGTAAATGTTAAAAGAATGCGTTGAGCCCTCCATTTCGGCCAGCAGCTATTCCAAGCATTGCACCTACATTAAAACACTTAATGGTGAAACCCTGTCTCTACTAAAAATACAAAAATTAGCCGGGCGTGGTGGTGTGCGCCTGTGATTCTAGTTACTTAGGAGGCTGAGGCAGGAGAATCGCTTGAACCCGGGAGGCGGAGATTGGGTTGCAGTGAGCCGAGATCGTGCCACTGCACTCCAGCCTGGCACAGAAGGAGACTCCGTCTCTAAAAACAAACAAAAAACACTTCAGCCAAAAATGTAAAAAGATACACTGTTACGACAATGGCTTTGTGCTTAGGTGGATTCTTTTTTTTTCTTTTTTCTTTTTCTTTTCTTTTTTTTTTCCAGATGCTCACTAGAGTATTTAGGGGTGAATGTGACTGATGTCTGCATTTTTTGTTGTTGTTTTGGAGATTTTTGGGTTTTTTTCTTTTTCTTTTGTTTTCATTTTGATGTCTGTATTTATTTTATAATACTTTAGAAGAGGTCAGATGAGGTGGTTCATGTCTGTAACACCAATGCTTTGGGAAGCCAAGGCAGGAGGATCACTTGGGGCCAGGAGTTCAAGACCAGCTTGGGAAACATAAAGAGACCTCGTCTTTCCAAAAAAAAATTAAAAATAAAATAAAATTAGCTGGGTGCAGTGGCCTGTACCTGTAGTCCTAGGTAGTTGGGAGGCTAAGGTGGGAGGATCGCTTGAGCCTGGGAACTGGAAGCTGCAGTGAGCT
>NW_012105875.1:453216-454695 GCF_000951045.1 Mandrillus leucophaeus
GAGGGAGAGACAGAGAGAGCTGGGGATAGAGATGGAGGTGGGGAAAGGAGGCAGAGGGAGAGAGAAGAGACCCACAGACAGACTGGTTCGGGGGAAATCTGAGATGGGGGTGTGGGGGGAGAGAGAGAGAGAGACAGAAAACAGCAACCGAAGGACAAGGACAGGGAGAAAGAAAAGTGGGCAAGCAGGGAGAGAGAGAAGATAAGAGACTGACAGGAGTTAGAGAAAACAACACACAGTTGCCTTCAGAGAGCACAAAATAGACATAGTGATACAGGGACACTGTGTGTGTATGTGTGTGCGCGCATGTGTGTGTACGTGCATGCGTGTGTGTGCACATGTGTTCGTCGAACATAGGGCATTTACATTAAACAAATTCTTGTCACTACGAATACCCCCCTCAGTTAGTGGTTTCTTGTTCACCATCCTCCGTGAAATCAATATCCCGCACAAGAGTGCTACTCTCTTGTGCGTGAGTGTGCGTGTGTGCATATGTGCATGTGTGTGCATGTGTGTGTGAGTGTGTATGCATGCATGTGTGTGTGTGTGCATCTGTTTGGGGCTCCTTCATCCTCTTGCCACCTGCCATGATGAAGTGACTACCCTCTGGCCTGGCCACTGGGAGCGTCCTTCTCTGGTAGGGGAGCAGGGGTGGGGGATGGGGGGGTGACTGGGCTGATGGTAGGGAAAGGACCATTGCCCATAACCTCCCCTTTCTGGGACGCCTAACAGGCCACACTGATGTGGCTTTCAGATCCTGGCCTGGCCACCTCTTAGATGCAGGGAACCTCTCCACTCAGGGCCTCCCTAGGGAGTGGAAGAGCTGGTAAACCCTTGAGTCCAATAACCGTCTTCCCCCGTTTTCCAGGCGGAGAAACTGAGGTCCAAAGGGAAGACTTTTTATTTTTTTGAGATAAGGTCTTGCTTTATCGTCCACGCTGGAGTGCAGTGCTGAGATCTCAGCTCACTGCAACCTCCGCCTCCCGGGCTCAAGCCATCCTCCCACCTTAGCCTCCCAAGCAGGTGGGACAACAAGTGTGCACTACCACGCCTGGCTAATTTTTGTATTTTTTGTAGGGATGACATTTCACCATGTTGTCCAGGCTGGTCTTGAACTCCTGAGCTCAAGCGATCTGCCCACCTCGACCTCCCGAAGTGCTGGGATTACAGGCATGAGCCACGGCGCCTGGCCTAAAACAGCAGACTTTAAATGAGTTTCTCCCCATCTCAAGTTTATTGTGTTTGTGTTACAGTGGGTACTGTTCTGAGAGTATTATCTATATTATTGGTGAATCTGTAAATATCCTATTTCGTACACACATATACACACGCACACGGAAACTGAGGATTAGAGATGTGTGGTGGGCTGAAAAATGGTCCCCCAAAATATGCAGGTCCTAAGCCCCAGAGCCTATGGGTGTTACCTTATAGGAAAAAAGGGTCTTTGCAGGTATTATTAAGTTAAGGACCTTAATCAGG
>NW_012105875.1:455935-458992 GCF_000951045.1 Mandrillus leucophaeus
GAGACATGAGAATCACTTGAACCCAGGAGATGAAGGCTGCAGTGAGCCGAGAACGCGCCACTGAACTCCAGCCTAGATAACAGGGCGAGACTCTGTCTCAAAAATAAATAAATAAATAAATAAAATAAGATAAACTGACTTGTTAAGTATAGTGTCAGGATTTGAATCCCCTGCAGTCTGGCTCTACTTCCTACATGTACACCCACCATGCTGAGGGGTGCTGCCCTGGAGTGGCGGAGGCAAAGTCTAGGAGCTATTAATAGAAGTTTCATCCCGTTCGCTCCCAGCTCCCCCCCTGCCTCTTTCCATCTCATCCCTCAGCAGCCTTCTTTGCTATGCCTCTCTCTGGCTTCATGGGATTAGGGGTGACTTGGAGAGAAGAGGGGACCAGAGGAATAATATTCGCTGAGTTTGTGTAAAGAAAAAAGCTTTTCTTGCCTCTAGCACCTTGCAGCTCTTTTATTCCACCGCCTAGATGCAATAGCAGAAATAATCTTTGCATTTCAAGGCCTAATATTCTGAATATATAAGGAGCTCCTGTTATGGGTTGAAATGCTTCCTCTCCACACCAGAGAAAGATAGGTGGAAGTCCTAACCCCCAGTACTCACAATGTGACCTTATTTGGAAATAGGGCTGTTGCAGATATAATTAGTTAAGATGCAGTCATACTGGAGTAGGTTGGGCCACAAATCACTATGACTGGTGTCCTTATAAGAATGTGGCTCAAGGCCGGGTGTGGTGGCTCACGCCTATAATCCCAGCACTTTGGGAGGCTGAGGTGGGTGCATCACCTGAGGTCAGGAGTTTGAGACCAGCCTGGCCAATATGATGAAATCCCGTCTGTACTAAAAATACAAAAATTAGCCAGGTGTGGTGACGTGCACCTGTAGTCCCAGCTACTTGGGAGGCTGAGGCAGGAGAATCGCTAGAACCCATCAGGCAGAGGCTGCAGTGAGCCGAGATTGTGCCACTGCACTCCAGCCTGGGCGACAGAGTGAGACTCCGTCTCAAAAACAAAACAAAACAAAACAAAAAAACAAACAAACAGAAGAAAAGAAGGCAGCCCTGTGACGACAGACAGACACAGGAATAATGCCATGTAAACACAAAGGAAGAGACTGGAGCTAGGCAGCTGCAAACCAAGGACCGCCAAAGATTGCCAGAAAGCCACTGCTGCTGGGAAGAGCGAGGAAGGATTCCTCTGTGGGTTTATGGCCCTGCTGACACCTTGATCTGGACTTCTGGACTCCAGACTGTGAGACAATACATTTGTCGTTCTGACCCACCCAGTCTGTAGTCCTTTGTTACAGCAGCCACAGGAGGCTAACAGAGCTTCTGTGAATCAAC
This sequence comes from Mandrillus leucophaeus, assembly GCF_000951045.1. NCBI lineage: Eukaryota > Metazoa > Chordata > Mammalia > Primates > Cercopithecidae > Mandrillus > Mandrillus leucophaeus. The sequence goes on from NW_012105875.1 coordinate 457,284, forward strand.
TGAGCTGAGCACAGGGGCTCACGCCTGTAATCCCAGCACTTTGGGAGGCCAAGATGGGTGGATTGCCTGAGCTCAGCAGTTCAAGACCAGCCTGTGCAACACCGTGAAACCCCGTCTCTACTAAAATACAAAAAATTAGCTGGGCGTGGTGGCGTGGGCCTGTAGTCCAAGCTGCTCGGGAGGCTGAGGCAAGAGAATTGCTTGAACCCGGGAGGCGGAGGTAGCAGTGAGCCAAGATCATACCACTGCATTCCATCCTGGGGGACAGAGCGAGACACTGTCCCAAAATAATAATAATAATAGAGGACAGGAAAACAAGCACAAATGGCCCCTATAAAAATGACACTAGACGGGCACAGTGGCTCACGCCTGTAATCCCAGCACTTTGGGAGGCGGAAGCAGGGGGATCGCTTGAGCCCAGGAGTTCCAGACGAGCCTGGGCAATGAAGGGAGACTTTGTCTCTACAAAACAAAAAAAGGTTAGCCAGGTATGGTAGGACATGCCTATCTTCCCAGCTACTCAGGAGGTTGAGGCAGGTGGCTTTCTTGAGCCCAGGAGTTCAAGACTGCAATGCGCTATGATCGTGCCACCGTACTCCAGCGTGGGTGACAGAGTGAGACTATGCTCTAAAAAAAATTAGTCAATAAGAGAGACCCCAGAGATCTGTTTTGTCCCTTCTAACAGATGAGGATGCAGCAAGAAAATGCCTTCCACGAACCAGAGAGCAGGATCTTGCCAGACACCAAATCTGCTGGTGCCTTGACCTTGGACTTCCCAGCCTCCAGCACTGTGAGAAACAAATGTCTACTGTTTGTAGGCATTCAGTTTGACAGATGGTCTTATTCATACATCTAGACTCTCAACTGCGATGTTGGGGGTGCTGGGGGCCTCTCTCCTCAAGGCTTCTTACCCTGCAAAAGGTAAGCCTGGGCTACTTCATCCAGTGTCAAAAGAGTTCTCAGCAGCAAGAAAGTGAGAACACAAGCAAGTTCTTTTTGTTTAAATTTTTAAAGCTCATTATTAATTTTCTTTATTTTTTTTGTTGTTTTCTTGAGACAGGATCTCTCTCTAATGTCACCCAGGCTGGAGTGTAGTGGTGAGATGTCGGCTCACTGCAACCTCTATGCCCTGGGCTCAAGCAATTCTCCCACCTCAGCCTCTGGAATAGCTGCGACTACAGGTGTGCACCACCATGTCTGGCTATTTGTTTGTATTTTCAGTAGAGACAGGGTCTTGCCATGTTGTCCAGGCTGGTCTTGACCTCCTGAGCTCAAGCAATTCATCTGCCTCAGCTCCCAAAGTGCTGCGATTACAGGGGTGAGCCACTGCACCTGGCCTAATTATTAATTATTATCATTATTATTTTTGGACACAGTCTTGCTCTGTGGCCCAGACTGGAGTGCAGTAGCGTGATCTCGGCTCACTGCAACCTCCGCTTCCCGGGTTCAAGTAATTCTCCTGCCTCAGCCTCCTGAGTAGCTGTGATTATAAGCGCCCGCCATCATGACCAGATAATTTTTGTATTTTTAGTGGAGGTGAGGTTTCACCATGTTGGCCAGGCTGGTCTCGAACTCCTGACCTTAAATAATCCACTCACCTCAGCCTCCCAAAATGTTGGGATTACAGGCGTGAGCCACTGCACCTGGCCTAATTATTCTTTTTTAGAGATGGGGTCTCACTGTGTTGTCTATGCTGGTCTTGAACTCCT
>NW_012105875.1:461282-461907 GCF_000951045.1 Mandrillus leucophaeus
CCCTAGAAGGAGGGACAGGGACATTTGACTATAGACAGGAGAGAAGTAAGTCATGGGAGAGAAGCAGAGGAAAAACAGGGTGGGAGAGAGAAGGTATTTGTTGCGAGCTTTGACGAAGGAGAAAGGGCCAAGAACCGAGAAATATAAGAAATACAGCTCCTGCTGGAAAACGACAAGGAAATCACTCACCCCGAACATCTCTTGACCAGAGCACTGCTCTGCTGACACCTTGATTTTGATTACGAGACACATTTTGTACTTCTGACCTCCAGTCTGTAAGAGAATAAATTTCTGTTGTTTTAAGCCACTAGATCTACGCTAATTTGTTACAGCAAAATAGGACACCAATATAAGAGGTTAACTCACTTGCCTGAATTGAGCTGATATTTTTTATTTTTTGAGACAGGGTCTTGCTCTGTTGCCTAGGCTGGAGTGCAGCGGCAAGATCATAGCTGACTGTGGCCTCCAGCTCCTGGTCTCAAGTGATCCTCCTGCCTCAGTCTCCTGAGTAACTGGAACTACAGGCCCAAGTGACCAAGCCTGGCTGATTTTAGAGAGCTTTTTTGTTTGTTTGAGACGAATTCTGGCTCTTCTGCCCAGGCTGGGGCACAGTGGCGTGATCTTG
>NW_012105875.1:466107-467048 GCF_000951045.1 Mandrillus leucophaeus
CTCCTACCGCAGCCTGCCAAAGCACTGGGATTACAGAGGTGAGCCATTGCCTCCCACCAAAGCTGCAAGTTCTTGAAGCCAGGAACTCAAGGCCCAGGCTCAGAACTCATGGAACGTCAACATATCTCATTCTATTGACCAAACCAAGTTACAACACCAGCTCAGATTTGAGAGGAGGAGGATCGACGCTCTCTCTTGATGGAAGGAGCTGCACAGAACTTGTGGCCACTTGTATTAGACCACACACCTTTTCACCTGGCAAAAATAAAACGGTTTGATAATGCATGGAGTTGATGAGGCTGTGGGAAAACAGATACTCCCCACTGTTGCTCCTGGGGGTGTAAACTGGTATAGCCCTGTGAGAGGTAATTTTACAATCGCTCTCAAAATCACAAATGTGGCAAAACCTTCGTCATTTTGCAAAACCGCTCACCACGTCCAGGAACTTGATGCATGTATGAAATGATATGGGCACAGGGCTCTTCATTGCAGCATAGTTTGTGATGTCAAATGGGAGCATACTAATGCTACAAGAGGTGCATTTATCCAGTGGAGAAAAGAAAGAGGAAACTCTTCATGCAATTCAGGTTACATTATTGCCAAGTTCAAAAATCTAGGGCAGAACAGTGCGGAGAATACCCCACTGTGCATTAAAGGAGAGGGGCCTGCCCTGGCCAACAAGGCAAAACCCCGTCTCTACTGAAAATACAAAAATTAGTCGGGCGTGGTGGCGGGCGCCTGTAATCCCAGCTACTCGGGAGGCTAAGGAAGGAGAATCGCTTGAACCCGGGAGGCGGAGGTTGCAATGAGCTGAGATTGCACCACTGTACTCCATTCTAGCAGACGGAGCGAGACACTGTCCCAAAATAATAATAATAATAGAGGACAGGAAAACAAGCACAAATGGCCCCTATAAAAATGACACTAGACGGGCACAGTGG
>NW_012105875.1:471918-473721 GCF_000951045.1 Mandrillus leucophaeus
TGGGCACCTATAGTCCCAGCTACTTGGGAGGCTGAGGCAGGAGAATCACTTGAACCTGGGAGGTGGAGGTTGCGGTGAGCTGAGATCATGCTACTGCACTCCACCCTGGGCATCAGAGTGAGACTCTATCTCCAAAAAAAAAAAAAAGGAGGGCACTTACAACTTACAGCAATCCAGGCCCTGGGCTACACCCATTTAGCAGATGAGCACACTGAGGCCTGAAATAGGGGAAGGGACATCCCCAGAGTTGCACCTCATAGGAGGAGCAGGTGGGGTGCCAAAGCCCATGAAGGGTGGACTTGCCGGGCACCAGGCTGGAAGCCCCCTCATGGAGTGGTTGAAATTGATCTTATTCCCACTGAACAAGTGTGAAAATCAAGGTGGCCCAGGGAGAGGCAGGACAAGAGCGACGCAGGTCTCATCCAGAGAGGGCAGATCAATTTCCCTCTTGGTACCTGCCCTGTGCTCAAGCCAGAGACATTTGGGTTCAAATCCTGGTTGTGCTGATTTTCTTATTGCATGCCCCTGGACGAGGCCTTGACTGCTCTGAGCCCTGGTTCCTTTCTTTGTAAAAGAGGGAACCCCAGGGCTGGTTTCATTTGTACTGGTTGTTAAAATATTGAGGTATGTCCAGATTTGGTCGATAAAATTCCCCTGTCTGGAGGCCTTGAGTGCCCTGATGGCATCTCTGGGTCCTCCCAGACATCCTCATGTTCTAGAAAGATGAGGGAAAGACTGGGTCCCTGGTGGCCACCAGGATGATACTCTAGCAATTGGGCAGAATTGTTACTGCCAATACCCTGGCTATATTGACAGGTGGTCAAATATTTTGAGTATCCTTCCTGGGGTTAATGATAATGGCTGGTAGGATTACTGTAAGGATTTTGTGAGCTAACGTCTATAATGAGTGATGAGGCAACCCATTATTATTTTATATTATTATTATTTCTTTTTTAGAGCAGAGTCTCACTGTCACCAAAGCTGGAGTGCACTGGCGACATCATAGCTCACTGCAACCTCTAATTCCTGGGCTCAGGCAATTCTCCCACCTTAGCCTCCCAAGTAGCTGGGACTATAGGTGTGCACCACCATGCCTGGCTAATTTTTATTTTTATTATTTTTTTGAGACAGAGTCCCACTCTGTCACCCAGGCTGGAGTGCAGTGGCGCAATCTTGGCTCACTGAAACCTCCGCCTCCTGGGTTCCAGTGATTCTCCTGCCTCAGCCTCCCGAGAAGCTGGGACTACAGGCACGCACCACCACACCCAGCTAATTTTTTGTATTTTTAGTAGAGACAGGGTTTCACCATGTTGGCCATGATGGTCTCAATCTCTTGACCTTGTGATCCGCCTGCCTTGGCCTCCTAACGCGCTGGGATTACAGTTGTGAGCCACCGCACCCGGCCCTAATCGGCTTTTGCCATCCAGTGTCGGGCCCAGCCTTCTCCCGCAAGTATGCAAAACAAGTTGGTAAAAATCAGAGAAGCTGGATGGGTAAGCCTGAACTGTGAAGTTAGATTTATCGGCAGAATGATGGGGCTCTTCAGTAACTTCAGGAAATGCCTTGGATATAGCATGGAGTTCATTAGTTCCAGAGACATAAGAAATTTGAGGACCTCAGTGTCGTCAGACAGCCTGGTTTTAAGGGGATAAGTTTTTATAGGTTGAGGTTATGAAGCAGAAGGGGAAGGGGTGTTAGTGGGGAAAGACATCAGAAAAGAAAGAAAGAGAAGGGTTAAGAACCAGTATATGGGACCTGAGAGAGAAAGATTTGGGGCTTCAAATGCTTTTTTTTTTTTTTTTT
>NW_012105875.1:474161-475874 GCF_000951045.1 Mandrillus leucophaeus
TTCAGGATGGTCTTTAACTCCTGGGCTCAAGCAATCCTCCCACCTTGGCCTCACAGAATGCTAGGATTACAGGTACGAGCCCCTGCGCCTGGACACAACCTATTAATAGTAGTAATAATAATAATAATAACATGTCCCCCTGTCCTTCTCTGGCCTCACTGAGTAGTCCCAGGCTTTCCCCACATGCCTCTCAGGACTCAGTTTCCCCATCTCGATGCTCTTTCAGTCCCCTCTCTTGCCGGGTGTCCCAGTGGCCAGGAGGGTGGGAGGGGCCACTATCTTCCCGGCCTATTTGCTCTCCCTCTTCCGGGGCTGCTACCCTGGCCAAGGCCCTTGAATAAAAGGCAAGGGCACCTATGTCCTGCGTCCTCCTCTCCGGCCTGGACCATGCTCTGGCTGCTCTCTGCCCTGGTGCTCCTGGGAGCGCTGGCCGCCCCAGCAGGTGAGCGAGTCGTGGTCCATCAGAAAGGGAGAGGGTCGGCTCAAGGTCACATGGGGTGGTGGGAGTCCAGCTTCAGAGTCTGGACCCCAGGTCCTTCCAACTGGGCTCACTGTCTGGCAGAGGCAGAAGAACAGGGCGGCTGAGAACCTGGTTCTGGAACCAGGTTGCCTGGGTTCAAATCCTGACTCTGCCACTTCTTAGCTGTGTGACTCCAGACAAAAATTGCCTCATTTTTTCTGTGAAGTGGTGACAATGCCCCTGCCTCAGAGGGTTGTTGAGGCATTGGTTGAATCCACATGTTTGAGGAGTTCAGAACAGTGCCAGCCTGGCAATGGCTCTGTTTGAGGGTCAGCTCTGCTGGATTATCCAGGAGCAGTTGCTGTTACTCTTTTACCTCGTCTGCTTGTCTCCCCTTTGGCTCTAATTCTGCCACCTTTGCCTGAGTTGGGAATTAAGTGGTTTGGATCCTGGCCAGGACCTCACTGTGTGATCTTGAATTGAAACTGTAAACCCAGCAGCTCCCACTTAGAGATTCGGTGATTCCCATCTCCAAACCTTTGCCTGCATTGTTTCATCGACTTGGAATGCCATTCGCACTCCTCACAACAAAGAAGGTTGTTGATCTCCCAATGGCCCTCCCCCGCCAGCCCTTAGTTTTATTCTTTATTTTATTTTATTTTATTTTTGAGACAGGATCTCACTCTGTTGATCAGGCTGGAGGGCAGTGGTGCAATCTTAGCTCACCGCAGCCTGAACTTTTGGGCTCAAGTCATCCTCAGCTTCCTGAGTAGCTGGGATTACAGGCATGAGCCACCATGCCTGACTAGTCCTATTCTTGAATTGTGTGTGTGTGTGTGTGTGTGTGTGTGTGTTTGTGTTCTTTGTCCTTCTCAAACTGCAGAGTTTGATCGCTGTTCTCTTCCTTGCAGGAAGCTCCAAGACATGTCCAGCCTGCTCTTTGCTGCGAAACTGCACTGAAATAACTTTCCTTCTGCCCAGGACTCCTGCTTGTTTAGCCAGATGCAGCTGGGTGGGGGACCGGGCTGGGGACTGGACAGGGGCTGGGTGGAAAGAATGGACAAAGGCGGTGGTTGGAAGGGGGGCATGGATGAGGCATCCTGGGACTGGAGATTGCCAGTCCTGCCTCATAGCTCAGCCTGGTGCTGCTGGGGTAAAGGGCAGAGGGGAGCTCAACAGCAGAAGAGGCCCTGGATTGACCATGGGGATTGCTATAGAGTGGGCAGAGGTCCTGGAGGGCTTGGAAAGCAGGG
>NW_012105875.1:476504-479903 GCF_000951045.1 Mandrillus leucophaeus
CCTGGGCCTCTCAAAGTGCTGGGGTTACAGGCATGAATCACTGTGCCCAGCCTCTTTTTTTGTCTTTAATAGAGGGGCTCCCCTTGAAGGCTAGTCAAACAGAACATAAAACCTCACAAGTGGTGACAGGCCCAGGTCTAGGGTGAGCCCAGCCAGGAGCCCAGGATGCCAAAAAAAATTTTTTTTTAAAAATTTTTTGACAGAGTCTCACTCTGTCGCCCAGGCTAGAGTGCAGTAGTGTGATCTTGGCTCACTGCAACCTCTGCCTCCTGGGTTCAAGCAATTCTCCTCCCTCAGCCACCTGAGTAGCTGGGATTACAAGCGTATGCTACCACACCAGGCTGAGTTTTTTGTATTTTTAGCAGATATAGGGTTTCCCCACGTTGACCAGGCTGGTCTCAAACTCCTGGCCTCAAACAATCCACATACTTTGGCCTCCCAAAGTTCCGGGATTACAAGTGTGAGCCCTCATGCCCAGCCACAGGGTGCAAAATTTAAGGAGATGCTTACTCTAACGGATGGCCCTCTACTTGCACAACCGTGAAAAGTCGTGCCTCCTCAAATTCTGGGCCCCTGGTGTCACCTAGACCTGTCCCTGGGTGGTGAAAAAGATCACTTTTCGTTGCTTGATTATTTCTTCTAAGAAGGAATTCGTACTTGGCAGATGTAGCAATGGGGAGAGGTAGCCATCCTTTCAAATGAGTGGGATTTCCCGCTTCCTAATTTGTGTCTAATTTCCCTTCTAAATTGTGTCTCTCAGCAAAATAAAACCCCAGGTTCAAGTTAAGAGGTGGGCATGCTATTCAGAATATAAAATGCCAGGTATGATTATAACTGCATGAATTTTTCTTAGACAGTCTTGCTCTGTCGCCCAGGCTGGAGTGCAGTGATACAATCTTGGCTCACTGCAACCTTTGCCTCTTGGGCTCAAGCAATCCTCGCACCTCAGCTTCCTGAGTAGCTGCGGCTACAGATACGTGCCACCATACCTGGCTAATTTTTTTGCATTTTGTAGAGATGGAGTTTTGCCATGTTGCCCAGGCTGGTCTGGAACTCCTGGGCTCAAGCCTTCCACCTGCCTCAGCCTCCCAAAGTGCTGGGATTATAGGCGTAAGCCATTGTGCCCAGCCTCAGGTCTCAAACGCTCCTTGCAGCCCCTGAAAACTTATTCTGGGGCCAGGTGCAGAATCGCTTTGGGTTGGGAATTCAGGAAGAGCTCCTTTGGAGAGAGTTCAGGGTCTCTCACGTGTTGTAGTCAGAGGGTGTTAGGAGCTGGAACTGCTGGGGCAGGAATAACCAGAGGCTTTCTGAGCACCTCTTGCATATATGTAAAAACAGGGCCTTTCTATGTGGCCTCTCCACATTGGTTAGATTGAGCTTCCTCCCATCATGGCTACCTCAAGGCTCTTTACATGGTTGCTAATGATTTCATTCAGCAAACAAAGTTATAGCAGCTTGGTCTTTATGGCTCAGCCTTGGAAACCACGTAATGCGACTTCTATTCTGCTTTATTGATTGAAATGGTCACAAAAGTTCCATCTGGTTTCAAGATGGAAGAGGCATGGACCCCACTTGTTGACGTGTCATAGATTTGCAGAGGTATTTTTTAAATCACCACTATGATTTGCAAACAGTTGGAGAAGAGGACTTTTCAGCAAAAGATTTATAATATAACCACAGTAGTCAGAGGATAAACTAATTATGAAACCAACCAAATAATCGAGAGCAGTAGCTTGGGCTTCTGCTTTTGGCAGTATGGTGGACTTGATCCTCTAAAAGGTCTTTTGCTCCAAACAGTGGCATACTGGGAAGGTGGAGGACAGAGACAGTGAAATAGAGGAGGTGGCCCATCATGGTGGGGAGGAGCATTTTATCACTGACATTGTTTAGAATTGCTGGTACTACATGGTGATAATAAAAAGCAAACTGATCTTTTAGTTGGTTTTATGATTTTAAAAAATTCTCTATAGGCTGGGCATGGTGGTTCATGCCTGTAATCCCAGCACTTTGGGAAACTGAGGCAGGTGGATCACTTGAGAACAGGAGTTTGAGAATAACCTGGCCAACATGGTGAAACCCCGTCTCTGTTAAAGATACAAAAATTACCCGAGTATGGTGGCACACACGTGTAATCTCAACTACTTGAGAGGCTCAGGTAGGAGTGAGCCGAGATTGTGCCACTGCACTCCAGCCTAGGTGACATAGTGAGACTCTCTCTCAAAAAAAAAAAAAAAAAAAAAATTATCTATAGACAATAAACCCCTTATAGCCTATTCCCAGGATGAACTGCTCCCGTTCCCTACCCCTGCTTAGCATGCCACTGTTTACAGATGAACAAGATCCTATACAGAAATACTTTTCCACACTTTTTCGGGTTGCAGAAAGTTAAGAAAATTTCCACATGTCCCTAAGCAAAACAAAAATGTGAACAGAAATCAGAATGGGAGCAGTGAGAAAACATGGAAGGCACAGTGGTCTGGGAGCAAATGCTGATAATAGCCTGCTTTAGGTAAATAGGTTTTGGGCTGGCAGCATGCTTCTGGAATTTAGATTCCCACATAAGCTAGGGACCTTGGACAGAGGCCGAAATGATCCCTGGTCAGTAGCACCTCCTGGCACTCAGTAGAAGCAAAAGCAAGTCCTTTCCAGGGAAACGCTCCCAGGATTCCCACAGATGAATATCAACCAAATATGAGCTGACAATCATAGTTCATGAAAGGCACAAAGAAACAAGCCACCATGAGTGATAGCAGAAATAACAAATCACAGATACAGACCTGTGAGGAGCTCAGCTATTGTAATTATCAGCTGTAGAACATAGCATAACGGTATATGATATGTCTGAAGGAATAAACTTAGAATCACAAATGTGAGCAGGCAACAAGAGGTTGTAAAAACTGACCAGGTAGATTTGAAACTGAATCATATAGAACTACTAAGATGGGAACTTTCAGATAGCGAAAGATAGACATCAAGGTGGGAGGGTTGGACTCTGAGCCTCTTGTTGCAATCTCCTCTCATTTCTGCAGGGGGTCCCCAAATTCTGAAGGGCTGTGCTACACCAGAGGTCTGCAACTTACATAAGAATGCCACCCTGGGTCCAGAAGACTCTGGATTTCATCTCACTGCTAAGCCTGAATGCAACTACCTTACTCCTCCTACACAGCCAGGTGCTTTGAACCCTGCCTTTCTTACCTCCCTGGATCCCATATGCTCTTTTCAAACCTATGTGTTCCCAGGGTGTCCACATTCCCTATGATAATGCTCCCAATGAGTACAATTACCCATACACACACACACCCCACCTGACACACTCAGAAGCAGAACATCTATTGGCACATATCCACGAACATCCACATTTACATCCTAGCACCCAAAACAAATATGCAGAGGCACATA
>NW_012105875.1:481258-486473 GCF_000951045.1 Mandrillus leucophaeus
TACAACCTCCGCCTCCTGGGTTCAAGCTATTCTCCCTGCCTCAGCTTCCCAGGTAGCTGGGATTACAGGTACCCACCACCACACCTGGTGAATTTTTGTATTTTTTGTATTTTTAGTAGAGACAGTGTTTTGCCATGTTGGTCCGCCTCAGCCTCCCAAAGTGCTGGGATTACAGGCGTGAGTCTGTAATTTACAGCAGATTTAATTAATTATCACAATGAAGAAAAAAGGCTGACTTAGGAGCTCAAAATTTACAATACGGAAAGAAAAAGGGCAAAATAGGAAGACTGACAACAGAAATGTGGGACACGGAATTTTTGCACACATGATCCCTGTGGACACAGACACGGAACATATCTATGCATGGACACACAGGCTTTCATATACATGACGTGGAAAAGAGGCACAAGCACCCACAAGCATACAAAAGCACAAAATATACACAGGCAAGCTGAAATACATTACCAACATCCACGAACGTTCACATCTGTACACCAACATATCTATATATATACATAAGCACCCCCACACCTTGCTGGAAACACAAACACACCTAGCCACAGAAACACACACATACCCTTAAAACCAGCTTTATACACATACACATAAACACACACCCTTGTTTATACAGACATGCAGGTAAACACTTACTCACACAGTGTCCTGCAGAGCTACACTCTCCTCTGAGCTCTCACCAGTCAGTTTCCTAGCTTGAGCTTCCTTACAGTATGGTGACTGGCTTCTGAGAAGGAAGAAGTGGGAACAACCAGAAGAAGTGGGACATATCCCTGCCCTCCTGCAGACAGTTTCAGAAACACACAGATAATTCAACACAGGAAGGCACAGCCAGATGTGCACACAGACTTAACAGGCCTGCAAACTTGCACACACAAATGGCATTCTTGCAGAAGTGCGCACACGAAGGCACTTTTGCGCACTCATGGGCACATATTGATGTGCCCAGAAACAGCTCCATGCACGTGCATGCACACTGGTTGTCTTCCGTTCGGTTCATCTTCCTCTGTCCCCAGGTCCTCATGCAACTGTGACACACGCCAAAGCTGAGACCACCATCTGCTTCACCTGCTCAGACCTCCACAGCTGTGGCCCACTTCCGTGCCCAGAGGATAATAACTACTGCCTTCAGATGGCGGGCATCACAGGTGAGTGCCCATGGGGACAGAAATGGGGCCTGGGGCACAGCAAGACCTATCCTCACTCTCCCACTTTGCTGCCTAGCTCCAGCCATTGTAGCCTTTTCCTGGGCATGCAGGACAGAGGCTGGGGTGCAGTGGAGGGTGTGAGTTTAAAATCTACTGCCATTGTTGTTTAAGTTACTGCTGAATAACAAATTGGCCAGAACTTAGTGGCTTAACCGATCATAAAAAGACAAATATTGTATGATTTCACTGAATTATCTAGAGTAGTCAAAATCATTGAAACAGAAGATAGAATGGTGGTTGCCAGAGGTTGTGGGAGGGGGAAATGGAAGTTGTTTGATGGGTACAGTTTCAGTTGTGCAAAATGAGTTCTAGAGATCTGTTACATGCAACAATGTGAATATAGTTAACATTACTGAATGGTGCACTTAAAAATTGTTAAGAAGGCCAGCCGGGTGTGGTGGCTGACACCTTTAATCCCAGCACTTTGGGAGGCCAAGGCGGGTGGATCATCTGAGGTCAGGAGTTCAAGGCCAGCCTGGCCAACATGGTGAAACCCCGTCTCTACTAAAAATATAAAAATTAGCTGGGTGTGGTAGTAGGCACCTGTAGTCCCAGCTACTTGCGAGGCTGAGGCAGGAGAATCGCTTGAACGTGGGAGGCGGAGGACACAGTGAGCCAATATCACGCCACTGCACTCCAGCCTGGGTGACAGAGTGAGACTCCGTCTCAAAAAAAAATAAAAAATTGTTAAGAAAGCCACACATGATGGTTTATGCCTGTAATCCCAGCACTTTGGGAGTCTGAGGCAGGAGAATCACTTGGGGCCAGAAGTTCAAGACCAATCTGGGCAACACAGTGCGACCCCATCTCTATTTTTTTTTTAAAAGGTTAAGAGGGTATATATTACACTGTGTGATTTTCAAAAAAAAAAATCACAATTGGCAAAATAAGCTTCTCAGATTAGACAAGTATTTGTTATCTCTCACAATTCTGCAGCTGACTGGGCTCAGCTGGGCAGTTCTGCTCTAAGTGGTAAAGGCTGAGGTCACTTATGTGATTGCATTCAGCTGGGAGCTTGACTGCAACTGGAATGTTCAAGACAGCTGGGGAGAGCATCTCTCCTCTGAGCTCTCACCAGTCAGTTTCCTAGCTTGACCTTCCTTACAGTATGGTGACTGGCTTCTGAGAAGGAAGAAGTGGGAACAACCAGGCCTTCTTCTTTTTTTTTTGAGATGGATTCTTGCTCTGTCGCCCAGGCTGGAGTGCAGTGGCGCGATCTCGGCTCACTGCAAACTCCGCCTCCCGGGTTCACTCCATTCTCCTGCCTCAGCCTCCCGAGTAGCTGGGACTACAGGTGCCCGCCACCACGCCCAGCTAATTTTTTGTATTTTTTTTTAGTAGAGATGGGGTTTCATCTTTACTATTAGCCAGGATGGTCTCGATCTCCTGACCTCGTGCTCTGCCTGCCCGGCCTCCCAAAGTGCTGGGATTACAGGCATGAGCCACTGCGCGTGGCCACAACCAGGCCTTCTAAGTGATAGACCCAGAACTGTCATAGTGTCAGTTCTGCCACTGTCCATTTGTCAGAGCAAATCCCAAGGCCAGCTCAGATTTAAGGGGTGAGGTAATAGATTCCACCTCTTGATGACAGAGTGGCAAGGTTAGGTTGCACAAGAGCATGCAGGATGGGGGATACAGTTGTGACCATCTTCGTATCTACTACAACACTCTGGGCAGGCAGCCCCCCTTAAGGCTCCTGTCACTCTGCCCCCACAGAAGGAAAAAGTGGACTCTTCTGTAAATGGGAAGAGGAGTTCAACTTGAAATCGGCTCTTTGCTATCTTTTTACAGCATAAAGAGGCATAATAAAGATGGTGTTCCAGTCTCCAGTTCTAGATATTTCTGGGATCTTAGAGAAGTTTCTTACTAAGCCCATGAGATGCTCATAGACAGGGTGGGGAGACTTCCCAGGTACAGAGCCGCCCTATTAATTGGAACCCTAAGGAGAGAAGGCAGGGGATCATGGAAGGCTTTCTGAACTATGTGATTTTTTATTGTTGTTGTTGTTTTGAGACAAGGTCTCACTCTGTCACCCAGGATAGAGTGCAGTGGTGCAAACTTGGATCACTGCAGCCTTGACCTCCTGGGCTCAAGCGACCCTCCCACCTCAGCCTCCCAAGTAGCTGGGACTGCACCACTATGTCTGGCTAATTTTATTTTATTTTTTTATAGAGGCGGGGGTCCTACTATGTTGGCCAGGCTGTTCTTGAACTCCTGGGTTCAAGTGATCCTCCTGTCCCAAAGTGCCAGGATTATAGGCGTGAACCATTGCCCCCAGCCTGAACTTCATGTGTCTTAATGAACAATGACCAGCTTTGGATGTATTATGGGGAGATCTCAGGCAGAGTGAATGCCATCAGGGAAATACCCAGAGAGATTTGGGGAGTTCGGTTGGGTGGTGGGTTGTGATTGCCTTTCCTCACTAGCCTGGCCTCCATCTCTCTCCAGACTTTGGAGAAGGTAACCCAGTTTCCTGGAGAAACGGTTTCTGTGTGACCTCCAAGGACTGCAAATTTGGCAACTCCATCTATGCCCTGACCTACGGCGTTGGCTTTGGCTTCTGGGTCAACACCACCTGTTGCCAAGGCAACTGCCAGGAGCCCACCCCTCTCGGTATGCTGTCACCAGAAAGCAGTCAGACAGGTGGCCACGGAGGTGGTGGGTGACTCTGGAGGCAAAGTTGGGGAAGGAATGCAGGAAGGAACATCACTCAACCCCCATCCACAACCAGGCTGCCCTCAGGCACCCTGACCCCAGCTTGGGAGGAAATCCCATCAAGGTCATGACAATGTCAAGGTTGTGACAATATTAAGGTCGTGACAATGTGGTAGAGCCTAGGAGTGCACTGAGGGCTCCAGGAGGTCCTGAGATTCCTTCTGACTGACCCTCATCCTCTTCTACACAGCAGCTCATCTGGCCTCACACACTCTGAGTGAGATCTTGTGTCCTACATGTCCTGGGAGCTCCTTGGAGCCCTGCAATTCCTCCTTCTACATGCAGTGTCCCAGTGGGGAAACTGAGTGTGTCCAGCTGGACCTGACGTCTGAAGAAGGTAATGGGGACAGCATGTGTGTGTGTGTGTGTGTGTGAAGAAGGTAATGGGGACAACACGCCTGTCTGTGTGTATGTGTGTGTGAAGAAGGTAATGGGGACAGCATGTGTGTGTATGTATGTGCGTGCACATGTGTGTATGCATGAGTGAGCCTGAGCACACTGGATTTGGACACTGGTGTGCTTGAGTTTGGAGTCTCCCCTCCATGCTTTACTCTGTGTAGCTCAAGGCAAGGGACTTTATCTCTTTGAGCCTCAGTTTTCTCTTCTGGTAATTGGGGATGGTAGACACACACCTTGAAGGGCGTTGTGAGGACAAAGTGAACTTATGAAGGAGGTGACAGAGTAAAGGGCATGAGAACAGGACTCTAGGGCCAGGCTGCCTGGGTTCAAATCCTGAATCCACCACCTATGGGCTGGGTGACCTTGACCAGGTGACTTTGCCTCTCTGTGCCTCAATTTCTCCATCTGTAAAAGGGGATAACTTGGTATGCAACAAGTTCTTTAAAAAACAGGGGAGGGCCGGATGTGGTGGCTCACGCTGGTAATCCCAGCACTTTGGGAGGCCAAGGTGGCAGATCATGAGGTCAGGAGATCGAAGCCATCCTGGCTAACATGGTGAAATCCCATCTTTACTAAAAATACAAAAAATTGGCCCAGCGTGGTGGCAGGTGCCTGTAGCCCCAGCTACTCGGGAGGCTGAGGCAGGATAATGGCATGAACTCAGGAGGCGGAACTTGCAGTGAGCTGAGATCATACCACTGCACTCCAGCCTGGGCGACAGAGTGAGACTCCGTCTCAAAAACAAAACAAAACAACGACAACAACAACAACAACAAAAACAGGGGAGGCCGGGCGTGGTGGCTCACACCTGTAATCCCAGCACTTTGGGAGGCTGAGGCGAGCAGATCGTCTGAGGTCATGAGTTCAAGACCAGCCTG
>NW_012105875.1:487758-488994 GCF_000951045.1 Mandrillus leucophaeus
CTAGGGTGTGTCTTCCCCCCTCAGACTAAGGCCACTCACCCCCTGCTGAGATCAGACCTCTGCTCAGCTAAGGGGGGGGGCGCTGTACCTCCCCCCTCTGATTAGCACTTTCCCCAAGGCCAAACCTCCTCTCTCAGAAGAGGGCTGTTCTTCTTCCTCAGGTTAGAGACGTTAGGGACATCCCCATAGCTACACATTCTTTCCTTTAGATCAGAGGGCCTCAAAGACTAAGCCTCCTTCTTCAAACGAGGGGGTCCCCAACATCCGGCTGCTCTCGGACACCAGGGATGTGTCTCTTCTACCACACACTGACAAGCCACTTCTCCTCTTTCGTTCTCCCTCTTTGGGGTCTAGCAAAATCCTGGGCAGCCAAGGTGGGGCTTGAGGATCCAATACCCCCACTTCCAAGGTTTTCAGGGCAGCCTCCTCCACCCCTACCGTGGGCCAAGACCCGGCAGGGGGCTTGGGTGGGGTGAAGAGCCCCTGTTCTGTGTGGGCTCAATCTCCCAGCTGTAACCAGATCTGAATGAATCACATGTCACAATGCCAAGTGGTCTGAGTTTCCTTTTTCTGATGTTTTAACCTCAAAGAGGGACCTGATGTGGTCCTCTTTCCTCTGGGGCTAGAGGAGGTTAAGCCTCTTCAACTGGGGAACCTGGAGGGGACATACCGACAACAGTGTCTGGGAGCCAGGGTGGGCATAAGACCAAATGCTGCATCTAGAACTGAACTCAGAGGACTGAGCGGAGAGGTGACACTGGGGAGCTCACCATAGGCACAATGCCAGGAACCGTTTGCTTTCTGCTGAAAGTGGCTGGGCGTGGTGGCTCACGCCTGTAATCCCAGTGACCGGGGGCTGACAGTGGGAGAGAGGGCTACCTAAGAAACCACTCCAGGCCATGCACCAGACAGATTAGATGGCGTGGCTCTAGGGTGCTTGAAAGAGACCGCCCCCGCCGGGCGCAGTGACTCACGCCTCTTATCCCAGCACTCTGGGAGGCTGAGGCGGGCAGATTACTTGAGGTCAGGAGTTTTAGACCAGCCTGGCTAACATGATGAAACCCCTGTCTCTATTAAAAATACAAAAAATTATTTGCGGGTCATGGTGGCGGGTGCCTGTGTTCCCAGTTACTCAGGAAGCTGAGGCAGGAGAATCACTTGAACCTGGGAGGCGGAGGTTGCAGTGAGCTGAGATCGCACCACTGCACTCCAGCCTGGGCAACAGAGCGAGACTCC
>NW_012105875.1:490666-494904 GCF_000951045.1 Mandrillus leucophaeus
AAAGAAAGAAAGAAAGATGGAGGGAGAAGGAAGCAAGGGAGGGAGGCAGGAGAAAGAAAGAAGTTAATGTTATACAAATGGAGGTAGAGCAGAGGGTATCCAGAGGTCAGTAATTCAGCGATTCAAAGGAAACATTGAGAAACTATCTTTCTCCTCTGCTGTCCTCTGCATGTTTCCATGATGATGGCCATAGCTGCAGCATCATGGCCTCGTACAACCATATCCAAAGCCAGAAGTGGGGGACCTCTCATCCTTGTCTTTCCAGAAGCCCCATCCCCTAGCAGACTTCCCCTCATACCTCCTTGGCCAATATTGAGCCAGCCAATCCCTGGCAAGATGATAGACTTATCATGATTGACTTCACCTAATCAAGATTCAGTCCCTGGGGTTGAGAAATGTTCCAGTCTCTCCTATGGATCATGGCTGCCCCAGAGTCTGGACAAATATGGGGTTTGAGAAGGGGGAAATGAAAAAAATACGGGGTTTGAAAAGGGGGACATGGTGAAAATATGGGGTTTGAAAAAGGGGAAAAGAAAAAGAAGAAATGGATCAATAAGGATCGGTCAGAAAGACAAGTTACCCTAGGCATTTCAACAGAAGGAATTTAATGCAGGGAGTTGGGAAGGGTTGGGAGAGCAAAAGGGAGAAGCAGGGGAGCTGGAGAGTAGAGAGGAAGAAATTGAGGGTTCAGTTACTGTGGCTGTGTGACATATTTCCCCCCAAAACTTGGTGGCATAAAACAATTCAGGACTGTGAATCAGGATTTGGGGGTGGGGTGTGATGGTTAATACTGAGTGTCAATTTGATTGGATTGAAGGATGCAAAGTATTGATCCTGGGTGTGTTTGTGAGGGTATTGCCAAAGGAGATTAACATTAGCTTCTAATTTAAGATTACCAATTTCAGCCGGGCGCAGTGGCTTATGCCTGTAATCCCAGCACTTTGGGAGGCTGAGGCGGGGGTATCACCTGAGGTTGGGAGTTCAAGACCAGCCTGATCAACATGGAGAAACCCCATCTCTACTAAAAATACAAAATTAGCCGGGTGTGATGGCTCATGCCTGCAATCCCAGCTACTTGGGAGGCTGAGGCAGGAGAACCGCTTGAACCCGGGAGGTGAAGGTTGTGGTGAGCCAAGATTGCACCATTGCACTCTACCCTGGACAACAAGAGTGAAACTCCGTCTCAAAAACAAAAAAAAACCAAAAAAACAAGATTACCGATTATCAATTTCACTTTGAGTTCATCAACAGGGAGATCATCTTGGTGGGCTTAATCTACTCACACAAGCCCTTTAAAAGTAGAATGTTTTCTCTTGCTGGTAGTAGAAGGGGAAGTTAGATTTGAAGCATGAAAAGGGTTTGATGCGGCATTGCGGGCTTGAACATTGAAGGAATCAGGTGGAAAAGACCTAAGAGTAGCCTCTAGGGGCCAAGAGTGACCTGAGACAAGAGCCAGCAAGAAAGTGGGGGCCTCAGTTCTATAACTGCAAGTAGCTGATTCTGTTGAACACCTGAATGAGCTGTTTTTTGGTTTATTTATTTATTATTTATTTATTTTGAGACAGAGTCTCGCTCTGTTGCCCAGGCTGGAGCACAGTGGCACGATCTTGGCTCACTACAACGTCTACCTCCCAGGTTCAAGGGATTGTCCTGCCTCAGCCCCTGACTCCCACCCCGGTAGCTGGGATTACACGCCCGGCTAATTTTTGTATTTTTAGGAGACGGGGTTTCACTATGTTGGCCAGGCTGGTCTCGAACTCCTGACCTCTGGTGATCCACCCACCTTGCCCTCCCAAAGTGCTGGGATTACAGGCGTGAGCCACCGTGGCCCGCCATTTTATTTTATTTTATTGAGAGACAGAGTCTTGTTCTGTGGCCCAGGCTGGAGTGCAGTGGCGCCATCTCAGTTCATTGCAACCTCCGATTCCCAGGTTCAAGGGATTTTCCTGCCTCAGCTTCCCAAGTAGCTGGGACTACAGGCGTGTTCCACCACAACCAGCTAATTTTTGTCTTTTTTAGTAGAGACAGGGTTTCACTTTATGTTGGCCAGGCTGGTCTCGAACTCCTGACCTCAGGTGATCTGCCCGTCTTAGCCTCCCAAAGTGCTGGGATTACAGGTGTGAGCCACCGCACCTGGCCCACCTTAATCAATTCAGTAATGTTAAGTATATTCACATTATCATGGAATCAATCTCCAGAACTTTTTCATTTTGCAAAACTGAAATTCTATACTCATTAAACAGCTCCTCCTTTCCCTCTTCCCAGTCCCCAGCCACCACCATTCTACTTCCTATTTCTATGAATTTGACTACTCTAGATACCACGTATAAGTGAAATCATACAGTATTTGTCATTTTGGGACTGGCTTATTTCACGTAGCATAATGTCCTCAAGGTTCATCCATGTTACAGCGTGTGTCAGAATTTCCTTCCTTTTTAAGGTTGAATAATATTCCATTGTATGGATAGATCCAAATGTTGATCTATTCATTGGTTGATGGACACTTGGGTTACTTTTGCCTCTTGGCTATTGTGATGCACATGCTGAATGATGCTGCAATGATCATAAGCATGGTTATACAACTCTCTCTTCAAGACCATGCTTTCAATTATTTTGGATATATACCCTGTAGAACGGGTGGATGATGTGGTTATTCTTTTTTTTTTTTGAGATAGATTCTTGCTCTGTTGCCCACCAGGCTGGAATGCAGTGGCGCAATCTCGGCTCACTGCAACCTCTGTCTCCCGGATTCAAGCAATTCTTCTGCCTCAGCCTCCTGAGTAGCTGGGAGCCACAACACCTGGCTAATTTTTGTATTTTCAGTAGAGACAGGGTTTTACCACGTTGACCAGGCTGGTCTTGAACTCTTCACCTCGTGATCCACCCTCCTTGGCCTCCCAAAGTGCTGGGATTATAGGCATGAGCCACCGTGCCTGGCCTGATGTGGTAAATCTATGTTTAATTTTTTGGGGGACCACCATACTATTTTCCATAGTAGTTACATAATTTTGCATTGCCACCACCACTTGTTATTTTCTGGTTTCTGTCTGTGTGTGTGTGTGTGTTTTAATTGTTTACATTTTTTTAGAGACAAGGTCTCACTCTGTCACCCAGGCTGGAGTACAGTGGTGCAATCACAGTTCACTGCAGCTTCGAACGTCTGGGATCAAGTGATCCTCCCTAGTAGCTGGGGCTATAGACATGTGCCACTATATCCAGATAAATTTTTTTTTTTGGTAGAGACAGAGTCTTGCTCTGTTGCCCAAGCTGGTCTCAAACTCCTGGGCTCTCGCAATCCTCCTACCTCAACCTCCCAAAGTGCTGGGATTTTGAGTGAGTCATCATGCCCTGCTTCTTTTTGTTGTTTTTTACAGTAGCCTTCCTAACGGGTGTGTACACATGGGTGCTATTTTAAGCCCCTAGGCTTGTGGTAATTCATTACTCGGCACTAGGTACCCTTGGGTGAGAATGTCAAGGGGACCACAGGTGTGTGCCACCATGCCTGGCTAATTTTTTTAATTTCTTGTAGAGACAGGGTCTTCACCCGTTGTGAAGGTTGCCCGCCCCAAGGTATGGGTGTGAAGGAACCTGGGGGTGGTGAGGAAGGAAGGCAACATCTCTGCCAGACTGGAGTCTCTGGGGGATGAGTCCCGGATATGACCCATCCTGGCTGAGTCCAGAGTCCATGGCAGGTGGTCAGGAAATGTTTGTGGAAAACAGTCATTTAATGGTCCTGGAATCTGCAGGGGTAAAAGGGACTTGGGGGATAGGGTGGGGCTAACCTGGGTGAAGAATTTGATGTTATTGTACATTGCTAATTTTCCATAGGGGCATACATGTAGGCATATTATTCAAGTTTTTAAATTTTATTATAAATTATTTAAAACAAATAAAGAATAAGTGGAGTCTCCTGGCACTCAGTTGAAAGACAAAAAACATCAAAACATTTGAAATACACGCTCAGGGGCCACAGCCTTCCCTGGCCACAGCTCCTTTCCTCTCTCCTCGCCTGAGATCACCTCTATCCTGCACATGATATCTCTAATTTTGTCACCTACAGGCATGCTTTTAATTTTTTTTTTTTTTTTCCAGACAAAGTCTTACTCTGTTGCCCAGGCTGGAGAGCAATGGTGCTATCAATAGCTCACTGCAGCCTCAACCTCCTGGGCTCAAGTGATCCTCCTGCCTCAGCTTCCTGAGTAGCTGGGACCACAGACATGCGCCACCATGCCCAGTTC
>NW_012105875.1:496854-501327 GCF_000951045.1 Mandrillus leucophaeus
AAAAAAAAAAAAAAAAAATTGCACGCCGTATGCCTTTCATGCATTTTTTTAAAAAATTCAAAAATGTGTAATTAAATGAAATTGAAAGTTACAGTTAAAAATTAGAAGTAAGAGGCCAGGTGCGATGAGTCACACCTGTAATCCCAGCACTTTGGGAGGCCAAGGTGGGAGGATCATTTGAAGTCAGGAGTTCGAGACCAACCTGGTCAACATGGTGAAACCCTGTCTCTACTGAAAAATGGAAAAATTAGCCAGGTGTGGTGGCGCTTGCCTGTAATCCTAGCTACTTGGGAGGCTGAGGCAGAATAATCGCTTGAACCCAGGAGGTATAGGTTGCAGTAAGCCAAAATCACGCCACTACACTCCAGCCTGGGCAACAGAGAGAGACTCTGTCTCAAGAAAAAAAAAAAAGTAAGAAACAGTGAAGTGGCCCTCACCTCCCCAGGTGTGCTCCACTCCCCAGGTGCCATTTCCATCCAGATGGGGCCCCCTAGACATCCTTTTTCCCCTGCAGACTCCAGGGAGTGGTCAGTGAAATTCCTTCAGTCATGAAAAGGTCCATCGGATAGATCTTTAGGAGCAGGGATGCTCAATTGAAGGAAATGTGTGCATTTAATTCATTAATAAGTGTTGTCAGATTTGCCTCAAGTGTTTCATCTGGGGCCTTCCTGCATGGGGAACACCTCTTTCTCTCCATCAGGCCGAATCCAACTTCCCAGCCATCCCTTCTGCCTCCTCCCACCCTCTCTCTTTGAACCTTCCAAGTGAACCTTCCAAGGCCACAACTTGGGGTTCTGACCAGTGTTGTGCTGAGCCACGTGGGACCTGATACAAAAGGCACTATTTACTCATGCCCCTCTGTCATGGTTTCATGATTTCATGTTTTTTTTTTTTCTTTTTTTTTTGAGACAGGGTCTGACTCTGTTGCCCAAGCTGGAGTGCAGTGGCTTGATCTCAGCTCAATGCAACCTCCGCCTCCTGGGCTCAAGCCATCCTCCTACCACAGCCTCCAAAGTAGCTGGCGCTATAGCGCCTGCCACCAAGCTCAGCTAATTTTTGTAGAGACCAGGTTTTGTCACGTTGCCCAGGCTGGTCTCTAACTCCTGGGCTGAAGCAATCCACCCACCTCGGCCTACCAAAGTGCTGAGATTACAGGTGTGAGCCACTGCACCTGGCCCTCACGTATTTTTTTGTTTTTTGTTTTTTTGAGACAGAGTCTCTTTCTGTCACCGAGACTGGAGTGTAGTGGTGTGATCTCAGCTCACCTCACTCCTAGCTTGTTACGGGAAAACCTGTGGGTTGGCTGGGCTCAGCTGTATGGTTCTTCTGCCCCCATGTGGTGTTGGCTGGGGTTACACCTGTGCCTGCATTCAGCTGGAGCTCATCTGTGGCTGAAATGTCCTGGATGGCTTCAAGCTCATCTCCATGTGGCTGCAGTCTCTACATGAGGTCTCTCCAGCAGGGTAGCAGGACCTCTTCGAATAGAAGCTTTGGAGAAAGAAGGAGAAAACAGGAGCTGAAACCTGTTAAGGCCTGGGTTTGGGAGTCTCAGAGTGTCACTTCTTGTGAAAAAGAAAGTCACAAGACTGGCCCAAATTTAAGGGAAGGGGAAAGAGACTCTGCCTCTTGCTGGAAAGAGTGGCACATGCCCACAGGGAGGGGAAAATTGCCAGCGGCAGTCTACCCCTTCCCCAAACCCCTTCCCCAACTGCCCATCTCTATCTTCTTGCTTGCTTTTCCTTCGTTTTTCTTATCATTACTTGACACTATCTTAATTACTTTTGCTTATAAGCTCCATGAGAGCAAGGACTGTTTTGTTTTGTTTTGTTTTTCGTTGTTTTTTGAGACAGAGTCTTGCTCTATCACCCAAGCTGGATTGCAGTGGCACAATCTCGGCTCATGGCAACCTCTGCCTCTTGGGTTCAAGCAATTCTCATGGCTCAGCTTCCCGAGCAGCTGGGACTACAGGTGCCCATCAGGACACCCGGCTCTTCTTTTATTTATTTTTTATTTATTTAGTAGTTTTAGTAGAGATGGGGTTTTGCCATGTTGGCCAGGCTGGTCTCAAACTCTTGACCTCAAGTGATCCACCCAAAGTGCTGGGATTACAGTCGTAAGCCACCATGTCTGGCCCTTTTTCTTCTTTTTTCTTATCACTACTTGACACTACCTTAATTACTTTTGTTTACTATCTATATATTTAAAAAATATATAAGCTCCACGAGAGCAAGGGCCTTCTGTGTCTTATTCATCACTGTATCAGTACCTAAAACTGTGCCTAGCACCTAAAAGACAGCCAATATTTACATAAATATTGAATATGAATCCCTGAGGACTGATTTCAGGTTTACCCAGGTTGTGGAGAGTGGAGAGAAGGTGGAGGCCACCACATGTATATATTCCTAGGGACATGCTTTAGAATTTCTAAGAGACACAGAGAGAAAGGGCAGGCAGGAAAGGAGGCTTGGGAGTGGGCAGGAGAAATGGTTCAGGGACTGTCTTTGTCACTGCTGTGTCTCCAGCCTCGACCAGCCAGGGCCTGGCTCACAGTAGGTGTCTGGAAAGCATGTGTTGAATGAATTAACGTTCTCCAAAAATCCTTCACGGACTCCATCCCCACCCCTAGGCTGGGTCAGGCACCCCCATGGCTCCCACACCTCTCTGGGCAGCTTCAACCCCATTGTGGCCACCGTGGGTCATCACTGTCTGAGGACGGAGGTGTGTTCCCTTCTAGACTCAGAGTCCACAGGGTTGGTGCTGTCTCAGTCACCAGTGGATCCCCAACATCAACCAAGGGGTCCTTGGAGGTAGTAAGTATACTTTCCATCAACCTCCTCTCTCTGGGGTAGAGCCGGCCCCATCATTGCTGTATTCTCACCCCAGAGGGACACAGAGTAGACACTCACAGAACACCTTCGTTGATTCTAAGATAGATTCTTTTTCCTTTTTCTTTTTCCACGTTTTAACAATTTTTTTTTAAGAGACAGAGTCTCACTGTTGCCCAGGCTAAAGTGCAGTGATGTGATCACAGGCCACTGCAGCCTTGACCGCCAGGGCTCAAGCAATCCTCCCACCTCAGCCTCCTGAGTAGCGAACCACAGGCACACGCCACCATGCCTGGCTAATTAAATTTTTTGTGTGTGTGGAGACGGGGTCCCCCTATATTGCCCAGGGTGGTCTCAAACTCCTGGGCTCAAGAAATCCTCCTGCCTTGGCCTCCCAAAGTGTTGGGATTACAGGTGTGAGCCACTGGGTCTGCTGCAATTTTTCAAATAAGACAACTGACTGGGTACAGTGGCTCACATCTGTAATCCCACTTTGGGAGGTCGAGGCGGGGGGATCACCTGAGGTCAGGAGTTTGAGACCAGCCTGGCCAATTTGGTGAAACCCCATCTCTACTAAAAATACAACAATTAACCAGGCGTGGTGGCACGTGCCTGTAATCTCAGCTACTCGGGAGGCGGAGGCAGGAGAATTGCTTGAACCTGGGAGGCGGAGGCTGCAGTGATCTGAGATCGCGCCATTGCACTCCAGCCTGGGTGACAGAGTGAGACTCTGTCTCAATAAGTAAGTAAATAAATAAATAAATAAAACAAGACAACAGTGAAGTTTGCTGCATCATTTGCCTCTTCCTTCACAAAAGATTTCTCTGTAGCATGCGATGCTGTTTGATAGCATTCTACCCACGGTAGAACTTTCAAAATTGAAGCCAGTCCTCTCAATCCCTACTACTGCCTTATCAAGTAAGTTTATGTCATATCCTAAATCCCTTGTTGTCATTTTAACAATATTCACAGCATCTTCACCAGGCACAGATTCTATCTCAAGAAACCACTTTCTTTGCTCATCCATAAGAAGCAACTCCTCGTCTATTCAAGTTTGATCATGAGATTGCAGCAATTCAGTCGCATCTTCAGACTCTACTTCTAATTTTAGTTCTCTTGCTATTTCTAGCACATCTGCGGTAAATGCCTCCACCGAAGTCTTTTTGTTGTTGTTTGTTTGTTGAGATGGAGTCTTGCTCTGTCACTCAGGATGGAGTACAGTGGCGCGATCTCGGCTCACTGCAACATCCGCCTCCCAGGTTCAAGCAGTTCTTTTGCCTCAGTCTGCCGAGTATCTGGGATTACAGATGCATACCACCATGCCCAGCTAATTTTTGTATTTTTAGTAGAGATGGGATTTTGTCACATTGGCCAGGTTGGTCTCAAACTCCTGACCTCAGGTGATCCACCTGCCTCAGCCTCCTAAAGTGCTGGGTTACAGGCATGAGCCATCATGCCCTGCCATTGTTTTTTTTTTTTTTTTTTTTTTTTTTTGAGACAGGGTCTGGCTCTGTGGCCCACTCTGGAGTACGGTGTTGTGGTCATAGCTCACTGTAACCTTCAACTCTTGGAATCAAGCAATTCTCCCTCATCAGCCTCCCAAGTAGCTGGAACTACAGGCATGTGTTACCACACTTAGCTAACCTTA
>NW_012105875.1:502122-508999 GCF_000951045.1 Mandrillus leucophaeus
TGGGAATGGTGGCGCATGCTTGTTGTCCCAGCTACTTGGGAGGCAAAGGTAGTAGAGATTGCCTGAGCCCAGGAGGTGGAGATTGCAGTGAGCCAAGATCATGCCACTGCACTCCAGCCTGGGTGGCAGAGCAAGACCCTCTTCTCCACCACATACCCCCACCCCCGGCAAAAAAAAAACACATAGTATCTGTGAAGGACAATACAGCTGAGTGCAATAAAATGAGGTGTGCCTGAGATTGAATTTATTATTGAATGAATGAAAGTTCTCTCTCAACTCAGGGTTTTTGCAGAGGCTGGTCCCTTAGCCTGGGATGCAACTCCCTAATGTGCCATCTGGCTCACTCCTACTTATCCTTTGGATCTCAGGTCAGGTGCCCCCTCCTCCAGGAAGCCCTCCCTGACTCCCAGGCTGAGTCAGGCATCCCCCTTTGTGCTCCCACAGCCCTCTGGGGTCCCCCATCCCAGAGCTGCCCCCTCTGTCATCATTATCTTGGGATGGATCTGACTCCACCACTGGACTCTGAGTCCTGTGGGGGCAGAACCTGGGGCTGTCTTGTTCATTGCTGTGTTTCCAGCATGCAGATAGGCAGGGTGCAACCCCTCCCTGGCTGGTGCTCTGAGGAGCTGCTGGGGGCATCCTTGGGAACATGCCAGTCTGCATCGGTGCATATGTGCAGGCAGCGGTGGCTCTCTTTCTTGATCCACAATCATCCTGGGCTGCAATTATCTCCATTTTCTTGGGTCTGGAGCCCCTGAAGCAGTGCCTGGGTTTGATGCATCTCTGGGGCCCTAGCTGCTGCAGCAGAATGAATGAGGTTCCTGAATGGAGTCAGTGGGTTTCGGGGTTTCTGTATATGTTGTCAGTGTGTAATTGTGTCTCTTAAAGTCTGCACGTCTGTGTCCCTGAATGAGGGTGTTTGTGAGGCTTTGGTAACTGTGTGTTTGTCTGAGTCTTGCTTTCCTTCAATGACTCTGTTGTTTTGTTTCGTTTAGAGACAGAATCTTGCTCAGTCACCCAGGCTAGAGTGCAGTAGCACGATTATGACTCACTGCAGCCTTGAACTCCTGGGCTCAAGCAATCCTCCTACCTCAGCCTCTTGAGTAGCTGGGACTACAAATGTGCACCACCACACCTGGCTAATTTTTTTTTTTTAAGAGATAGGGTCTTGCTGTGTTGTCCAGGCTGGTCTCGATCTCCTGGGCTCAAGAGAACCTCCTACCTTGGCCTCCTAAATTGATGAGATTACAGGCATGAGTGAGCCATTGCACCCACCAGCAATGACCCAATTTGTATCATCAATTTTCACACTTGTCTGGGGAACTGAGAGTCCCCTGGTGGAGGGTGGAGTGGTAGCAGGGCCAAGCCCTCAGACACCAAGCTGTGAATCTGAGAGTTTGTCCTGGGGGTGATGGAGACCATGGAGGATTTTGAACAGGTCTCAGTGTTAGAAAGATCTCTCCGTAGCCTTCAGCGGAACTGGAGGGCCCCGTGTGAGTGGGTGGTGAGCCCATGAGCAGCTGGGGTCTGGAGTCCCTGCTCCACCTCCAGGCCCCGCCCCCTGACATCACTGTCGCATTATTGCACCAAGGCTGGCTGACCAATAAGCTGCTGCTTGCTATTACAATGGGTCCTAGCAACGGCGTCTGACCTTGGGTTAACAGGGAAGGAGATCCTATCAGTGGGGAGAGTGTGAGGGGAGAGGGAGAGCCTGCAGGGCAGGTGAGTCCCCCAGGGCTCTCTCGCTGGGCCCCTGTGCATGTGCGGAGCAGGGGCTTGCGGTCCTAATCTGGACTCTCTCAGCCCAAATTCCAACCACTGACTCGTCTGCCCCTTGCTGCCAGGACCTGTTCCAGGTTCCCACTCTTCCCACCCAGACCATACTAGGGAGAGGGCATAGGCAGGAACCCTTCTGACCCAGGATAGGAGGCTCAGATCTGGAGGCAACAATGTCTTTATTTATTTATTTATTTATTTTTCTAAGACCGAGTCTCGCTCTGTTGCCCAGGCTGGAGTGCAGTGGCGCAATCTTGGCTCACTGCAACCTCCGCCTCCCGGGTTCAAGAGCTGGGACTACAGGCATGCGCCACAACACCTGGTTAATTTTGTATTTTTAGTAGCGATGGGGTTTCACCATGTTGGCCAGGCTGGTCTCGAACTCCTGACCTCAAGTGATCCACCCACCTCGGCCTCCCAAAGTGCTAGGATTATAGGTGGGAGCCACCACGCCCAGCCAGGAACAATGTCTTGAGGACACATTTCTGTGGGGGGTGGAGTGCGGTAGCAGAGGATGGGGTGAGGGGTGGGAGGTGAAGAGACGGGATGCAGGGGGCAAGGAGACAAGGCGGGAGGCAGGGACATGTGGCTGAAGGGAGAGTAACTCTCTAGAGGGGTGAAGGAGCCTGGGGACCTGGGTTTGGGTCCTGGCTGTGCCTCTGGATGAGGAGGCCTCACTTGTCTTGTCTGAGCCTCAGTCCCTCTCCCTATCAACTGGGGACAGTGATCCCAGACATAAGCAGCTCTCCCAGGGCTCCCTGAAGACCCTTAGTGAGTAAACGTATTTTAGAGGTGATGGGCCAGAGGAGGGTGAGTGGGAAGG
Organism: Mandrillus leucophaeus; assembly: GCF_000951045.1. NCBI lineage: Eukaryota > Metazoa > Chordata > Mammalia > Primates > Cercopithecidae > Mandrillus > Mandrillus leucophaeus. The sequence goes on from NW_012105875.1 coordinate 504,722, forward strand.
CGGAGGACCAGGGAAGCTCCTGGCGAGGAGGAGGGATCTGAGGGGGGCCATCACGACAGGAGCTCCAGGGGGATGGGAGGGGAAACTGAACCCCGGGAGGCAAGGGCTGCCATGGCAGGGCTGGGATTTCATGGAAATGACTCCCAGTGTCCAGGTGGTCCCCATGCCTGGCTTCCCGAACCCAAGGGTATCTGAACCCAAAGTCAGCCTAGGGCTAGCTGAACGGGGTTCGTGGTCATCACAGCAGCCCTGCGAGGTGGAGGGGAGTATCCCCCACGGAGCAGCTGAGGCTCAGAGAGGGTGAGGACTTGCTCAAAGTCACACAGCTAAGAATATTACTAATGATAATAAGTACAATGACGATGATGATGATGCCAATGACACGTGGCACCTGCCCTGAGCCAGGCGCTGTTTTATGGGCTGTTTTATGTCATAACTCATTCAAGTGACAGAGATCCTACAGGGTGGTTTGTCGTGATTGTAGGTATCATTCTCAGTGTACAGATGAGGACAGTGAGGGGAGAGTTAAGTAACTTGCCTCACATCACTCAGTGAGTATGTGGTGGAGCCAGGATTTGATCCCAGGCAGTCTGGCTCCGGGTCTGGGTCCCCTTCACCCCACCCTCCAATCCCAGCCGCAGCAGGAGGCAGCTGTTTCCTCTGAATGGGTCTGTGCCACAGGCCAGGAGCTGGGCTTAAGCCCTTTCCTATGCAGCCCTGGCTATGTAATTTGCAGAGCCCAGTATGAAAAGAAAATATGGGGCCCCTGGTTCAAATATTACAAAGAATTTCAGGCCAGGTATGGTGGCTCATGCTCTTAATCCCAGCACACAGAAGCCAAGGCAGGAGGACCTTGATCTCGGAAGTTCAAGCCCAGCTGGGACAACATAGTGAAACTCCCATCTCTACAAAAAGTTTTAAAAAGTAGCTGGGCATGGTGGCATGCACCTGTGGTCCCAGCTATTCAGGAGGCTGAGGTGGGAGGATTGCTAGAGCCAAGGAGATCAAGGCTGCAATGAGCCATGATTGTAGCACTGTGCTCCAGCTTGGATGACAGAGATCCTGTCTCAAACAAACAAAGAATTTCAGCCAGTGTCAGCAGAGCATTAAACCAAGCACTGGGCTACTCTAAGCACACAGCCCTCCAAGGCACGCATACATCCGGAAAACTGACCTGTGCCTAGATTACCCTGGAGACTCCAACAGTGCTCCAAGAGGCTGCTTGGTGGTCATGCCCATTACACAGAGAGGTGCTTCATTTTGCCCCTGGTCACACAGCAAGTTAGTGGCAGAAAAGGGATGTGAACCTGGGCCTGCCAGATCTCAAAGCCCTTTAACTTGTGCCAAACATGTGTCCCCAGTTCTTGAAGGAGAAAGAGAGTTGTGGGCTTCCAGGGGGACTCCCTTCACATCCGTGATGTCTGTCTCTCCCCACCCTATGCCAAGGCCCAGGTGGTGTGAATGGCTCCCTTCTCCTCTGCAGGCGCTGAGGATCACGCATCCCGTGACTCTCCCCTGTCCCCCGCCACCCTCTGAACCACTGGCCACCATGGCTACTTCAAAGTTGCCTGTGGTGCCTGGGGAGGAGGAAACCACCATCCTCATGGCCAAGGAAAGGCTGGAGGCCCTGCGCACAGCCTTTGAGTCGGGCGACCTCCCCCAGGCCGCCTCTTACCTCCAGGAGCTGCTGGCCTCCACGGAGAGCACCCGCCTGGAGGTGGGCGTCACGGGCGAGTCGGGCGCCGGCAAGTCCTCCCTCATCAACGCCCTGCGTGGCCTGGGGGCCGAGGACCCTGGCGCGGCTCTCACGGGCGTTGTGGAGACCACGATGCAACCGTCGTCCTACCCGCACCCACAGTTCCCCGATGTGACCCTCTGGGACCTGCCAGGGGCCGGCTCTCCAGGCTGCCCGGCGGACAAGTACCTGAAGCAGGTGGACTTCAGCCGCTATGACTTCTTCCTGCTGGTCTCCCCCCGCCGCTGCGGGGCCGTCGAGACCCGCCTGGCCGCCGAGATCCTGTGCCAGGGCAAGAAGTTCTACTTTGTGCGCACCAAGGTGGACGAGGACCTGGCGGCCACACGCAGCCAGCGGCCATCGGGCTTCAGAGAGGCCGCTGTCCTGCAGGAGATCCGAGACCACTGTGCTGAGCGGCTGCGGGAGGCCGGCGTGGCTGAACCTCGCATCTTCCTGGTGTCCAACCTCTCGCCAGCCCGCTACGACTTTCCCACGCTGGTGTCCACCTGGGAACATGACCTGCCCGCCCACCGGCGCCACGCTGGCCTGCTGTCGCTCCCCGACATCTCACTGGAGGCCTTGCAGAAGAAGAAGGCCATGCTTCAAGAGCAAGTCCTCAAGACTGCCCTCGTGTTGGGCGTCATCCAGGCCCTGCCCGTGCCGGGGCTGGCGGCTGCCTACGATGATGCTCTGCTCATCCACTCGCTGCGTGGCTACCACCGCAGCTTTGGTCTGGATGAGGACTCGCTGGCCAAGCTGGCCGAGCAGGTGGGCAAACAGGCAGGTGACCTGCGCTCTGTCATCCGCTCCCCGCTGGCCAATGAGGTCTCGCCTGAGACTGTCCTGCGGCTCTATTCCCAGTCATCCGACGGTGCCATGCGGGTGGCCCGCGCCTTTGAGAGGGGCATCCCTGTGTTTGGGACGCTGGTGGCTGGCGGCATCAGCTTTGGCGCTGTCTACACCATGCTCCAGGGCTGCCTCAACGAGATGGCCGAGGACGCCCAGCGTGTCCGCATCAAGGCCCTGGAGGAGGACGAGTCGCAGCCAGAGGTCGGCTTGGAAGCGGCCGGTGACAATGGCATGGAGAAGGGGGGGTCCGGGGAGGGAGGCAGCGAGGAAGCCCCACTCTCAACCCGCAGGAAGCTGGGCCTCTTTCTTAAGTACATTCTGGATAGCTGGAAGAAACACGACTCAGAAGAGAAATAAAGAGTGCAGCCCCGCCCCCCTGCCTCACCCACAAACTAAGTCTTAACAAAATCCAACAAACCAACAAAAAAGGCCAATGTGGTGAATGTGAGGGCTGCAGTTGCCTGGAGGGTGGGTGTGGAGGGAGCCTGCGTCTGGGGCAGGGAGGGGAGCCTGTGTCCGGGGAAGGGCAAAGGAGGGGGCACTGGGGAGGGGAGGAGGGAGGCAGGTGGGCCCAGGGCCAACAGGAGTGTAGTGAAAGGGGACAGGAGTGCCCTGGGGAGGGAGGTTGGAGACATGAATGGTGGGCCCAGGGTTCCCAGGGCTTCTTGGTGGTGTCTTTCTCCCCGGTCCCCAAGGGGCCAGGAGGAATTTGTGGGGCACAGGACAGCAGGGCCAAGACAGGAGATTGTGTCCTGCTAAGGTACTATTTAATTTTATTTAATTTTATTTAATTTTATTTTATTATTTTTTGAGATGGAATCTTGCTCTGTCACTCAGGCTGGAGTGCTATGGCACGATCTTGGTTTACTGCAACCTCCACCTCCCAAGTTCAAGCAATTCTCCTGCCTCAGCCTCCCAAGTAGCTGGAATTACAGGCACACGCCACCATGTCCAGCGAATTTTTGTATTTTTGGTAGAGAGGGGGTTTCACCATGTTGGCCAGGATGGTCTTGAACTCCTGACCCCAGGTGATCCCCCGACCTTGGCCACCTAAAGTGGCGCCCGGCCTGATTTTTGTATTTTTAGCAGAGATGGGGGTTTTGCCATGCTGGCCAGGCTGGTCTTGAACTCCTGACCTTGGCCTCTCAAAGTGCTGGGATAATAGGCGTGAGCCACTGCACCTGGCCCCTGCTAAGGTACTTTAGTTTCAATCTCATGTCCCTTTCTGAGAACCCAGTGTACCAAAGACAGCCCCGGGGCCTGGGATGAGCACAGTGGTGTCCAGCAGTGGCTAAACAGGTTGGGGAGAGTGGGCATCTGTGCCCGCCTGCTGCTTGGGAGCCTTGGAGGGGTGGGGGGTAGTAGGGAGAGGGAGGGCAGGTGGCCACAGGGCTCACCTCTGTGTGGTGCTTGAGGAGACAGAGAATGGCATGGGGAGAGAGTGACTGGATGTTTCCTTGAATATCGGAGGGGAGAGGAGGCTGAGAACACAGCTCCATGGCCTAGCATGAGTCTCACTCCAGAAGGATGGAGGGTATGTCTCAGAGCAGGAAGGCACATGGAGTTGAGACATCTGGCGTGTCTGTGATTGGGAAGAATCCTGGTCTCTCCATGGCTAAAAAAAAAAATTTTTTTTTAGAGACAGGGTCTTGCCCTGTCGCCCAGGCTGGAATGTAGTGGCATAATCACAGCTC
>NW_012105875.1:510649-513321 GCF_000951045.1 Mandrillus leucophaeus
TCGTGATCCACCCGCCTCGGCCTCCCAAAGTGCTGGGATTACAGGCTTGAGCCACCGCGCCCGGCCAATTTTTCTGTACTTTTAGTAGAAATGGGGTTTCCCTATGTTGGCCAGGCTGGTCTTGAACACCTGGCCTCAAGTGATCCTCCCGCCTCGGCCTCCCAAAGTGCTGGGATTACCGGTATGAACCACCATGCCCAGCGTATTTTTTCATTTAGTTAAATTGTTTTTTTTGCAATTTTAAAATCTAATTTCAAAGTCTTTTCTGTAGACTGTAGTCACTGTTAGGGTGAAACAGTAAATCTGAACATGTAAGTCTCAAAGTTTCACTCTGTGGCTGGGCGCAGGGCTCATACCTCTAATCCCAGTACTTTGGGAGTCCAAGGCAGCAGGATTACTTGAGCCCAGGAGTTGAAGACCAGCCTAGGCAACATGGTGAGACCCTGTCTCTACAAAAAATTAGCCAGGTATGGTGGCACATGCCTGTAGGCCTAGCTACTCAGGAGGCTGAGGTGGGAGGATCACTTGAGCCTGGGAGGTCAAGGCTGCAGTGAGCCATGATCGTGCCACGGCACTCCAGCCTGGGTGACAGAATCAGATCCTATCTCAAAAAAAGAAAAAATAGGCTGGGCGTGGTGGGTGGCTCATGCCTTTAATCCCAGCACTTTGGGAGGCCAAGGTGGGTGGATTACTTGAGGTCAGGAGTTCAAAACCAGCCTGGCCAACATGGTGAAACCCCATCTCCACTAAAAACACACAAATTAGCCAGGCGCGGTGGCGGGCACCTGTGATCCCAGCTACTCAGGAGGCTGAGGCAGGAGAATCGCTTGAACCCAGGGGGCGGAAGTGGCAGCGAGCCGAGATCGCGCCACTACACTCCAGCCTGGGCAACAAGAGCGAAACTCTATCTCAAATAAATAAACACGAAAGATGTGAAAACAGAAGTCAATGCCCTTTAGTTTGGCAGCACAGGGACTGGTGAGAAGGACTTAATATGGACCTTTCTGGTAAAGCTGGATAGGACTCTTGTGTAGACAAAGTCGCCGGGCTGCAGATCATTGCGCTGTAGGTCTTTGTCTCCTATGATTGTGCTGTGGAAAGATTGTTCTATCAAAGTATGATTTCTATCCATTGCTTTAATGCCTTTACTTTATTCAGGCTTTATTAATATTGGAGTATGTCTGTTTCGTTTTTGTTTTTGTTTTGAGACAGTGTCTCCCTCTGGTGCCCAGGCTGGAGTACAGTAGCGGGATCTCAGTTCATTGCAACCTCTGCCTCCCGGGTTTAAGTGATCCTCCCGTGTCAGCATCCCGAGTAGCTGGGACTACAGGTGCACACAACTACGCCCAGCTAATTTTTGTGTTTTTGTAGAGACAGGGTTTTGCCATGTCACCCAAGCTGGTCTCGAACTCCCAGACTCAAGCAATCCCCTTGCCTCAGCCTCCCAAAGTGTTAGCGTGAGCCACTGCACCCAGATGGGTATGTCTCCTTTTATCAGTTAAGGGTCAAAAGCAGAGAAGCCCAAGTGCATAGGATGGCCTGTGACTATTTCAAAAGGTGAAAGTTTATGAGCCCCAAAGAGTGGCCCTTAGATTTAATAATACCAAAGGAGGAACTTAGGTCAAGGAAGATGTAGATAAATTCTGCCAACTGGGTTTTTTGTTTTTGTTTTGAAATGGAGTCTCACTCTGTCGCCTAGGCTGGAGTGCAGTGGCTTGATCCCAGCTCACTGCAACATCTGTTCCCTGGGTTCAAGCAATTCTCCTGCATCAGCTTCCCTAGTAGCTGGGATTACAGGCGTGTACCACCACACCCAGCTAATTTTTGTATTTTTATTAGGGATGGGGTTTCACCATGTTGGCCAGGCTGGTCTTGAACTCCTGATTTCAAGTGATCTGCCTGCCTTGGCCTTCCAAAGTGCTGGGGTGTGATCTGCCTGCCTCGGCCTTCCAAAGTGCTGGGGTTACAGGGGTGAGCTACCGCGCCCGGCCATCCAATTGGGTTTTTATAGTTCCACTTGTTTGTTCCACTGAGCCAGAAGATTGGGGATTGTAGACAGTGGAAATGCTGAAAAATTGGCCAAACTGAACGCACTTGTTTTATTATATGGCCAGTAGAATGGGCTCCTGATCATGATGTACTTCAAGGGGAGTTCCCTAGGTGAGAATCCTTTTTTTTCCAGAATAATTTTGGCCACAGCTGAAGCAGTGGCTTGTCTACCAGGAAAGCCTCTACCTAATAGGAGAATGTGCAAACCATTACTAGTACATATATATATATAAAAAAATAGTATATATACACATATATATAGTACATATATGGTATATATACACTATATAGTACATATATAGTATATATAATATATAGTTATATATACATACATGTATATATACTATATATAGTAGTGTATACACATATGTAGTACATATATAGTATATATACACATATAGTACATATATATGTACATATATATATAGTACATATATAGTATATATATACACACACTCACATACACATGGAAGTGGGTAGTTGGATAAAATCCATTTGCCAAACCTTGAAGGGCCTATTAGGTAGATAAAAATGTCCAGGATCAGGATATACACATTTTCCTGAGTTAAACTTACGGCAGGCGGCAGAAGTCAAATAGGCTTTTTTTTTTTTTTTTTTTTTTT
>NW_012105875.1:518436-518966 GCF_000951045.1 Mandrillus leucophaeus
TAATCCCAGCTACTCGGGAGGCTGAGACAGGAAAATTGCTTGAATCCAGTGGGCAGAGGTTGCAGTGAGCTGAGATTGTGCCACTGTACTCCAGTTTGGGCGACAGAGCAAGACTCCATCTCAAAAGAAAAAAAAAAAGTAGCCACAGATAAGGGAGTGGCTTCAGCAACTTCGAAGGAAGTGGTAACTACATATCTTGCACAGTTTTTACCATTGTCATCTTTCACATATGATCCATCCATATCCATAGTTCAGCTAGTTCAGCATTATCTAGTGGAAATTCTTTAAACATTTTTAGGGAATCAAAAGACAGTGTCAAACAGTCATGGAGAGCCGTGTGCGGTGGCTCACACCTGTAATCCCAGCACTTTGGGAGGCTGAGGTGGGCGGATCACCTGAGGTCAGGAGTTTGAGACCAGCATGCCAACATATAGTGAAACCCCATCTCCACTAAAAATACAAAACAATTAGCCAGGGGTGGTGGCAGGCACCTGTAATCCCAGCTACTCGGGAGGCTGAGGCAGGAGAAT
>NW_012105875.1:519152-519924 GCF_000951045.1 Mandrillus leucophaeus
TTTTTTTTTTGCCGTGTTTTTGTTTTTTGTTTGTTTGTTTTTTGAGAGAGGGTCTCACTCTGTCACCCAGACTGGAGTGCAGGGGCACGATCTCCGCTCATTGCAGCCTTGATCTCCTGAGCTCAGGTGACTCTCCCACCTCAGCCTCCCCAGCAGTTGAAACTACTTCTTTGATATTTTTAGTGGAGACAGGGTTTCGCTGTGTTGCCCAGGCTGGTCTTGAACTCCTGGACTCAAGCAATCGGCCCGCCTCGGCCTCCCAGAGTTCTGGGATTACAGGCCCGAGAGCCACCGCACCTGGCCAGTCCAGCTTCTTTTAATGTCACTCCCCCTAATATTGTTTCATAAAATAATTTGTAAGTTCCCCAGTGAGTCAAATTCTGTACTGTAGTTAACAATATTGAGTTGGAGAGAACTAGTTATCAGGCCTAAACTATAGCTTTTTTTTTTTTTCCAAATCATTGAACTAGCAGCGTGATCTTTCCAATTTTGTTTTTTGGTTTCTGGTGCCCAATTTTGTGCATCTTTGGTAATCATTTTTAGATCATCTTTTGGTGGCTCTTTTAGCTGGGCCACGAGAGAGATTTGAGGAACCGAACCTTTAACAGCAGCATCCTTTGTGGCATATCAGCCAAAGCTGTTTCCTCTAGCTTCCGCAGAGGCTCAGCTTGAATGTCCGGAAGTTTCCATAATAGCCAAGGTAGCTGGCAGCTGGATGGCATCCAGTAAGTCCTGTACATAGGATCCATTTTTAATTCGATCTCCAGTGGAA
>NW_012105875.1:520872-567732 GCF_000951045.1 Mandrillus leucophaeus
AAAGAACCTGTGGACCTATGCCTGTATTCCTTTAGACTTTCCAATGGTGGTTGTGGATGGCTATTTTAAAGAAAACATGCTTGAAGCGGGAACTTATTTACATGGCTCTGATGTTGACTGACCATCCCATAGGGCCATGGTCAGCCACTGTAGGATGTTGTTGGGTTTTGGGTTGGTGAGATGAAGAACAGGTGGGCTAAACTGCAAGCCACAAGGGGAAGGGGAAGTTTTAATGAGGCTAAGGTGAGGAGGTTTTCACTGGGTTTCAAACAATGTGTGTCAGGCCTAAAAGTGGATGCCAAGGCAGCAAGTATATTGTAACACATTTATGACAGGCATGCAGAGGGATTGGAGAATGGGTAACTCAGGGTGAAAATACTCCCTCACCTGTTCTGCTGAGGGTCACCAAGTTCTGAAGCTGGAGAACTAGGGATCAGGCAACCTACAGGGCAAGTACAGCCCAGCCAGCCCTCAGCCAGTTCAAGAGACTGATGCTATTATGAGAGGTGGCGAGGGCTCTGACAGAGGCCTGCAAGGTGTGGAATCTGCCAGCAGTTGCTGCCAAGTTGCAGGCCACATTTTGTTCATTGGAGAATGTCAGGGTGCACATTGGCACTACCAGGGCCACAGGCTCAGGCAAGTTGACCTATCAACACCATGAGAGGCTACGAAATGAAGACCCCAACTCAGCCTGCATGGGTGTGATAGAAATGGCTGTGGACCCTACAGCCTACCGGCATCCACAGTCATCATCAGACCCTCCAGGCATAGGCATGCCCACTTTCCAGGCTAACAAGTACCTCCAGCAGGTGCTGCTGGACCGTTACAACCTCATTATCATTGCATCAGAGCATTTGACCACCAACCATGCCCAGCTGGCTGGCGAGATCCTGCAGCAGGGCGTTTCTCCTTCCTTTGTTCCAAGATGGAGTTTGCCACCCCCACAGCTGCCACCCCAGCACCTTCTCTGAGGAGAGTGGGCTCAGCCAGATCCTGAATGGCTGTCGACAGTAGCTGGAGGGTCAGGCAAAGGCTCTGGGGGACTGGTGGCAGAGAAGGAGGGCCTGGACCCTTGAGAGACTGCCTACCTCTTCACCTTCACCTTCCAGCACAGGCCCAGAGTGGGAAAAGGTGTCACCCCAGGTACCATCACATGACTGAACTAGACTCCACAGTGAAATAATGCTTTTCAGTTGCCATTCCCTAAGAGTCGGCACTTCTCAGTCACTGGTGACAGAGACCAATCACGTGCATTAAGGAGAAAAAAGAGGATGTATTGGCTCATGTATCTGCAAAGTTAGAGGACTGCAAAATGCTATGTGGCCAATGCAGACCTGGCACCTGTGGATGATGGTGGCATCTAACATTTATTGAGGCTCAGCATAGGTCAGGCACTGATATGGTTTGGATCTGTGTCCCCACCAAATCTCATGTCAAATTGTAGTCCCCACTGTTGGAGGTGGAGCGTGCTGGGAGGGACTGGATCATGGGGATGGTTTCACATGAATGGTTTAGCATCAACCCCTTGGTACTGTCCTCACGACAGTGAATTCGTTCTGTGAGATCTGGTTGTTTTGAAGTGTATGCCACCTCCCCTCTCTCTTGTCCCTGCTCTGGGCATGTGAAGTACCTGCTCCCACTTCACCTTCTGCTATGATGGTAAGTTTCCTGAGGCCTCCTCGGAAGCCGAGCAGATGCCAGCACCATGCTTCTGGTACAGCCTGCAGAACTGTGAGCCAATTAAACCCCTTTTCTTTATAAATTACCCAGTCTCAGGTATTTCTTTACATCAAGGCAAGAACCGACTAAAACAGACACAATTATCGTGAACTCAATCACCACAACACCTCTAGGAGGTAGGTACAATCATCACCTTATTTTGCAGACAAAACAGATGCCCAGCAAGCTTTGGCAACTTGTCCAACGCTCCACAGGTGGTAGATGGCAAAGCTGGGATGTGAACATACGCAGCCTGGCTGCAGGGCTGACATTCTTAAGCCAAGTGCTGTGCTCGTGACAGGCGCTTGAGCCCAGGCAGCTGCCAGCATCACACGGCCTGCTCCCATGTAGAAGCTGATTGAGCGGTGCTCGTTTCCTGCAGCGGAGGGTGAGAAGGATACCGATGTATTCCTGTGTCTGAATTGAAAAGGGTGAGTTCCACCTGCTGGGAATGATGGTGAAGGGACTGGAGAGCCACAAGCAGCAAGCATTCCTGGTGGCCAGGCCTATCTTACAGCCCATCCTAGAGCAAAAGACCTCCCTGCAGCAGCCTATCTAGCTGGTATCGACAGTGGCCTGCCAGCAACATCAGCCTGAGTCCTCCGCTGGGTGTAAAGGCGGTGGCAGGTGACCTGTACATACCTACCCACTGTTCAGAAGGCTACTGCCAGTGTGACTCCTCTGTCAAACTGCCTCAACGGGCCAGCCCCTGCACAAAACCCTGGCGGTGGGACAGGGCCTTCGGACCAAGGTCACCAGATCACCACAGTGCTGGTGGTGGAAATGCTAGGCCAGGTTTCCAGAGGTGCCTCCTTTCACCCATCCTGGGCACCCTGGTCACCTGCAGCACCTCCTTCACCACCATCTACCGCACGCTTCACACGGCCTGGATTTGTCAGCCAGGGAAACCAAGTGTGCTGATTCAGACCTTCCTTGGCAACACTGGCCACAAGATCACAAGTGAATCCAATCAACAATCTCAGCCCTGAGCTGAGCCAGCAGGAGGTGGCAGGTTAGGGCTGGGAGGACACAGTTCTACCTGTCCCCAGCCGTGCTGAAAGGGGCTGGGACGAAGAAGCTGAAGCTCCTGCTCTCCTGGACTGAGACGCGTGCTGTCTGGTGCTATCTTGCCTTGGGTCTCCCATCCTTCTCTGACTGTTGCCCCCACCACCTTTCCTACTCTGGCAAACCCCCAAATCAACCAGCAGGCAGACCCCAGGAAGTAGGGGTAGGGAAGAGACACAGGGCAGAAGTTTTGACGAGGCAGGGAAGAGTTCAGTTATCTAGCTGGAGAGGATGGTCAGGAGGGTTCGGTATAGACCACAACAGTGGGGCAAAGGATTTAGAAGCATTTCGGTAAGAGGGCAGTGAATGTCACAGCTGTGAAGGGCCTTGAGGATGACCTTAATGTTGAAATAATGGCCAGGGGAGGGGAGGCTCCTTGCCTACTATGGTCGGTCAGGAAGTGGCCATGCCAGAGCCTGTGCTGGGCCTCCTACCTCCCAGGCCTCAGCCCTCTGTAGAGACTGGCATTCTGTCCACTTCTGGCCTGACCTTCTCTGGCCCTACTGAGCACTTTCTTCACGGACTCCCCTGCCCTTCCCCACTTCAGTTGTTTCTCAAAAGGCCCCGGATCCCTATGGTATGAAACACCAGGGCTGTATGGGATAGTTGAAAGCAGGACGAAACCAGGGAGAAAAAGATGTGCCACAGGTTGGAGGGCCACGGGGAGGGCAGTGGCTGAACAGACTCAGCTAGCTGGACTGGAGCTGACTGCTTTACTGAACGGTGGATTAATTTGGGGTGGCGAGACCAAATTGGAGACATACTTTGGGAAACCTCAAACTAAGATTATGCACTGTATTTAACTGAGCAGATGAGGGTTGGTACCGTACCAAATCGGAGAGTGGATTTAACTGAGGGTAGGTTCTGGGTTTACATTAAAGGTAGGGGTTGCTGTTTCTAAGCAAAAAGAGGTTTATGAAAGTCACTGTATTTAACCAACAGAAGGCACGGTCTGTACAGGTGAGGCATGGTACTCGGATTAAGGGTAAGTACTTACTACATTTAAGGACAAGTTCTGTTTTTTAAACCAAAAATAAGCATTATTATTTTTTTTTTTTGGAGATGGAGTCTCTCTGTTGCCCAACCTGGAGTGTGCAGTGGCGTGATCTTGGCTCACTGCAACCTCTGCCTCCCAGGCTCAAGCAGTCCTCAAGTAGCTAGGATTACAGGCGTGCACCACCACGCCCAGCTAATTTTTTTGTATTTTTAGTAGAGACGGGGTTTCTCCATGTTGGCCAGGCTGGTCTTGAACTCCTGACCTCAAGTGATCTGCCTGCCTTGGCTAGGATTACAGGCATGAGCCACCATGCCCGGCCAGGCATTGTATTCAACTGGGCATTTAACTCAAAGGCAGGCAACTGTCTTTAAGTGAGAGCAGAAGACACCAGGGTAGTTGCTGTACTCAGCTGCACAGTGTATTTTCCCATCCAAAACATACACAGGGGAGGCGTGATGCCACCCCCGGAAACAGAATAACCCCTTCTAGGGACTTCCTTCTTAGCGGAGACTGGTCTCCATCTGTTCCCCACAACTCTATGACCCACAGTGAATGTGGCCCTGAGGGAAGCTTGTTCAGACTCCAATGGGTAGTCAGGGGATGATCTGTCCACAACGGCTGGGCGTCCAATTTGTCCTGCTTCTCAGAGCTGCATGTTGGGTAGAGGAGTAAATGGAATACAAGAACAGGCTTGCATGACTGTGTTTATTTGAACCACCAGATCTGCTCCAATAAAGAGCTCTCCAGACCCTGCCTCACCTTACAGGGAAGGGCTTAGAGTCAGGGAAGAGGGACCTGTTGCTCCTGTCCCTGAAAAAGGAAGTCAAGATGGAGCCAGGGCTTCCTGGTGCCCATTCAGACTCCTCCCACTGCTTGTCCCTGTGGAGGACGTAGGATGGACCGCCCCATCTCAGGCTGGGGTGGGGGGGAATCGCTCACAGTCACCCCCTGAACAGCCCCCAACTGAGGGTGGGGGACCTGGCCCTGGACACCTCATGTCTCTGGGCCGGGAAGCCACGATCCCTCATCCATCAGGCCTGTTGCTGCTCTCCACCCCGGTGGGGGACGGACGTTCGTGCTCCCTCGCCGTCCACTGGGGACCCAGGAGGTCCCCTGCGTGACATTCCTCTCCTTGGCCTCAGGCCAGCAGGCGGCTGTACTCTGCCAAAGCAGAGGACTTTTTCACCCCATCCCAGATCCGGGCAGCATAGTGGAACCTGTGAGAGGAGGTCAACAGTCGGGGCTGCCTGGCCGGGGCTCCCCGAGCCCAGCACAATCCTGGACAGGTGGGGAAACTGAGACCCCTTTTCTGACCTGAGATGTGACTCTGAACCTCTTGGAGCCCAATCTCCTCAACAGGGATACAGGGAGGATCCTGACAGTGATGGGAGGTGGCCCCACTTTTCTTAGCTCACCCAGGTTAAACGAAGCTGAAGGTTCCAGGGCTTGGACTAAGACCTCAAGTCTCCACCACCTAAACTTCTCCCACTGCTGGCTTTGTGGGTAAGGGTTCAGTTTCCACCTCCCTCCAGAGTCTTACGACACGGAAAACACCTAACAGCAGCTGCACAACCCACAATCTTCCCCCTCTCCCCTCTGGGTCCTGGTTTAGACCAACGGCAGGAGCAGAGCTGGGATGCAAAGCTCTGCCCCATCTCTGCCCTACAAGCCCCGAGGGGCTTCCTGCTGCTTTGTCTGCACTCCTGACCCCTTCCAGGCACAGCCAACTGCAGATGTGGGAGCCAAGGTAGAGAGGCTGCACCCAGTCAAGCTATTTAGCTTTCCAATTTTTCTCTTTGAAGTAAGATGAGGGAGACCTGGACTCATATGCTGAGGGCTCTGGACAAAGAAGTCATGTAAAGTAGGGGCCACAGAGGTAGGGCAGGGCCAAGCGAAAGCAGGGAGAGAAAGCCACAGGCAGGAACCAAGGCAAATGCAGAAGTGTGGACAATGAGACCCTGATGGCTTTCTGGTTCCCATCTCCTGAAGGGCCCTGTTTTCTGTGATCAGGTCCCTGGAATAAATCTTCCTTAAGCTAAATCCGGTCACTGGTCCTACTCCCAGCAATCAAATGACTCCTAGCCACAGATGTGTGGCCTTGCTATGTAACACTTTTCTCTGAGCCTAAATTTCCCCACCAGGAAAACTGGTGACAAGGACCTACATGATGCTGGCTGATGAGGAGGATTCAAAGTCACACGAAACAGCATGTTGCTGCGTGGGTGAGATGCTTACAAGACAGTAGCAATCATCACTGTTCCAGAAAAGGAACCTGAGATCTGGAGAGGAGGGGCTTCATGAGGTCATGCCGATCTAAGAGATGCCCCCTTCTCTCTACGCCAGGGTGAGGTGCCTCAAATTGACCCCCTCTGCAAAGAGCTCTTACCAGTTCTTCTCGGTGAGGATTGTGTGTGACAGCTGTGGCCGGGCCATGGACATCACTTGGCTCCGCAGCTTGCTTACCAAGGACTGGAAACTGGGGTGGCCGCGATACCCAGGCAGCAGGGAGAAGAGTGGGCTGGAACTAGGCCCTGGAAAGTTGGGGCAGGGAGGGTAAGAGGGATAGACTGCCAGGGTCTTTCTCCCAGGTAACAGCATCCTGGGCTTCAACGAGCACCTGAGAGGTGAGCCCCGGCCGAGCTCTTCCTGTACTTTCATGACTCTGAAACACACTCCTCATAAAGGGTCCATGCACCCCGGGAACGAACCAGGGTCTTCTCTCAGACCAGGCAGGCTCCACACTGCTCCCAAATCAGGGCAACCCATGTTGCCTCCTAGACCAGGGGGTGCTGGGTCTCTCTCCGATTAGCACAGGACTTGTCTCTCCATGAACCCGTTGAGGGTAACTGTACCTGCTCTTGGTGGGTTTTCACTCTCTGCTTCACTGTCCATGAAGGGTACCAGGAATAAGTTGACCTCAGAGTCCAGGAAGTCAGGTGGAAGCCCCGGGAAGACATTGCATTGTAACATGGACAGAGTCCCTGGAGGAGAAAATGCTTCAGCCTTCAGGTACCATGTTGTGGGTTTTGGGGGGTGGGAATCGTTGACAGTCAAGGCAGGATCAGGAGGCTAGTCTGGGGGTAGAGACTGACCCACAGGGCTGGATCAGGAAATCAGGAGGCTGTTGACTAGCTTGGGGGGTGATCTGGGAACCCTCACCCTTGTAACGCAGGTGGGAGTGGGCCATGAGCTGGTCGATCATCAGATGCATCTGCCGCAGCTTCCGAGGACAGAAGTCCTCTCGGCGAGCTTTGTTCTGCAAGAAGACTGAGGGTGGGAAGAGACGGGCCCTGTGAGGCAGACAAGGCTTCGCTTCATGGACTCCCCTTTCTCACCCCAAAGACCTGCTATTACCCCTGAGTTCAGATCACTGTGTAAATATTTATGTAACTTCACTTCACTTCAGCACCAGGCTCTGGTTAGGGCAATGCTGGGGACCCAGAGGTGAGTCAGATCTGGTTTCTGCCCCTAGTCTCTTTGAGGCCCTAGCAAGGGATCATAAAATGAGCTGGGTCTTTGCAGAACAGTGGAGCGGAGAAAGCATGAAACAGGCAAAGGAACGACATGTGCAAAGGCTGGAGGAGGGAGAACAGGTGGATGGGGTCACTCAGATGAACCCAATCTAATATTCATTTCCTGAGCTGGGAGATTCCACGGACCCAGATATAGGCAGACCTGGGGCCTGTCCCATTCCCATCACAGAGCCAGATACAGGCTCAGGGGGTCATGCCCTCAACTGTCAGGGTGGACCAGGGCAGTGGGAACTTGGGAGGAAGGAGCAGCTAATCCTTTTTGACTTCACTCCTCACAACTCTCAAAAGTGCTCCACCCAGAACTCCACTCCTTCCCTGTCTCTCCCCACCTCTCCAGCATGCTCCTGACCTTCAGCCCCTCATTCTTCCTCCTGCCCACCGCTCCAGCCCCCAGAAAGCCTCTCACCCAGGTGGGGGTAGTACTCGGTGCCTTCATCGGAGCCTGATGAGCTGCTGGACTCGTGGCTGGGGGATGGGGTGGAGGGCTTCACCATCTCTGCTGTCTGCAGGAACCTTGGGGTTTGGGGTGAGTGGCTGTTGCTCTTGCACTTGCACCCCAGGTCCCACAGCCTGGGACAGGGGCTTCCTTTGAGATTATGATGAAAGCTACAGCCATGCTCAGAAAAATACCATAAACACACTATGTTTCTCACAATTTCAGAGAATTCAGAGATAATCCTCTTGGATACCAATCCATGGACTTACATCAACTGTATAAATTCTTTGAGTTTACCCTATTTTTTTTTTTTAAAGATCATTTTTTAGAGCAGTTTTAGGTTCACAGCAAAACTGAGCAGAAAGCAGGTAGAATTCCCACACACCCCCTGCACATGCACAGCCTCCCTGACTATCAACATCTCCAACCTGAATGGTTCATTTGTCAAGACTCGCAAAGCTGCATT
This sequence comes from Mandrillus leucophaeus, assembly GCF_000951045.1. Taxonomy (NCBI): domain Eukaryota; kingdom Metazoa; phylum Chordata; class Mammalia; order Primates; family Cercopithecidae; genus Mandrillus; species Mandrillus leucophaeus. The sequence goes on from NW_012105875.1 coordinate 529,089, forward strand.
GACACATCATTATCACCCAAAATCCCTGTTTACATCAGGGATCACTCTTGGTGCTGTACATTCTACAGGTTTGGACAAATGTATAAGGGTGTGTGTCTGCCATTATAGCATCACAAAGAGTAGTTTCACTGCCCTAAAAATCCTCTGTACTCTCCCTATTCATCCCTCCCTCCCTCCAACCCCTAATCTTTTCACTGTCTCCATAGTTCTGCCTTATCCAGACTGTCTGTATAGCTGGAATTACAAGTATATAGCGTTTTCAGATTGGTTTCACTTAGTCTGCATCTAATGATCCTCTATGTCTTTTCATGGTTAGACAGCTCATTTCTTTTTAGTGCTGAACAGTATTCCATTGTCTAGATGTGCCACTGATTATTTATCCATTCAATTTACTGAAAGACATCTTGGTTGTTTCCAAGTTTTGGCAATTATGGATACAGCTGCTATAAATATCTGTGTGGCTGGGCATGGTGGCTCACACCTGTCATCTCAGCACTTTGGGGGGCTGAGGCGGGCAGACCACCTGAAGTCAGGAGTTCGAGACCAGCCTGGCCAACATCATGAAACCGTGTCTCTACTAAAAATACAAAAATTAGCCAGGCATGGTGACACACACCTGTAGTCCCAGCTACTTGGGAGGCTGAGGCAGAAGTGCTTGAACCTGGGAGGCAGAGGTTGCAGTGAGCCAAGATTGTGCCACTGTACTCCAGCCTGGGTGACAGAGCAAGACTCCCTCTAAAAAAAAAAAAAAAAAAAAAAAAAATGTGTGTAGGTTTTTGAGTGGATATAAATTTTCAGTTTGTTATTTTAAAATAATTGTTTCAAATAGGTAAGAGTACACAAACCTGTTTTCTAAGGTAAAGGATATTGGGATCTGCTAAAATACAGGGACATTCTCCTCACACACAAACACATCTACAATCTCAAGGGGCTCCCCTACTCTGAGAAGCCCACCTGTAGAAAAGAGCTTAAAAACAAGGCTCTGCCATGTGCCAGCCTGAGCCAATACCCCCGCCAGAACGTAAACTCCCCAAGGAGTTTTATCTCTTTTATCTGTTTTGCTCACACCTGTGCCCCTAGTGCCCAGAACAGTGCCTGGCACACCTAGATGTGAATGAATCCCAGATGGTGGTAGGAATGGGGGTTTCAGAATGAAATCACAGCTTAACCGCATTAGATCTGGTCAGAACAACCAACTCCCCAGCAGGCCTTTTTTGCTGTTGGCCAGACTCTCAGCTCATCCCCGTCACCAGGGTTACTAATACGAACACTAAGTTCTCTTTATCAACCACTTACTATGTAACAAGGACTACGCTGAATGCTTTAAATTCCTTAACTCACTGAATCTGCACAGCGTAATTCTGCTGATGAGGAACTGAGGAGGGAAGAGACACATGCCCAGTAAGAGCTAGGATTCGAAGGCACTGCCTAGCTCTGAAGGAATCTGCTTCCTAATTTTATCTCTCCGCTCCCTACAAGCTCCTGTCTCTTCCTTCTGCCTGGTCCCTGTGCCCAAAGTTGCTCCCCCCAACACCACCCAGTGGTCTCCTGGGGCCTGAAGCCAGGAAGAGCCTTTGTGGCCACAGGTTCTGAGCCAGTCTCTTCTGGGGGCATTTCTGGAACCTGTGGTTGCTTCAGTCAGGACTCCTGCCAGGTCCTGCCTCCCTTTCTTTTCCTGCCTGCCTGAATACCAACAGGATGGCACACAAACCCGAAGGACATGAACAGCAAAACTCTATAGACCAGACAAGCCAGCTCCTCATGCTACTTATTCAGCAAATTTGTAGTAAATATCTACTGTGTGCCAGGCACTGTGTGAGGTGCTGGGGACCTTGCCCTCCTGGGGCTTACATTTGAATGGGGAACAAAGATCACGAGGAAAGCTATAGTATCCTATTAAGGAGAGGTAAATGCAATGAAGGAAAACACAGAAGGCAGGGAGAGTAACAGGGGATGCTGTGTTAGATGGTCAGGGAAGGCCTGAAGTTGACTCGAATGGCACGAGGGAGAGTCTGAGATCTGCGGTAAGGGTATTTCCCACTGAGGGAGGCGGAGTGCAGAGGTCCTGGGCTGCAGGAAGAACAGCCACAAGGCTCTGTGGCTTTAATAAAGGGAGTGAGGCCGGGCGCGGTGGCTCACACCTGTAATCCCAGCACTTTGGGAGGCCGAGGCGGGCAGATTACCTGAGGTCAGGAGTTCAAAAGCAGCCTAGCCAACTAGGCTAGGCTGCAAAAATTAGCTGGGCGTGGTAGTGGGTACCTGTAATCCCAGCTACACTGGAGGCTGAGGCAGGAGAATAGCTTGAACCCAGGAGACAGACGTTGCAGTGAGCCGAGATCGTGCCACTGCACTCTAGTCTGGGTGACAGAGCGAGACTCCGTCTCAATAAATAAATAAATAAATACACAAACAAAAAAATAAATAAATAAAAATAAAGGGAGTGAGGGGAGGCAGTGAGAGAAGTCAGCAAGGTGACCCGAGGGCGCAGGACTTTGTAAGCCACACACAGGCAGACTTTAGATTTATTCTGGTAGATATGTAAAGTCATTGGAGGGGTATGTGTGTGCGCACCGTGCTTTGAGGTTAGATGGTGGTGATTTGCTCCAACTTAAATTTTAAAAGGGTCCCTCTGGCTGCTGTCCCTTGAGGCAGTGGCTCAGTCTCTGGGCCTTTGTCTCCTGTCTCGTTCCTCCTCTCCACCCCCCAACCCCTCAGCTCCTCACCTGTAGAGACTGAGGTCTGTGAACCAGTCCTGGACGACAATCACCACGTGGCAGACCGTGAAAAGGAAGGCAGCAATCTGGAGTGACTGAGGGTGGGCAGGAAGGAAGGGAGGTGAGGACCTCTTTTGCCTGGACTAATCAGGAGTCCCTGATCCCAGGACTCAGCTCAGGAGGCAGCAGGGCAAGGAGCCTTCAAGCAGCTACTGTGTGCCCAGCACTGTGATGGCACTTCTCTCACAGGCCATCCCTAACTCAGGAAAGGTGGGAATTATCACCCTCATTTTACACAGGCAGATGCTGAGGCTTCAAAGGGGTTGGGGTGGGAAATGACTTGCCTGAGGGGCAGAGCCAGGAGTTGAGCCGGTTCTGACTCTCAGTGCAGTCCTCTTCCTACAGCCCTTGGGGCAGCCAGGGCTCTTATGAAGCAGAAACTAAGTGGACCACCCATACCCAGCTCTTCAGATCCTAGGAGGACGGGGGTGGGGATGTAAAACCTCAGTCCTGGGCCTGGCTTGGCTCCCTCACCTGCATCTCAACGTAAGTGTGGGGAAGGTTGTACTCTGGAGGCAGTTTGCGGTCATTATTGATGAGATGGTCTAGGATAGAAGGGCTCAGGATGGGCTGCAGCAAGGAAGAGAACAGAACGTCAGGGAAAGGGCTGCTCACAGACACCCAAGTTTCACATGCTCAAGGCAAATACATCGCCTATCTCAGGACAAAACAAGGTCAGAAACAAAGGCAGGCAATTTCTAATTAGAACAGTAAGGAGAAGCTTAAGAAAAATAACTCAAAGCTGATACACTTTTCCAACTCCTTTACAAATCACTGCTGCTCTCAAGCGCCTCATGCCCAAAAAGAAATCGCTTTCTGCTAATGAATTTTTAATGTTTACTCGAATGAGTCATGTCCCTTCAAGACTCATTTTGTTGTCAGTTGTTTCAGACCCTTTCAAAACTTTGCTAAGATACTTAGGTGAAAAAAAAATGATTAGAGTGAAAACTGGTGAGAATTTAAAAAACTGCATCAGTATGTACAAGAATCAGTGGTGAGCTCACCAGACTTTTTTTTTTCTTAAAGGAACATTCAATCAAAAAACTTTAAGAGCTAAATTAAATTGGCCTGATAGTCTACTGGCTTCTTGCTGCAGTGAAATTCTTTTAGAAAGGGGCTTTCACAACTGCTCGCTTTCTCGAACACCAAACACTGAGACGTGCTCTATTCTGTCTTGTTTTGTTAACTTCTGTCCTCCTCTTCACAGGTCTCTGACTCAGACCACAGCTGGTCTGGTTTGTCTCCAGGTCTCTATGGCCCCTGCACACAAGGCTCACATCACATTTGTAGATTTTCCACTCTGTGTCATCAATGCCACAGTGATCAGAACTCTGTTCCACCAACTATGAGTGCCAACTAAGGGCCAGGCCCTGTGCCCCAGCTCTCAGCCCCAGAGCCAGGGCTCTGCCCTGAAGAGCTTCAGGCAGGTAGGGACTGGGAATAGACATGGTGGCAAATCACATGCTGTGGTGGGAGATGCATATGGACAACAGTGGAAGGGGAGGGCTTCTGAGAGGAGGCCACACCCCAGTGGAATCTTGAGGAAGGCGGCGGCATCAGCCAGGCAAAAACGCAAGGTGAGAGACTATTGTACTGATAATGGTATTAATCACTAAGAGTGTTTAGCACCTGACTCCTCTTGGGTGCTGTCATTGGGACTTTACTTGCATCAATGCACTGAAACCTCACAAACCTCCTATGAGGTAGGCAATATTGTTTTTCCCACTTAAGAGAACTGAGGAATGAAAATAAATAGCTTGACAAGGTCACACAATTCGTTGGTAGTTTCAGGTAAAAACAGGATATGCAAAGTTCAGAGAAGAGAGAGATCAGTGTGTGCATGCTTGGGGTTTGGGGGCTCCTCCAGAGGCGAGGATAGGCAGTCTGAGGGAGTCACGCCATACCTTCCGAATGCCAGCTTAAGGAATCTGGACTTTGCCTGAGAACAGAGGAGAAGCCGAGGAAAACTGCCAGGTAAACGCACGACCAGTCAGTTCTAACGACAGTGACGAGCCTGAGCACTAATCTTGTGCCAGGTCCTGGCCAAGCCCTTTGCCTGGACTGTTCCACTGAATCCTTGAAACTCCTAAGAGGCTGAGTACAGTTATCATCCCTACTTATAAAGAGCTGTGGTTTAAAGGAGTTTAAAACTTAAAGTCACCCAGCTGGTAAGAATTAACAGGCAGGACCAGAACATATATTCTCCAGAGCCCACACTTTTCAGCACTATACTAGAAGATCCTTTATGCTACTGTGTAGAAGGCGAATGAGACGGGGGCAAAACTGACAACACACTAAGGGCCAAGAAAAGACACAACTTGCCCCAGGGCACCCAGCATGTCCATGGCTTGACTGGAAGCACACGGAATCCACGCAGGGTTCTGGCTTAATCGCATTCCAGGAAGAGGCTCAATGCAGGATGTGGCAGGGTGGGGCAAAGGCAGGCGGGGCTGGCACCTGGGTGTCCAGGAAAACAATCCGTTCTTGGGTAATAAAGAAGTCGATGCCACTGGTCTGGTTGCCCCCTCGTTCCTTCATTTCAGCGCTCTGGGCCCGGAAAACATAAGCCCTGTGGAGAGGAGCAGGCAGGGGTGCGTGAGCGCTCTGGTGCTCAGCCTTGGAGGCATCCGAAGTGTGACCCTGTGAGCTGGGCATGTGAGCCGAGGTACCCGGCCTGTTCCCTAAGCTTCCCATCTGCGGCCATGTCAGGGCGCGGGAGGCAGGGGCAGTGCACGTTTTGAAGCACACTTCACTCCCACCCATAATGAGATCCATTAGTTCAAGTGATGAAGCCAGTACACTGAGGTGTTGAAAGGCAGAGACTCTGCCAGTCTGCCAGGATTCAGATCCCAGCTCTCCCTCGTCCTGGCTGTGTGGCTTTAGATACATTCCTTAACCTTTTTCCGTCCGTTTCCTCATCTGTAAATGGGGATAACTACATGATCAAAACTCTGTGTATTACTGTGAGGTCGGTATATGTAAAGCCCTTAGAATGGTGCCTGATATATAGTGATACATACTTTTAGCTGTTAATTACCAAATAAACCTGCTAGATCCCAGGCACTGGAGAGAGAGCATTGAGTGCCCTCCACTCCCACAGTGAGGGAGTTTTGGTCTTGTTCCCAGCATCTTCCCCTGTCAGGTGAGTCTCCATCACTTCTACGTGTGCTGGGTGCTGGAAATACGAGCGCAAAGAAGGAAGAGCTGGGGCCAGGCGCGGTGGCTCACGCCTGTAATCCCAACACTTTGGGAGGCCAAGGCGGGTGGATCACGAGGTCAGGAGATCGAGACCATCCTGGCTAACATGGTGAAACCCTGTCTCTATTAAAATACAAAAAACTAGCCGGGCGAGGTGGCGGGCGCCTGTAGTCCCAGCTACTCGGGAGGCTGAGGCAGAAGAATGGCGTGAACCCGGGAGGTGGAGCTTGCAGTGAGCTGAGATCGCGCCACTGCACTCCAGCCTGGGCGACAGAGCAAGACTCTGTCTCAAAAAAAAAAAAAAATAAAAAAAAATAAACAGAAGGCAGAGGCAGAGCTGGGCCTTGCCCTAAACCACTAAGTTCAACTTGGTGACTCTGTTACTTGGGCAAAGTGATTTTACCTTTTGAAATCTGTAAAATCAGGGTAATAGTACCTACCTCTCAAAGGGTAATTTCTATCTCCCCCCAAGACATATAATCTGTTGTCTGACACAGAGCAGGCATTCTTCCACTTTACAAACACTATACGGAAAACCTCTTATTTGCCAGATACCAGAATATAGCAGTGAACAAAAAAGACTAAGTTGGCTTCTGTGGAGCTTCTGGTCTACTTTACAAATTACCAGAAATCAGTAACTGTGGGTGTTAGAAAGAAGAGGCGTGCAGTGCTCCAAGTGCAGATCATTTAGTTGCTGGAGCCAGGAAGGGCTGCCCTGGAGAGGGAAATGACAATGCTGAGGCTGAGAAAGAAGGAGCTAATTGGCGTTGGGTGGGGGATGGATGCAGAAGGTAGGTGGTTTGTTGTACCAGGACTCAAAGACCAGCATGGCAAGAGCAGAAAGATGGTGTGTGTGGGAGGGGAGGGAACAAGAGGCTACAGACCCTTGTGGGGCGTGGTATGGCTTTGGCCTATGAGCCTAGAGAAGGTGCTGGAGAGATCTAAGTAGAGCAGTGACAGGATCCGATTGTGGTTTGAAAGGTCCCCCTTGCTGCTATGTGGCGAGGATCGGAGGGCGGAAAAAGTGGAGATATGCTTACAAGGCCCAGTGCCACGGTGCCTCCCTCTGCCTCTCTGGCCTTATCTCCTACCCCTCCCCTTCCAAGGCTGCCATGCTCTTCTGCACATACTCTGGGCAAGCTCCCACTCAGAGGCATTGACTGTGCCAGTCCCTCTCATTGGAATGTTCCTCCAAGCATGCTTTTTCTCAAACATTCCCCTTAGGAAGGCCTTCCCTCACCATCCTATTTAAAACTATAAACTAGTCTGGGAAACACAGCAAGACCTCATCTCTACCAAAAAATTTAAAAAATTATTAACGGCGTGGTGGCTCACGTCTGTAATCTCAGGGCTTTGGGAGGCCAAGGTGGGAGGATCACTTGAGGTCAGGAGTTCGAGACCAGCCTGGCCAACATGGTGAAACTCTGTCTCTATTAAAAACACAAAAATTAGCCGGATGCAGTAGTGCACACCTGTAATCCCAGCTACTCGGGAGGCTGAGGCAGAACTGCTTGAACCTGGGAGATGGAGGTTTCAGTGAGCCAAGACTGAGCCACTGCACTCCAGCCTGGGTGACACAGCAACACTTGTCTCAAAAATAAAAAATAAATAAATTAGCCAGGCATGGTGGTACACAAATGTAGTTCCAGCTACTCAGAAGGCTGAGGTGAAAGGATCACGTGAGCCCAGTCTGGGCAACACGGTAAGATCCTGTCTCTACAAAAAATTAAAAAATTAGTTGGGCATGGTGGTGCATACCTGTGGTCCCAGCTACTCATATGGTCGAGGTGGGAGGATGGCTTGGGCCCAGGAGTTGAAGGCTGCAGTGAAGCCACGATCACGCCACTACACTCCAGCCTGGGTGACAGAGCAAGACCCTCATCTCTTAAAGAATAGTGATAATTTTTAAAACCTGTAACCTAGGCCCAACATCACCTCCCTATAACCCTTTCCCATTTTGTTATATTCTAATGTGCCAAATAGTGTGTTTATTTTGTTTACTATCTCCCCTATTAAAACATAAGCCCCATGAGGGCAGATTTTTTCCAGTTTTGTATACCGTTGTATCCCCAGCACCTAGAACAGTGCCTGGCACATAGTAAGCAATTAATACAGTACTTGTCAAACTGAATTAAATCACACAGACCAGATAGAAAACTCTTGGCATCCTCCGTGTAAGATATTAATGGCTTGGACTAAGGAGGTGGGAGTGAAGGAGGGAAGAAACACATGAATTAGAAAAAGAATTAGGAGGAAGGCCAGGCGTGGTCACTCACACCTGTAATCCCAACACTTTGGGAGGCCGAGGTGGGCAGATCACCTGTCAGGAGTTCGAGACCAGCCTGGTAAACATGGCAAAACCCCATCTCTACTAAGAACATAAAAATTAGCCGGGCATGGTAGTTGCAGCTACTCAGGAGGCTGAGGCACATGAATCAGTTGAACCCAGGAGATGGAGATTGTGTTAAGACGAAATTGTGCCACTGCGCTCCACCCTGGGTGACAGAGCGAGACTGTCTCCAAAAAAAAAAAAAAAAGAGAGAGAGAGAGAGAATTAGGAGGCCAAACCTAGACCTGATGAAAAGAGTTGATACTAAAGTCTACCACACCACAGGCTGACGTGGCTCAAAAAGACAAGCCGGGCGACAGGATTCTCTCTACCTCAGGAATCTGAACTGAGAGCCATGGGGAAAATCAGCTAGTTGGGGTGAAAAGCTGAAATGGAAAGAATGTTATCTAAGATCTGGAGCTGTTCCAAAGTGGAGCCAAACTGAGTCATGAGTGAGCAGAGAACAGCAAGGAGAGAGGCAGAGAAACCTCATAGCTCCAGCTCTATGGGATGTGTATTCGCACAACAGTGGTCTTCACCTTTTCTAGACCTCTATCAGCCCACTCTGAGATCTGGTGCAAACTAGGGACCTTTTCCCTAGAAGAAAACTCTGACTGCAAATGTGTGTAAAATTCTGCATATGGCTAGGGGTGGTGGCTCACACCTGTAATCCCAGCACTTTAAGAGGACAAAGCGAGAGGATTGCTTGAGTCCAAGAGTTTGAGACCAGTCTGGGCAACACAGGAAGATGCCATCTCTACCAAAAAAGTTAAAAACTAGCTGGTGTGGGGGCATGCCTCTGTAGTCCCAGCTACTTGGGAGGCTGAAGTGGGAAGATCACTTGAGCCTGAGAGGTAGAGGATGCAGTGAGCTATGATCATGCCATTGCACTTGAGCCTGGGTGAAAGAACAGGACCCTGTCTCAAAAATAAATAAATGAAATTCTGCATATCCTGTTAAGGGGTTAATGGACTCACCGCTCATCCATGGAGGCCAGGGTAGTATCGCCTGCTTTACAAAAAACAGATCCCTGTATTTTTAGGTAACTTCAATGTGTCTGTGTTCTTTACCACCCCAGTGGCTACCATCCATTCTCATTCCCCATTTTGATTCTTCCTTAATGAGATGTTTATCCCCTCCATTCCCAAATTCCTACCTTTTTCCCTTTCCTTCTCTGCCCCCAGTTTTGGGACCTGTTTCTTAAGCTCTCCCCTCCCCAAAACCTGCTCCTGTGCCCTTATGCTTTATCTTCATAATCACATTCCATCCTCACTCAAGAATGTTGTTCAGGCCAGAGAATCCTCATGTCTGATCCTCCCCAGCCTAGAGAAGCAGAGCCATTTTGCCAAGGTGACACAGTAGGACTGAGGCTGGTACAGAAACCACTCTCTGTCTCCAGATCTCTTTCCCCTATTTCTCAGATCGTATCAGCTACCATCCTGTGAGTACTTGCTCTGTGCCAGGTATTCATTAACTTTTGCCTTCTTGATCTTACTTTATCCTCCAAAAATCTACCTGGACAGGGGATACTGCAAATGAAGTCACCTGCCCAAGGTCAACCAGTTATGGAGCACGGCTGAGCCTGAGGTGGGCCCAAATCCAAAACCTTAACAACTACATCATCCCACTTCCTGTCTACGGCCTGTACCATTTCCTGGGGCCAGGCAAGAAGGGAGGGAGGGCGGGAGGGAGGAAAAGGATTGGATGCCTTGGAGCTACACAGATTTAGTCCAGCCCATTATCATCCTCATCTCATGAAGACACTGAGGCCTAGGGAAGAAAAGCAACTTTCCAAAGTCCTTTGGTAACACCACTTACAACACCGGAGCCTACCTTGACCCAACCCCTGGTGGGTGCCCACCTCCCTCCTGCACCCTACCTGATAGCCCCTCACCTCTGGTCCTCCTCTGGAGTGTTGGCTGACAACAACGACATCACCATGGACTTGCCTGTCCCCTGGAGCCCCAGGACACCAACCACCAACACATCAGTCTGATCCAACAGGTACTGTGGGAAAATACAGAAATAAGACTCTGACAAGTCTGTCAGTTGCTGGAGCTGGAATCAGAGGGGAACTCCAGAGACCCTTGTGGCTCCCCCATCTGCCTTATCATATAGGAAGAGAAACTCCTATGGTCGCAACCCCTTCAGCTAGGCATAGGGCCTCTGTTCCGTGTCATGGTAGGATTATGTCAAATGTTCTAGACACAAAGAACAGTGTCTGTGAGAACTCTGAAGTAGAAAAGAGCCTAGCATGGTCAAGAAGCTAAAAGGAAGTCAGCGTGGCTGGACACAGCGGGAAAAAGGGAAATCTGATCTTAGAGAAGTGAAAGTGAGTTGGCCGGGCGCGGTGGCTCAAGCCTGTAATCCCAGCACTTTGGGAGGCCGAGATGGGCGGATCACAAGGTCAGGAGATCGACATCATCCTGGCGAACATGGTGAAACCCCGTCTCTACTAAAAAATACAAAAAACTAGCCTGGCGAGTGGCGGGCGCCTGTAGTCCCAGCTACTCGGGAGGCTGAGGCAGGAGAATGGCGTAAACCCGGGAGGTGGAGCTTGCAGTGAGCTGAGATCCGGCCACTGCACTCCAGCCTGGGCGACAGAGCGAGACTTCGTCTCAAAAAAAAAAAGAAAGTGAGTCACAGGAACAGAAGGGCAGGTTGGAGAAGATAGGACTTGGTGACTGAGGGCTACTGGCACAGATTCCTGGGAAACCTGGGAAAGCACATAAAAGGGAGTGGTGTGCAAACAGGAGCCACCCAGGCTCTCGTCTGTGTGTTTTTTTGTTTTGTTTTACATTCATATGCTGTTGTCTGTGGGATTTAAGAGCCCCTCTGGAAATTACTGAGACCAACCCTGGGCCACCAGCTCTGCTGACTTTCACCACCAGGGGGTGTAAGAGACACTCCTTAAGGAAAAAGCTAAGGCCTGAACTGTGGCTGCTGCTCTTTAGAATTACCTTAAAATTTTTTTTGTTTTTCAAAAGCGAATCCTACAAGCCAGGTGTGCTGGCCCATGCCTATAATCCCAGCACTTTAGGAGGCCAAGGCAAGAGGATTGCTTGAGGCCAGGAGTTCAAGACCAGCCTGGCCAACATGGTGAAACCCCGTCTCTACCAAAAATACAAAAACTGGCTGGGTGCAGTGGCTCACACCTATAATCCCAGCACTTTGGGAGGCCAAGGCGGGAGGATCACCTGAGGTTGTGAGTTCGAGACCAGCCTGACCAATATGGAGAAACCCCATCTCTACTAAAAATACAAAATTAGTTGGGTGTGGTGGTACATGCCTGTAATCCCAGCTACTCGGGATGCTGAGGCAGGAGAATTGCTTGAACCCGGGAGGCAGAGGTTGCAGTGAGCTGAGATCGTGCCACTGCACTGCAGCCTGGGCAACAAGAGTGAAATTCTGTCTCAAAAAAACAAAAAAAAAAATACAACTATCTGTATGTGGTGTCGCACACTTGTGGTCCCAGCTATCTGGGAGGCTGAGGCTGGAGAACTGCTTGAACCTGGGAGGTGGAGATTGCAGTGAGCCGAGATGGTGCCACTGCACTCCTGCCTAGGCAACAGAGCGAGACTGTCTCCTAAATAAATAAAGCAAACACTGGGCCCAATCAGAATTTAATGTGTTTTAACACATTAAAGCTGAATATCTAGGGATGCCCTGTTCAATCAGTAGGCACTGATCATACATGGCTGTTTAAATAAGATTAAACAACATTAAAAATTATTTGGTTGTACTAGCCACATTTCAAGTGCTCTAAAGCCACATCTGGGGATAGTGGCTACCATACCGGACGGACAGTTCAAATATATATGATCTTCATCACTGCAGAAAGTTTTCCTTAATAGCGCTGAAGGGTAGGGCTTGGCTCTTTGTTTTGTTTTTTGAAAGCTCCCCAGTTAATTCCAATGTGAGAGTGGACATAGAAGTGGCAGGGGCAAGGCAATAAATGGACTTGAGCTAATAAGTCCAGGCTGCTGGGTAGGAGAAGTGACACCTCTGGGAGAATCTGAGCAGGTGTGTGACAGGTCTAGGGGAGAAAAAGCAGAAGAGGGGATACAAAGTCTGGGAGACTGGAGGTATGTATGATGATCTAGGAATGTGAGATCTGAACTTGAGCAGGGGGTGCTGGGATGCATGGGGGGGCACTTCGGGGGAGTGACATTCAAAACGGTTAACACTGAGACAGCGTGGGTTTCTTGTTCTTTTTTTTTTTGACACAGGGTCTCACCCTTGTTGTCAAGGTTGAAGTGCAATTTCATGATCACAGCTCATTGCAGCCTTGACCTCCTAGACTCAAGTGATCCTCTTACCTCAGCCTCCTGAGTAGCCTGGATGCCTGCCACCATGCCTGGTTAATTTTTATATTTTTGGTAGAAATGGAGTATTCCTATGTTGCCCAGGCTGGTCTTGAACTCCTAGGCTCAGGCGATTCTCCCACCTTGGCCTCCCAAAGTGCTGGGATTATAGGCATGAGCCACAGCAAGGGTTTCAACCAAATAAGAAGGGTACTGGGGCAGGGTCGAAGAGACTCCCCTGCTGTGGATGGCACAGGAGATCCCAGGGGTCCTGGGGTGGTAGGGACAGTACCTCTTTACCAATCAGTACCAAAGCAGTTCGGTATTTTACCAACTAGCAAGCACAGCTGAGCTAGCTGAAATTCAGCTCTGGTGAGGTGAGAATGTTCTGATTCCACCCCGTCGCACTGCTGTAAGTTGCCTGAAAGCTCTCCAGTCTGGTGTTGCCTACCAAGAGGTGGAGGAAGGGGTGGAGGATCAGAGGATGCAGGACGTGTGGAAGCTCAGGCAAGGAGGGGCCCGTCAGTACCTCAATGGCACTATCACACCAATTCATCTGGTCATCCACCAACTTGATGCTGTGCTTCATGCGCTCTGGGGGCAGCAGTTTGGCCTGGCCCACGACAGCTGGAGATTGGAGAAAGCAGGAGATAGAGAATGCAGTGAGGGTCTGTGAGGAGACGCCAGTTCCCAACCCAGTCCTGCCCGGCCCCAACTCACGGTCCATGGCTGCTGGGGCGGCAGTCCCCATGCCCCGGTTCTGGATCTGGTACACAGGCTGTGTGGGTCTCTGCCCCTCCTTTTCCCCCTTGGGTGGCGCAGGGGCTGCAGGGGGTGGTGGGGCGGTGCCCTCAGGGGTAGAGGCACCTGTCACAGCCACAGGCCCCTTCCCCTCCTCCCGTGGCTTCATGAGGACGATGGGCTTCTCCAGAGGGGCTGGAGCAGGTGGGGCAGCAGGGGCTGTTGGAGGTGGTGGCTGCTTTGACTACAGAGGTAAAAAAGTTTCCGTCAATGGGGGCAATCCCTTCCTTAATGGCTCCCCTCCTCCCTCCTTCTCTGCTCACCCGCTCTGCTGGAGGTTTTGAGAGGATGATGGGGGTTTTCTGCATGACGGAAGTGCTTATCTCTTCGCTGGCATCCTGTGGTGAGGGAGGGCAGTTACTCAGGAATGGCTCACTGGCTCTCCTGGACATTTCAGATCTTTATGTGCCATGAACTATTCTAAATGCTGAAATACATTAACTACCTTGATCCTACCAACAGCCCTGTGAGATAGATACTATTATTACCCCCACTTTACAGAGGAAGAAAATGAAGCCCAGAAAGGTTAAGCAGATTGCCCAAAGTCACAAAGCCCAGGCAGCCTGGCTGCAGAACCAAATCCTCAAGCATTCTGCTCAGCTGCCTCTGCAAGGCAACAAGCCCAGGTGGGAAGGAACTAGGAGCTAGACAGGTCTAGGTGCAAACCTGGTCCCGCCTCGTGTTGGCTGTGTGAACTTGAATAAGGAGCCAGCCTCACCATCTTCACTTATGCCTCATTTTCCCATCTGTGAGTGGGTACGGGAATTCCTTCCTCACAGGATTATGATGAGGATGAAAGGAGACAGAACTCCTCAAGCGCCTGGCGTGGCACCTGACACATGGCAGGTGCTCATATGTGAGAGCTGCTGGTGGCACTTGCTATCCTGATCACCTCTGCCCTCAGCCCCGCTCCTGCTCTAGCAAAGCTGGCAGGCTGATCCCAAGCCTTGACCTCTTCGTGTCTCCCCGACTCACCCTCAGTCTGCTGAAGAGGGGAGAAATCTGAGTCTCAGTCCCGTTCTTTCTCTGGTTCCTTGAGGAACCTCAGGACAGTCTTGACCTCTCACTGCTTCTGTTTCTTCACCAACAGACTGAGGACACTTACTTAAATCCTGCTCACTTCACTGGCTTACGGTGAAGAACAAACAAAAAGATGATGTGAAAGTGCTTCAAAAAGACGTTTCAAGGGAAAAACTACAGGAGGAGAGGCTGTGGACTTCCAGGAGGCTAGGAAGGGGGAGATTATATAGGCTGAGTATCCCTTATCTGAGATGCCTGGGACCAGAAGTGCTCTGGATTTGGGATTTTTTGAACTTTGGAATATTTGCATATTTACTGGTTGAACACCCCAAATCCATCTGCTGCAAGGCTCCAATAAACATTTCCCTTAAATGTCATGTTGGTGCTCAAAACGTTTTGAATTTTGGAGCACTTCAGATATTCACTCTGTACCTGGAATGAGCACTGTGAGGGTGGAGAAGACACACAGATATACCCAGGTGGCGGAGTGTAAAGCACTGGTGCCTGACTAGCACAGACGAAGCAGGGGAGAGGCGAGGGAGGCATTCAGGATGAGGCCCAGTGGGCTGTCACTGATATGGGAGAAAAAAATGGGAAGAGGAAAAATGGCAGAAAGATGCTGAGGTCAGCAGGGGACACAGAGGATGAGAAGCCCATGGGTGTGACAGGAGGCTGCCAGGGCTCAGTAGCATATTTAGAGACAAAGATGAGATTTAGGAGTTGCTTGTTCAGGGGTTAAATCTGAAGGTATGGAGCGATAACATTCCCCAGGAGGGCATCATGTGGAAGGAAGAGAGACGACGCGTTCTCATTTACGCTGTGGCCCAAGAGAAGGAGCAAGTAAGAGCCCAGCTCACTGTGAATAAACTATTCTTCATGTTTGTACAGTTTTATAGCTCAGAAGCTGGCCTCAATTGTTACCTACTTCCACCCTACCAGACATGTCTGAGGTGGACAGGGCCCTAGAGAAAAAAGCCCAGGGGGCAGGTTCGGGCAGTGAGTCACCTAAGTACAGGAGGGGAGTGAGGCAGGGTCTGGGCACAAGCCGATCCCTCCTGATTCCCAGCCTAGGGCGCTCTCTACAGCACGCAGAGTCATGCCATATGTGAGACTAAGCTGGACCTGGATCTGAGTCCTGGACCCAAAGTTTATTGACTCTCATTATGGAAAAGTCCCTTCACCTCTGGGGCTCATTTTCCTCATTAGTGAAAATCAGATCTATTATAGAATCTACTTCATGGGGTAGCTGTAAGGGTTCAGGAAGACCCAAAGGATGTAAAGGACTTTGCACAGTGCAAGCACAGTATAGGCTGCTCAGTAAAAAGAAACAGAAACAGTTATTGTTATTATGACATGACTCTTTAAAACGAGCTATGAAACCTCTCAGCTCAAACTCTCCAATGCCAATTTCACGCAGTGAAATATAAAGTTCTTTCCAAGGCCTACTAGGTCCTACCTGATCTGGCCCCAATTAACTGACTTCATCTCCTCTCTCCCTCCTTCCTCACCCATTGCAGCCATCCTGACCTCCTCTGGCTACTCCTTGAACACGCCAGATATGGGCCACCTCAGGGCCTTTGCGCTTGCTGTTCTGTCTAGAATGCTCTTCATCTCAGATGTTGGCATGGCTTATTCCCTCATGTCCTTAAAGCCTCTGCTAAAAAGTCACCTCTTCAGAGAGACTTTTTCTGACCATGTTATCTAAAACAGTCTCCTTTATCACTCTCCACCCTCTTTCTCCATGAGGGCGGTAGGTTTTCTTTACAGATATATCCCTGGCATCTGGATTAGTGCCTGGCACATGGCAGGTGCTCAATAATCATTTGTGGAACCAAATAGATACATGAATGCCTCTCCTGGGTCCAGACACTCACCCGTCTCTCTCTTTCCCATGGTGCAATGTAGTCCCTCTCCCGACCACCAGGCCCAGAGAGATTCTGGGGGCCACCAGAGCCAGGCTCCTTCCACCGTCGCCGCCGCTCTATCCCATAGAGTCCAGGCTGACTGTGTCCAGACTCAGACATGGTCACCTACGGAGGGAATGAGGGGATTTCAGGATGAAAGAGTCTCTTCCTACTCTACTTGGCATACCCTAGACTATACAAAGTCTCTTCCTTTTTTTTGGAGATGGAGTCTCTCTGTCGCTCAGGTCGGAGTATAGTGGCCTGATCTTGGCTCACTGCAACCTCTGCCTCCCGGGTTCAAGTGATTCTTCTGTCTCAGCCTCCCCAAGTAGCTGGAATTACAGGCACCCACCACCATGCCTGGCTAATTTTTGTATTTTTAGTAGAGATGGGGTTTCACCATGTTGGCCAGGCTGGTCTCGAACTCCTGACCTCAGGTGATGCACCTACCTTGGCCTCCCAAAGTGCTGGGATTACAGACGTGAGCCACTGTGCCCAACCAAGGCTCTTCCTTTCTTCTTTTTTTTTTGAGACGGAGTTTCGCTCTTGTCGCCCAGGCTGGTGTGCAATGGTGCAGTCTCAGCTCACTGAGCCTCCGCCTCACAGATTCAAGCAATTCTCCTGCCTCAGTCTTCTGAGTAGCTGGGATTACAGGTGCCTGCCACCGCACCCGACTAATTTTTTTTGTATTTTTAGTAGAGATAGGGTTTCACCATGTTGGCCAGGCTGGTCTCGAACTCCTGACCTCAGGCAATCCACCCATCTCAGCCTCCCAAAGCAATGGAATTACAGGTGTGAACCACCGTGCCCGGCCAAGGCCCTTCCTTTCAACAGAGCTCGGGCCTGTGGTAGCAACTGCAAGCTGGCTCCTAACATGCACTCCTGACTTCTTCCAAAAAAGTAAAACCCTCAGTTCTGAGCTAGGTACATGGATGGCTATCCGGAACAAACTTCTCATCCTTGTTTGCAGTTAGGTGTGGCCATGTGAGTAAGTACTTTCTGGCTATAGTATGACACTAGAAGTGTGGCTTGGCAGCTTCCAGAAACTTCCCTTCACAGACTCTGGCACATGCCTTTTGCCCCTTCCTCCCAGTGACAGGAATGTGGGTGTGGAGGTTGGAGCTCAAGCAGCTATCCTGGGCTGTAAGGCAACTTAATGGAAGGTACAATAAAACAAGACACAAAGTTGGGGGTTCCACGTTACCCCTGAATTGCCTACTTCAAGAGGCAGCGAAAAACAAATACACACCTATCTCTTACTTGCAGCCAAAACTATTCCCGACTATTAAAATGCTCCAGCATCAATAAACTCACAGGGGCAAGTTCACGTAAAAATAGGATATTCTCCTTAACAAAATGCAGCAAGGCATTTGCTTACAAACCAGCAATGTGATCCTCAGTCCAACAGCTACTCTTGATGATCCATTACTAGTGCATGTCATGGTGGGGCTCCAGCACTCAAGGGCCTGTTTTCACCTGGTACCCCACTACATTTCAGTGTCTGTCTGTCTTCCGTTCCTGACGGTCTGCCTTCCCTCCCACTGAATTTCATTTCAAGGTATCCCCCGTGTTTATTCTATTTGACATGTTATTTAATGTCTGGCTATCTATGCAACCCACTCTCCACCATTTTAGTATCTGTTTACAGGTCCTTAGAGAGTTTTCCAGCTGTTCACACATCATTCTAGGGTGGCCTTTGCTACTTAACTGTTTGTAGAACTCAATGGGGCTATCTGCTCAAGCTCAGAGGTCAGGCTGACAAAGTGTGGCCTAGAGGCCAAATCTGGTCTGCCTTCTGTTTTTGTAAGTAGAAAGTTTTATTGGAACATGGCCACATCCGTCAATTTACAAATTGTCTATGGCTGCCTTCTTGATGCAATGGCAAAGCTGAGTAGTTGAGACAGACAATACAGTCTGCAGGGCCTAAAATAATTACTCTCTGGCCTTAACAGAAAGTTTTACTGAATGGCCGAGTATGGTGGTTCACACCTTTGGGAGGCCGACACAGGAGGACTGCTTGAGCCCAGGAGTTCCAGATCAGCTTGGGCAACATAGCAAAATTCTGTCTCTATAAAACATTTTAAAAAGAAAAAAATAGCTGGGCATGGTGGCATGCACCTGTAGTCCTGGCTACCTGGGAAGCTGAGGTGGTGGGATTGCTCGAGCCTGGGAGGTCAAGGCTGCCATGATCGTGCTGCACCACTGCACTCTAGCCTGGGAAACAAAGCAAGACCCTGTCTCAAAAAAAAAAAAAAAGAAAGAAAAAAAGAAAAAGCAGAACCCTGTCTCAAAAAAAAAAAGTTTGCTGACCCTTGCTTAGCTTGGAAGTATCTGTTAAATCCCTCCATGAATCCTCCCCAGCCCAACCTCATAATGACATAAACAGGTCCCTCGGAGACTCTCCAGAACTGAAGGGTCTGTTTACAAGACAGAGTCATAATTTTGCTAGCCAGACAAGTGGCTTGTCTAGCTCCTCTCTTACTGTGCTACATGACCTCTCCCCCAGCCACAAGCCAGGTTGAAGACTGCTTTCCTAGACAGAGGAGGACAAGGGCCTGTTTACAGATGCTTAGGGAAAATGACTCATTCAATACCGAAATAACTGCTTACAGTCTCGGATGGAGATTCTCCCCAGCATCTGAAACTCCTCCCTCCCTTGCAATTAAGTGTCTTTACACATTATTCCGAAATCTACCCAGCGCTTAAGTACCTGTCTTCATGTCTCGATTGGGATTCCGCCCAGCCCTGAAGTTTCTGTTTACCCGCCTATGAGGATACCCTTTCCTGTGCAAAGTAAGCGCACCATGTGTGTGCTTTTCTTTTCTTTTTTTTTTTGAGACAGAGTCTTGCTCTTTTGCCCAGGCTGGAGGGCAGCAGCGTGATCTCAGCTCACTGCAGCCTCTGCCTCCTGGATTCAGGCAATTCTCCTGCCTTAGCCTCCCAAGTAGCTGGGATTACAGGCGTGTACCACCAGGCCCGGCTAAGTTTTGCATTTTCAGTAGAGACGGAGTTTCGCCATGTTGGCCAGGCTGGTCTCGAACTCCTGGCCTTAAGTGATTCGCCAGCCTCCGCCTCCCAAAGTGATGAGATTCCCCATGAGCCACAGCGCCTGGCCTCCCTGTGCCCTTTATTCCAGGAGCTTCCACAGTATCTGAATGTGGGGAGTTCCTTGGAACTTAAGAGCCCACCTAAGCCAGGTGTGGAGGTTACAGTGAGCCGAGATCGTGCCATCGCACTCCAGCCTGGGCGACAGAGCGAGACTCTGTCTCAAAAAAAAAAAAAAAAAGGCCCACCCCACATGCAAGCTGGGGACTTCCAATGCTGTTTCCGGGCTCCTTTGGGGGGATTTCCCCCAAACTTAGGAAAGCCGGTCTATTTAAGTGTCCACTGATAGACTTCTAGGGTGACTTCCCGAAAACTAACAATCGAATTTACATATTTTTGGTGTCTCCTCAGTGCTTAGGCATCGCTTCACACACTCCCTTCGGGCATCTCCCAGAACCTCAGTGACTATTCGCAAATATTTGGGGAGACTCTCCCGATTCCTGAGTACGTAAGCCCACTTCGTGGGACACTCCCCACCCCAGAACTGTAGTCAATTTGCACATTTTCCTAAGGACTCCCTAGGATTTAAACTCTCTATGGGGTTCTAGAGGGGGGCCTCCCCGGATTTAGGCATTGATTTACAAAGCTTCCCTCAGGGAACCCAACTCAAGTTTCTCTTTACGCGTTATTGGGGCGGCCTCCCCAGTACTTGACGGGCAGTTTGCAGGCTCTACTTGGATCTCGCAGAGCATTAGTTTCTTATTTACACGTTATTTCCGTCCCCCGCCCCCATTCCTGCCAACCCAGTAACGAAATGACCGGCCCCGGACCCCTACTCAGTGCCGCACCCCTGCCGGACATCCCAGCGACCTTTCAATAGCCAAGGCGAGGGCGGGGCCTGCCGGTGCGCGAGCCTCGCGCGGACTCGCGGCTCCCTTACCTAAGGCGGCTGCTGATTGGTTCTCGGGGCGCAGTGTGGGCTCTCCCGTGACGGGAGTCGGGTGGGGGCGGGGAGGCTCACCCCAACCACCCGCCTGTAAATGGCGTCTGGGGGCCAGGAACGTGGGAAAGAGAAAAAGTGGGCAACCCCCACTCCGAAACTGGCCTTGGCGTCCGGGTTGCGGCCCCTAAGGAAAGCTGGCCCGAAGAAGGAAGAGGAGGAGGAGGAGGTAATGCGGGGCTAAGCTGAGATCAGGTCCCTCAGGCTGCTGGTCCTGCGCATGCGCTGAGGGCTGGACGCTCGAGAACCGAACGCGCGCGCCGGGCGGAGCATGCGTGGATGGAAGCGGTCGACTTCAGCACGCATGCGGGTTCCGGAGGGGAAGGCGGGAGGACGCCGGGGCTCTGACTCAATGCGCGTGCGCGCGGTTGGAGCTTGAGGGTGGGGAGATGAGTAGGGAAATGGATACGCCGAGGAGCGGGAGGGGAACCTGGGGTTCGAGTTGTGCCTCTTCAGTGATGTTGGCGGGATGCGGTGGGGTGGGGCGACAGGGAGGAATTTCACTGTTCTGGGCTCAGTGCCAAGAACACATGAATGAATCAGACTTGGCATGCGTCCTGGAAGACACCCCAGCCTGTGGAGAGACTGCCAGGGCCTCAAATCACTTAGGAAAGGGCGCGGGTCCGGTTGGACCTTGAAGGACAGACAGGCGAGGGCACTCCAGGTGACAGCTAAGCAAAGGCGGTGAAGACCCCGGGGGAGAGGTCCAGACTCGCTTGGATTCAGGGTACCCCAGGGTGGGAGGTGAGGCAGCAGAGTGGGCAGATCAGACCCTGAAGGGTCTCCTGTGTCAGTTTTATCCTTAAGGCCTGGGAGATGCAGAATAGTCCGAGAGAGAACCATGTTTAAAACCCTCGAAGGCTGCGTTGGAGGAGGGAATCCGCTTCAGGTTCGAAAATTTAAACACCCGTGGGCGGAGTCTTGCTCGCGCGGAAGAGGAGCATTGGGCGAGGGGCGCGGCCTGGGAGCGCTTGCGCAGTCGGAAGGGCCAGCGGTTCCCCAGTGGGCAGAGTGGGTGAATGGGAAGGTTCTAGCTTCTTATTTGAATTTCTTTATTTTTATTTTATTTGTTTATTTAGAGACGGAGTCTCGCCCTGTCGCCCAGGCTGGAGTGCAGTGGCACGATCTCGGATCACTGCAACCTCCACCTCCCGAAATTCAAGCGATTCTCCTGCCTCAGCCTCCCAAGTAGCTGGGATTACAGGCGCCTGCCACCATGCCTGGCTAATTTTTTTGTATTTTTAGTAGAGACGGGGTTTTGCCATGTTGGCCAGGCTGGTCTGGAACTCCAGACTGCCCGCCTCAGCCTCCCAGAGTGCTAGGGTGACAGGCGTAAGCCAACGTGACTGGCCTAAAAAATGTTTTATAAAATTGTATTTGAACAGGTATTACATGTACATACACAATTCAAGCCTCTCTGGCTGTATACAATAAAAGCAAGTCTCCACCTCTGGTTCCCATTTTCCTTTTCTTTTTTTTTTTTTTTTTTTTGAGACGGAGTCTCGCTCTGCTGCCCAGGCTGGAGTGCAGTGGCCAGATCTCAGCTCACTGCAAGCTCTGCCTCCCAGGTTCACGCCATTCTCCTGCCTCAGCCTCCTGAGTAGCTGGGACTACAGGCGCCCGCCACCTCGCCCGGCTAGTTTTTTGTATTTTTTAGTAGAGACGGGGTTTCACCGTGTCAGCCAGGATGGTCTCGATCTTCTGACCTCGTGATCCGCCCGTCTCGGCCTCCCAAAGTGCTGGGATTACAGGCTTGAGCCACCGCGCCCGGCCCCATTTTCCTTTTCTAAAGCACTGGTTCCCGGTTTCTTTCTGGAGCTGCTGTTATATTAAAGCATTGGAGTTAAGAGCATGTGTTGAGTTCATATAAATAGCGGCTGACCTTGACCAAATGACTTAATGCTCTCTACTTCTACGTCCCTGTTTGTGAATTGGGTGTGGTATAACCTTACAGCATTGCCGCCAGCATTAAATGGGTGAGAGTGCGTAGAACAGTGCCTGTTGCCTAATAGCACTGTGTGTTGTCACTGTGTTTTATTTTGTGATCTACCATGATGATAGTTGTAGATTCTGAGCAGCCATCTCCCCTCCAGGCCTCATCCCTACTGTCATTGTCCCAGTACCAGTACCAGGTGGAGCCACCTCTCCAGGCTGCCACAGATAGAAACACCAGTCACCCAGACTGACTTGAGTCCACCGTTGATGGATTCTGGGGAGAGATTCTGGGTGTTTGACAAAGATACACATGACAGGCCATCTCTGTATTATGTCTATCGGTGTCCAATTTTACTTCTTTGGCTCAAGCCATATCTGAATTTCTCAACCCCAGATCACCCACGATTGCCAGTTTCACATCAGGACAACCCTCAGAGGTAGAATTTTCTTAAAAGAGAGAAAGAAGAGGCCTGGCATTGACCTTGGACCCACTGTGTGCCAGGTTGTGTGTTCTCTGCTTTATATACATCACTATAATCTTCTCCCCTAATTTGTTTAACAGATATTGACCCGTGCAGTGACTCATGCTTGTAATCCCAGCACTTTGGGAGGCCAATGCAGGCAGATCACCTGAGGTCAGCAGTTCAAGACCAGCCTGGCCAACATAGCGAAACTCCATCTCTACTAAAAATACAAAAATTAGCTAGGCGTGGTGGCATGCACCTGTAATGCCAGCTGCTTGGGAGGCTAAGGCACGAGAATCACTTGAACCCGGGAGGTGGAGGTTGCAGTGAGCTGAGATCGCACCACCACACTCTAGCCTGGGTGACAGAGTGAGACTCCATCTCAAAAAAAAAAAAGAAAACAGATGTAGACAAATGAGCCTGGAAAAGAGAAGGGCCTTACCAAAGTCCCCATAGCCAGGAAGCAGCAGGCCTGGATTCAAACCCAAGCCTGTCTCACTCTAGAGCAAGCCTACACTTTTTCCCTGGCACCAGGGAGCCAGCCTGGTGATGAGTCAGCAGTACAGTCAGGCACCCAGTGAGCTGCCTTTTGTATTAGTGGCATGGTGTGCTGTTCTGGAGATATATCATACTTTAACACTTTCTCTATTGATGAGCATTTAGACTGTTGCTAAACTTCTGCTCTTACAAACATTTACTGCAGGGGTTTGTGTGTATGTTTTTATTTTCTAATTTTTTCTTTTTCAGACATGGTCTTACTGTCTCGCCCAGGCTGGAGTCCTGTGATACAGTTGTGGCTCACTGCAGCCTCAACCTCCTGGACTTAAGCAATCCTCCCACCTCAGCCTGCGGAGTAGCTGGGACCACAGGCATGTGCTACCACACCCAGCTACTTTTTTATTTTTTGTAGAGATGGGTTTTCACTATGTTGCCTGGGCTGTCTCAAATTCCTGGCTCAAGCAATCCTCCTGCCTCAGCCTCCCAAAGTGCTGAGATTATGCTACAGTTAATATCCTTATACACGTGACTGCATGTATATGTTAGTATTGTCAGTAGACTATCTCATTTGAAGTGCAGCTAGAATTGCTGGGTCGAAGGATATGTGCACTGGGAATTTTGAGAGCCATTGCCAAATGATCTGTTCATCTCTTTATTTTTTGTTTTTGAGACAGGGTCTCCCTCTGTCACCCAGGCTGGAGTACAGTGGCATGATCACAGCTCACTGCAGCCTCAGCTTCCCAGGCTCAAGCAATTCTCCCATCTCAGCCTCCCGAGTAGCTGGGACTACAGGCGTACGCCACCATGCCTGGCTAATTTTTGTATTTCTCGTAGAGACAGAGTTTCACCACGTTGCCTAGGCTGGGCTCAAGCAATCCTTCTACCTCAGCTTCCCAAAGTGCTGGGACTACAGGTGTGAACCACTACGCCTGGCCCTGTTCATCTCTTTCTCACTTCTGTTCATTTCTTTCAGTTATATGTTGAATGAATTATGGAACTCTAGTCATCTTCCAGGCACAGCTGTAGGCTGGAGATCCTGTAGTGAATAGGAAGAGCACTTACCCTTTGGGAGCAGATATTCTAGTGGGGCAGATGACATCAGATAAAGGATGCTTGGAAGAAAAGGAAATTGGGGGTGAGGATTGTGAAGACATTGCAAAGGATATAAAATTTCAGTTAGACAGGAGGAATAAATTCAAGAGGTCCAGTCCACAACATGGTAAGTATAGTTGGTAACAATGTATACTTGAAAATTGCTAAGAGAATAAATTTTCAATGTCCTCACCACAAAAATGATAAATATGTGAAATAATGCATATGTTAATTAGCTTGATTTAGCTATTGTACAATGCATACATATACAAAACATGTTGTACACCGTAAATGTATACAATTTTTATTTTTCAATTAAAAATAAAGTCAGGTGCCAGGCATAGTGGCTCACGCCTGTAATCCCAGCACTTTGGGAGGCCGAGGTGGGCTGATCACGAGGTCAGCAGATCGAGACCATCCTGGCTAACATGGTGAAGACTCATCTCCACTAAAAATACAAAAAATTAGCCGGGCGTGGTGGCGGGCACCTGTAGTCCCAGCTACTTGGGAAGCTGAGGTAGAAGAATGGCATGAACCTGGGAGGCAGAGCTTGCAGTGAGCCAAGATTGCGCCACTGCACTCCAGCCTGGGCAACAGAGCGAGACTCCGTCTCAAAAAAAAAAAAGTCAGCTTACAGGAATTGAGAGTGATAGAAGTCTTAGAGACTAACAGGTGGCCAGGGAAGGCCGCTTTGAGGGGGTGACATTTGATCAGAGGCCTGAGTACAGTTAAGGAAGGTCAGGAAATGAGCCATCTAAGGATGCTGAAGAATGGCCAATAAAGACCCCAAGGTGGGAGTGGGCCTGGCTGTCCAAGGATGGTCAAGGTGGCCAGAGTGACTGAAACAGAGCAAGGGAGGGAAAGAAGGGCAGGATTGTTTAGAGACGGAGCTCTAGGCAGGACCAGTTTACATAAAGTCTTATAGGCCATGGTAAGCATTTGGAATTTACTTCCAAATGTAACAAAGCCATTGAAGGGCGGCAAACAAGCACTGGCTTGTTCCAATGAATGTTTACAGAGACTTCTCCAGTGAACAACAAAAATTAAAGGTGATTGCCTGTAGGGATAAGGGTTATAGACAGATGTGGGTCAGGGCTATGGGGACTTAAAAAGCATTGTTGTTTCTTTTAACCACATAATTACTAGCTATGCGCAAAAATGTTCAATGCAAACAGTGCTGGTTGCTGTGAGGAGAATGGCCTGCAGGGGCGGAAGCAGGAGATGAGAGAGCTGGTGTCCTTGCCTGGGTGAGAGGGGATAGTGGTTCAGGAAGAGGATGGTGCTGATAGATGAGTTGAGAAGGGTCAGGAACTGGGATATGTTTTGAAGGTAGCGCCAAGGAATTACAAGTGGGGTGTGAGAGGAAGCATGAATCAGGGATGACTTAAAAGTCATCCCAGAGATATGTTGTACAACAGGGTGACTCTAATTCATAACAATGTGTTATATACTTGAAACTTACTAAAAGAATGTATTTTAAGTGTTCTCACACCACAAAAAAATAAGTACGTGAAATAATGCATGTGTAAATTAGCTTGATTTAGCCATTCCACAATGTGTACATATATTAAAACATCATATTATTTGCAGCATTAAAAAAAGTTCTAGAGGTTTTGGGCCTGGTCAACTGCCTGAAGACTGAGGCTATTTTTTTTTTTTTTTTTTTTTTTTTTTGGAGACGTGGCTCTGTCGCCCAGGCTTGAGTGCAGTGGTGTGATCTCGGCTCACTGCAAGCTCCGCCTCCCAGGTTCACGCCATTCTCCAGCCTCAGCCTCCCGAGTAGCTGGGACTACAGGCGCCCATCACCATGCCTGGCTAATTTTTTTGTATTTTTAGTAGAGTTGGGGTTTCACCATGTTATCCAGGATGGTCTCTATCTCCTGACCTCGTGATCCACTCACGTTGGCCTCCCAAAGTGCTGGGATTACAGATGTGAGCCACCACGCCTGGCCTAAGACTGAGGCTTTTTACTGGAATGAGGAAGAGTACTTTTGATGGGAAATCAGCAAGTTTTGAAATTCTTAACTTTGAGATGCACGATGGTCATCAAATAAGTGGTCAGAGTTAGAGGAAAAAGACGGGATTTGGAGATAAAGATTTTTTCTGACTTTTCATTACAGAATTTAGTTTAATTAATTTATTTTGAGACAAAGTCTTGCTCTGTCACCCAGGCTGGAATGCAGTGGCACAGTCTTGGCTCCCTGCAACCTCCACCTCCCAAGCTCAAGCAATCCTTCTGCCTCAGCCTCCCAAGCAGCTGGGACCACACATGCTCTAGCATACCTGGCTAATTTTTTAGAGACGAGGGTTCACTATGCTGCCTAGGCTGGTCTCGAACTCCTGGGCTCAAGCAATCCACCCCCCTCAGCCTCCCAAAAGCTGGGATTACAGTCACTACAGAATTTTAAAAACACACAAAGAGACTACGTACCCATCGCCCAATATTGACAGTCATCTGCATTTTTCTTGTCTTACGGCTTCTATTTTTCCCTCCCACATATAAGCACACTTCCCGCCACCCCCCTGGAGTTTTGTTTTAAGAAAATCACAGATAACCTGTCATTTTGTTAATAACTATACAAGTATGCTGAATTTTCGAGCTGCCTATGTATAGATGATATTTAAAGCTGTGATTTGCTGAGATCATCTAGGCTGAGAGGTTGAAGACAGCAGGGACTAGGCCTGAGCCTCCCTCATGTAGGAGCCAGGATCCTGGAGAGGGGCCGAGATGGAGCCAGGAGTGTCAGGAGAAGGGATGACCTGGCGCCATGGGAGCAAAGGGTTCCAAAGAGAAGATAATGGACTAAGGAGCAGAGACACGGGGCAGCAGCTGGAAGCGGATGTGGGGTCCACCATGGAAAAGACATGGCTTTTGATCCCCCATCTAACTGTGTTATGGAACCTTCTCAGTATCTATAAGGAAAAACATATAAGTACTCATTTTTCTTTATCTTTTTTTTTTGTGTGTGAACTATAACTTAAGTGTGGTAAAGTATATAAAGGGCACAGATCTTAAGTGTACCGGGCAATGAATTTTTACAAATTTATGCATCCATGTAACTGCTAATCAGAGAACATTTCCAGCACCCAGACATCTTGCTTGTGCTCTTTCCCTGTCAATTCCCCCGCTCCAGAAGCAACCACCCATCTGATGCCTTTCAAAAACAGGCACAGAGATTCTTTGTGTCTGTTTTTGAACTTCATGCGAATGAAATCTTACAGCATGTCTTCCGTGTGTCTGGCATCTTTAGCTCTTTATGTCTGGGAAAGTCTTTTATGTCATTCTATGTAGCAGGAGTTTGTTGTGTAAGAAGCAACTTTATAGCCGGGCTTGGTGGCTCACATCTGTAATCCCAGCACTTTGGGAGGCAGAGGCAGGCAGAGCACGTGAGGCTAGGAGTTCGAGACCATCCTGGCCAACATAATGAAACCCCATCTCTACTAAAAATACAAAAAGTTAGCTGGGCGTGGTGGAGGTGCACACCTGTAATCCCAGCTACACTCGGGAGGCCGAGGCACGAGAATTGCTGGAAGCTGAGAGGCAGAGGTTGCAGTGAGCCAAGATCACGCCACTGCACTCCAGCCTGGGTGACAGAGTGACAGATATTTTGCGGTTTGGTGAATAGTGAACTTTAAGGAAAATGGAGAATCTAAAATGCTTCTGAAAGTTCCAGTGGGATGTTTATAAGGTGGGAGGAATTATAGCATGTTTATGTGCAGATGGGAATGATAGAGGGAAAAGAGACAAGGAGACTTTGGAGCTGAGTTTTTTGAGGAGGTGTGGACAGGGTACAAGTGGAGAGAGGGTTGGACTTGACTTGAAGAAGGGCCAGCTCATCCTGGAAAAAGACAGGAAAGTTTTATCATTTGACACCCCCTCCAAATTATACAAAGCACTCTCCTGGCTTGTATATGTTAGCAGCTCTTCCACACAACCTAAAAGCTTAAAGCCTGCCTTTGGACTGCCAGTCTGGCATTGATGATGATGATACAGCTTCCTTTATGGACCGTAATAAATAACTGGGCTGGGCGTGGTGGCTCCTGCCTGTAATCCCAGCACTTTGGGAGGCCAAGGCGGGAAGATCGCTTGAGCCCAGGAGTGCGAGACCACCGTGGGCAACCTAATGAGACCCCCATCTCTACAAAAAAGAACTGAAAACATGTTAGTGATATTTATTTTTATTCTAAGCGGATGGGGCAAGAAGGAGGGGAGAGCAGCAGGCAGTTTGGGAAGGAAGAGGAGCCTAGTGGCCTGAGCAGCCAGGACAGGGAAGAGAAGGGGAGACCAGAAGACCAGAGAGTCTTGCAGAGTTGAGCTTCCAGAGCCCCCCGGCTTGCAGAGGCTCGTGGGCATACTGACACAATGGAATACTACTGTGTAATGAAAAGGACGAGCAGCGTGGCTGAATCTCACCACCATCCTGCAGAGCCCAAGACACAGATACACACCAGGGCGTGCAGCAGGGTTCCTTCCAAAGTTCAAAGTCGAATGAAAGGAATCAAGATAGGTCAGGATGGTGGTTCCTGGGATGAAGGGGGCTGTTGGCTGGGAGGGAAATGAGAGCTTTAGGGGGCTAAACACTTCTAGCTTGATCTGAGTGATGGCTACTCAGGTGAATGTATTTAAAAAAACATATTGAGATTACATTTACAATTTCTGTACTTTACTGTATGTTAAAATGTATGTCAGTTAAAGAGAAAAAGAGGGCCAAGCATGGTGGCGCACACCTGTAGTCCCAGCTGCTTGGGAGGCTGAGGTGGGAGGATCACTTGAGTGCAGGAATTCAAGGCTGCAGTGAGCTACAGTTGTACCACTGTACTCCACCCTGGGTGACAGAGCAAGACTCTATCTCTTAAAAAAAAAAAAAAAAAAAAAAAGCAGCTGGACTCAGAGCTAGACTTTGACAGGAGGGCAGTGGGAGGTAATGGGAAGGGTGTGGGTGTTAGAAAGGTCCTCAGGGGCAGTTGGGGGATTCATGAAGGGGAAAGGCCCGTGACTGGCTGTTTGACCCTAGGAAAGCCCCTGCCCCTCTCTGGACCTCCTTTCTCCCACCCAGTCCTCACAGGAGTGCAGACAGAACAGAAATAGGAGAGGGAAGGAGCCAAAATCACCATGAGACTGAGCCTCTGGAGGACAGAGCCCTCTGATTCATGTTTGCAGCCCAGCTCCTGGCTCAGGGCCTTCAGGAAGTGTTGATTTGGTGAGGGGGGTGCAAAACCTGCCAAAAGTGGGGGCATCCAGGCCTGATCCCCACAGTGGAGAATGAGGGCAGGTGGCCCAGGGCAGATCCAAGATAATTCAGAACACAGGATCTCGTGTATGTTCTCCTGGGTTCTTAGTCAAAAATCCCTTCTCACTGGTTCTGACCTTGCCTCAGCTGAAACCAACATAGGATGACTTCAGGCCATCCCAGGCATTCAGAGGGTTCGTTTAATGACATTCACTGAGGCCCTGTCTACGCCAGGCCCTTGGTGTTGAAGACATCGTGAACAAAAATGAAAATAGAATGTGGTGATCTCCTGAGTGTCTGAATGGGCCAGGTGGCTAAGTGCTGGGGCTCTGGGGCCAGGCTGCCTGGGTCATAGCCTGGCTCCAAACTGCTTTGCTGTGGCTTTGGGCAGTTACCTCATCTGTAAAATGGGACCAACAGTGCCTACCTTGCCTCCTTTTGTGAGATCACTTATTAAAAGGGCTTAGCATGGTGCTTGACCCATTATTATTATTATTACTATTATTATTATCACTTGAGACAGGGTCTCACTTTGTCACCCAGGCTGGAGTGCAGTGGCACGATCACAGCTCACTGCAGCCTTGACTTCCCAGCCTCCTCAAGTGATCCTCCCACCTTACCTTCCCAAGTAGCTGGGACCACAGGTGTGTGCCCCCACACTGGCCAATTTGTTGTTGTTTGAGATGGAGTCTTGCTCTGTTACCCAGACTGGAGTGCAGTAGCACGAGCTCGGCTCACAGCAAACACCGCCTCCTGGGTTCAAGTGAATCTCCTGCCTCAGACTCCCAAGTAGCTGGGATTACAGTCACGCACCACCACGCCCAGCTAATTTTTGTATTTTCAGTATAGACAGGGTTGCACCATTTTGGCCAGGCTGGTCTCCAACTCCTGGCCTCATGTAGATCTGCCCACCTCGGCCTCCCAAAGTGCTGGAATTATAGGCGTGAGCCACCACGCCTGGCCAGACCTAATGTTATTATTGTGATAGGGATAGGTTTATGAGGCTATAGGAGTGTCAGACCGGGCCTCCTGAGGAGGGGACATATTAGCTGAGGCCTAAAGGAGGCATAGGAAGGAGTTTGCCAGCTACAAGGGAGTGGAGGCAAGGAAAGAGAGGGCCCAGAAGAGTGAGTTTGGCAGGGGCTTTGGCAACACTGCCAGGAGGGCTTCTTGCAGGGGAAGGGTGTCAGCACTATCTGGAGGTCTCATCCAGTTCCTTTCCTGAGTCCCTGCCTTTACTCCCCAGGTGGGCTGGCCTCCAGAGGAAGGGCAGTTCGTGGCGGAGGCTCCAATTTAGCTCTCAGGGATGAAGGGGCGAGGCTGGCTGTGGACTTTAAGGGAAATCCAAAGATAGCTCAGCAGAAAAGGATGACTCGCAGCCTGATCTTCCCCTCAAGAGGAGGGAAGCAAGAATGAATCAGCCCCTCAAGCTGGAATGAAGTTGCGGCGGGAAGTCAGTCCTGGGTTTGTGGCCCAAGGCCACTCTGCCTCTGACTCACCTTGGCAGTGGGGCGGGATGGGTGTGAATCTGGGCTCTGCAGCCTGGATTCCTAGCTTCCGGCTGGGGGCCTGAGGGGAGGCCTGGCTCCTCTTGAAACCTCAGTTTCTGTATCTATGCAGTGGGGTAAGGAGGGTCAGGAGAATGGTTATGGTGACTTACAAACAGAGCAGGGCACACAGTAGGGCCTCTGGAAGTGCCAGCCCCCTCCTTTGCCCCCTTCCCTTTCACATCCTCTGTTCAGCGGATGTGAAATGGGTATGTGGGTGGTTTGGGGAAGTTTGGGGCTTCTGTTAGTCTCTTGATGGGTAAGTTGTCAGCTAGATTCTGGTAAGGCATGAATAGAGGGAGAAAAGCAACAAAAGATCAGAAAAAGGGCAGCCGCACATTGTGTGTGAAAATCAAAAACAATAATAATGATTCTTGGCTAGGGACAGTGGCTCATGCTTATAATCCCAGCATTTTGGGAGGCCGAGGTGGGCAGATTGCTTGAGCCCAGGAGTTCAAGACCAGCCTCTGCAACATAGTGAAACCCCATCTCTACTAAAAATACAAAAATTAGCCAGGCATGGTGGCAGGTGCCTGTAATCCCAGCTACTTAGGGGTAAGGCAGGAGAATCGCTTGAACTCAGGAGGCAGAGGTTGAAGTGAACCGAGATTGTGCCATTGCACTGGAGCCTGGGTGACAGAGCGAGACTCCATCTCAAAAAAAAAAAAAAAAAAAAAAAAGATTCTTTCTCACATATTTGGTTCCTACTAAATGCCTCTGGGCTACTCCATGTTTTAATCTTCACAGCAGTCCCATGGGGAGACAGTCCCATTTTACAGGTGAGGTAAACTGTTCAGAGGTGAAGCCACTTACCCCAGGTCACACAGCCAGTGGATAGCAGAATCAGGATTTAGAACCTGATCTGTCTGAGTTCAAAGCCATTGCTCTTTGCCTCAGATCTGGGCAGGGGTTTGCTGAGGACTGCCCAGCCTACAGACCTGAGAGGGCACTTAGAGGAGGAGGCCTCTGAGACAGGTTCAAACAGGGCAGCAGTCTTCCACTGGATGGTCTGCCAGTGAGGAGTGTAGATATGTTTAGAGAGAAATGGCAACTTCTGGCTTTAACATTTATTACAAAGATCAGAGCAGAGGCTGGTGAGTTACACTTCTTCCTCCCCACCAAGTGCTCTCTGCAGCTCTGGAAAAATGGTGTCCTCTTTGTTGTCCCGCCAGGGGGCGCCACCTCCTACCCGCCCCAGCCTCATACCTAGTTCTTCAGCTCGGCCAGCGGTAACTGAAGCCTCCCAGAATCCTGGATCCGGGCCCCTAGTACCCTCTTCCCCAGGGACCCAGGAGTCCGGCCTCCAGGCGCCTCCACTTGTGACTGAGCTGGAGGTCGTCCATAGCAGCATAGTGATTTTGATAAGGGTATGCAGAGTAGGGGTGACCATGTTCCCACCTGGGGCCTCAGGTGGGCCAAGGCCTCCCCACTTTAGCCAGCGTCCTCTCCAGCAGCCATCACAAGCCAACCCACTCCAAGGCGGGGCCCCCTTTGGTCCTTGCACTTGAGGTGCTTTGTTCGGGGCCGGGGCAGGAGTGGCAGAGACGACGTACATCACCTCAGTCCTGGGGAAAGTAGCCTGGTTCCTCCGTGGGTCCTGGAGAGACGGAGAGACTGATGGAGAGGCAGGTCAGGAAGAGGGAGAGGGAGAGTGAGAGTGGGACACACCGAGGTGCAGACAGAACCTGCTGAGCAGAGGTGGGAGGCAGGGGGTAGGTGTTTCTGGGCCCCGAGGCCAGGGTGCAGGAGGGCATTCAGACAGACACATTGAATGGACAGAGCCAGAGAATATGCCCAGGACAGGCAGAGAGAGAGAGAGAGAGAGAGACCAAGCAAAGAGGGAGAAGGGCATCAAGGGTCAGTGAAGGGGAGAGGGAACACCATCTTCCTTCACTGCCAATCCAGCCCTGAACTGAGTCCTTTCCTCCAGACAGTGCCAGAGCTGACGAGAAAAGGTGGCCGTGTCTCCCAGCCATCCCCTGCCCCCTTGGCCACAGAGGGTGCTGGCCACAGGAACCCTTCCTCCGGGATGCCTTCCTGCCCAAGTCCCAGCCCCCTCACCAGCTACGTGGACTGCTGGCTGGGTTCTGGAAGCTGCCTCGGCCCCAGGGCAGTGCTAAGCAGCTCAGTCAGGGTGTCCAGCTTCCCCGCCAGCGTGTCAATCTGCTTCTCTAGGGCCCGGTGTGAGCTGCTCAGATTCTGCTGCAGGTCATACAGGATCATGTGCATCTGGACGGGAGGAGAGGATCAGAGGTGTCAGGGGGGTGGGGTCGACCCCTGCCTGCTCCATAGCGTAAGGCAGTGGAACCAATACTGACTACATCCTTGTGGTCCTCTGAGGATTATCCTCAATAATAACTGTTACCATGTACCACTTCCCAGCTACCTGCCCAGGTGTTTCCCTGTATGGTTTAAAATCCTCCTAAAAGCCACTGGGAATGGGAATCCTGTTCCCATCTTATAGCTGAGGAAACAGGCATGGAACCGTTAAATGACATGCCCAAAGCAGCTCCTGAAGTAAGACCTAGAACATAGTAGGTGCTCATTAAATATTTATAGCATGGATAGTGCCTGACTTCCAAATCCACATAGTCTTTTACTACACTCTCTGTCTAGGATTCACAGCTTGCTTGATCCCTGAGGGTTTGTGGGTTTTCTGTGGAAATTCTTGAATTCTGTGTTTTTGGCTTGATAACCTTCAGAAATTACCGCCTGCCAATTCCTGCCGATCTGGGCCACCGCCTCCTCACTGAGACCTGCCATGCGGTTTTGGGGCCTGCATCTGTGACCGTGCTTACCATGGCATTGGTGCCAGGGGCCACTGTTTGAACTGACATGGGCTAACGAGAAAAAGCAAAGGCCACCGGATAAGCAGAAGATGCTGTGAGCCAGGCCAAGGGGGTGTTGTGACATCACTGTCCCTGAGCACCGGCAAAATCAAGTGGTCTCAGCAGAAGGGGGCGGGTAGCTGAGTCACGCCTTGGCCAGGCAAACTTGCATGGAAGTCCCTGTGGCCCTGAGCACCCCTCCACAAGAGCAGCAGAGATTGAGTTTTACGGAAACAATGTCACCTGTGTCCTTTCAGTGTTGTTCATTTTAATTGCATTGGTTTTGCCATCTATGGGCTTGGTTTGTAAATTTGCTTTGGTTTTATGGTATGAGTTGTAGTTGGAAGGAATTTTATATCCGTCCACATGTAAGTAACTTAACAATAAAAATAATTTGAAACCAAACACTGGGGTTCTTTGTGCAATTTTTTTTTTTTTTTTCAGTTTGTAAGGGATCTGTTCCTTGCATGAATGTAAGAAGCTCTGTGTTGCATCATTCATTCCTTCCTTCCTTCCTTCATTCAACCACAGACCTTTACTGACAGCCTGTGTGTGCCAGGCTCCTGCCAAATTTCCCTGTTCTAGAGCCAGATTTCCCTCCCTGTGGCCCCAACTTCCCCCTTCTTCGAGACATCCTCCCATGGGATCCTAGTACCTTGGAGATGTCCACCATGGAGTTCACTTGTTCCTGGAGCTTCCGGTGTTTTAGCCGCACCTGGCGGAACCTGTGGGAAGAAGTGGGGAGTCAATTTTACAAGCCTGGTCCCTGAATGTGGCTGTAGCTCAGGGGTGGAATGAAGGGAGGAGAGGCACATGAAGCAACAAAACAAAGACAAAACGTTGTCAAAGAGCTGAAAGAGTGGGAGGGGATGACTGCACCGCACATCCCCATGAGCCCCTATCCCCAGTAGAAACCCAGGTACCCAGGTCCACAGACACGCCAAGATATGCAGACAAACCAGCACAGACACACAGAGTCATGCATGGTCAGATCCAGGTGGACAAGCTGTTGAGTGAGACCACACCTGGGTGTCCTGACCTGGACGGGCATGGACACGCACACACACAAGCCGTGCAGAGAGGTGACTTGGACATGGGTGCACATGGACACATGTGCATACAAAGCGCCCTCACGCGTTGATGGCAGCCAGCAGCCTGCGCTGATGCCTGCGGGCAGCTCGAGACTCCTTCCTGCGAGTATGTTTGTAGAACATCCAGGCTTCTTGTAGCACTCGGGCAGCGGACTCCTTCATCTGGGGGTGGGTGGCACAGTGTCCATGGAGATAGACCCTTACGGTCCTGGGAAGGCAGGGCTCGGGCTGGGACTCGGGTCCTAGGGGAAGCGGGGGAGCTTGGACTCCTGCCTCTTGAAAGAGGGGTGTGCCATGGGGGCCATATGCCCATCCTCACCTCTTTGGTATACTGGATATCCATCATGAAATTGTGCACGTGCTTTTCTGCCTTGTTAAACTCCAGCTTCCGGGCCACCACGGCCACCAGCAGGGCTGTGCAGCAGACCCCCTGTGGGCACAACAGGTACTGTGGCATGAGGCTGTGCCACCGACTCCCTCCTTGAACCCTCCCAACAGCCACAGAAGGCAAGCACAATATCCCCAGTTGACAGACAAGCAAACAGGCTCAGAGAGGAGAGCCAAGGTCCCAGCTCAGAATGGGGGAGCTAGAATCATAAATCGCCTATGTACGAGCCCATATTTGATGTGTAGTATTCACACTCGCAGGATGGCCTCTTGCATTAGGGGTATGATTGGAGGAGCAAGAGGAAGGCTGGGTTCTGAGCCAGGGGCAGGCCTCTGGGTCCTCACTGCTGACATGGTCGGCCACTGCATTGTGGAGGGTGTCCCTCCTTCTCCCACCTCCACAGCCTCTTCCTAACTCCAGCCCTGTCCTCTCTCTCCTGGACCATCTCCAGCCTCCCACTCATCCTCCCCTAACCCCCTTGGCCCCCTCTAATCTCCTAGGCTTCCACTGCCCTGAACTTCTCAGCCTGGCTACCAAGGCCTTCCAAGGTCTACGCCTCTCACTCAGACAACTCAGCCCTGGCTCCATTCTGCCTGCCCTCCCTGAGCACCTTCCTCCGAACACTCATTCTCCTCCCTTCCTTCTCCCAATGCTCCTGGCCCTTCATGGCCTTGCCGATTCCTGACTGCTTGTGGCACCTGCTCACCTGTCCCCTAGTTAGAATGAATCGTCCTAGGAAGCATCCCCCACCCTATAGTTTCAGCTCTTGATCACCCAGAACAACTTCCAGTCACAAATACTGGCTCCAGGGGACTGCCTGGGTTCCAATCCCAGCTCTGAGCCAATTATTTAATCTCTCAGTATTTCAGTGTCTCATCTGTGAAATGGGCATGGCCTCAACAGGGTTACTCGGTGGATTTCATGAGTTACCCCTGGCAAGTGTTTAGGGCAGAGACTGGCACAGAGTATGTGCTCAGTAAAAGTAAGCTATTATGGGCCGGGCGCGGTGGCTCACGCCTGTAATCCCAGCACTTTGGGAGGCCCAGGTGGGTGGATCACGAGGTCAGGAGATCGAAACCATCCTGGCTAACATGGTGAAACCCCGTCTCTACTAAAAACACAACAAATTAGCCAGGTGTGGTGGCGGGCGCCTGTAATCCCAGCTACTCAGGAGGCTGAGGCAGGAGAATAGCATGAACCCGGGAGGCCGAGCTGAGAGTGAGCCGAGATGGTGCTACTGCACTCCAGCCAGGGTGACAGAGCGAGACTCCGTCTCAAAAAAAAAGTAAGCTATTATGGCTCAACTGTGCCATGGAACCTTTCTGCCAGGAGCAGGCTGTGAGCTCAAGTGCTCATCGCCCTATCTCTCTAGGTTTCAGTTTCTCCTTTTGTCAAGTGAAGGAGGAGGTCCTGAACGGCACTGCAGTTCCCTAACTGAGTCTCTGCCCCTCTTCCCTTGCTCTAAAGACTCACCACTGGGGGAGTGAAGGTCACCACATCCTTCACCTGTGCACCCAGGGACTGGGGGGATGGATATGTCTTTCCTGGGTCCACATCTGGGCTAGGTGCTGGTGGCTTAGATCCCCGTGGGTGAAGGAAACCCAATCTTGTAGGGAGGTGAAGGCCAAGGCATTAGGTGCTGGTCTCTAGAGGGTGCCAGGGCTGGGTGGGAGGACCTGAGTGACTGGGTCTACGGAGGGAAGGAGGTGGATGTTGGGGTTCAGGAAAAGGCTGACTCAGGCTGCAGAGCCTCTGTCTCATCCTCGAGGGCACAGGAGCTGGTGGGGAGGTGGCTGGATGCCTGGGCGCCCCCAGACCTGCTTACCGAGCACCTCCTGTGGGCTGGGTACTGTTGGAAGCGCTTTCCATAGTTGAACCCATTTAATCATCTCAGCAAGCCCATGAGGAGCATGCTAGCATCAGCATCCCCGTTTTATAGGGGAGGAAAGTGAGGCCCAGAGAGATCACGTGGCTCGCCTGAGCTCCCCAGCCAGGAAGTGGCAGCCGCAGGATTTGGACCCAGGTAGCCTGGCCCCACAGGCATGCACTTGATAACTGGACTCTACACCCTTGGTGGAGGCTGGGAGACAATTTCTGGGTTCTGAAAGAAAATGGGGCTGGGAAGTCAGGAGCCTGGGTCCCTGAGGAGGATAAGGGCTGGGCCCTAGGTTCTAGAGTGAGCAAGGCCTCAGGGACTGGATTCCTAGGTCTGATTTTTTATTTTTATTTTTTAAGAGACAGGGTCTCACTCCATCACCCAGGCTGGAATGCAATGGTACAATCATAGCTCACTGGAACGTCAAACTCAGGCTCAAGTGATCCTCCCACCTTGGTCTCCCAAAATACTGGGATTACCGGTGAGTATCTTGGTCTTGAAGAGAGAATGGGGCTATGGGCGCCCCAGACACTCAAGTTTCTCAGGAGCTGTCCCTGAGAGCCTGTGTTGCCTCCATGGCTTCCTGGGGCCAGAGGATGACCAGTTTGGGATGAGGATCAGGTCCCCAAGGGGGCCGTACTCACCATGACTCCAGTGCACAGGCAGACGATCTTGCCCCACATGGTGCCCGGCACCACATCACCATAGCCGATGGTCAGGAATGTGATGGGGATCAGCCAAAGTGTGTCTGAAAGGTGCCCGGTGGCATTCACAGCCTGCCTATGGGGAAGGGTGGGTTAGTTCTAAAACCCCACCATGGAGGTTTCCATGATATTCAGTCCCCTTCCCTCTATGCCCTCCCCTCCCCTACCCTCAACTCCCCTCCCCTCCCCTCCCAGTATACACCTATAGTCCTAAGAATCAGCTGGACAAAAAGCCATTAAGTTCTGAGCTTTGGAAAGGCTGCATGGCCTCCTCTCTGCTGTGTGACCTGGGCGAGTTGCTTAGCCACTCTGGGATCTGAGACTGGATCTGGACAATCCCAATGCCGGTATGGTCTCAGCTAGGCTACCTGGGCTGCTGTGGCATTCAGAGCACGTGGTTGAGGGTGGAGAGTCAAGAGGGGGCCAAAACCCGGTCAGACCCTGACTGGCGGCTGCATCCACCCAGAGGAAGGGGTATATTTTTCTAATTTCCACAAAGATGCTGTGTGGTCCAGAAGGGGCCCTATCAGGATCAAAAAGGACTGTAAAAAGGCTTGGTGGGACTCTGCCTTCCTTTCCCCTCACTTCACAGAAGGAGACTTTTTTTTTTTTTTT
>NW_012105875.1:570402-570990 GCF_000951045.1 Mandrillus leucophaeus
AGTAGAGACGCAGCAGCATGGCCAGGGACAGCAGCGCTTCCCCTTGGCCCAGGAATCCCGGCCAGGGCTGCGGGGAGGTCAGCGGCGCCCCTAAATCCTGCGCGCACAGCGGGCCCCGCATGGGCGCCGGGTGCAGCCCGCACACCACCAGCTCCAGCACGATCTGCGCCGCCTGCCGCCCGGTCAGCGCCACGCGCCAGTCCCGCAGCCCGTTGTCGGTCATGAACAGCTGCGGGGAACGGGCCAAGAAGGGAGGGGTCAGGCGCAGGTCAGGCGGCGGCCCGCGCCTGCCTGCGCCCTGAGATAAGTGGGGTGTGCCCGCCTGGCCGGGAGGGAGGGAGATAGAGCAGGGCGGGAGAGGGATAGGGAGGGAGCGGGACAGGACTTGTGGAAGACATCTCTCCACTTTCTCCTCCTTCCCCGCCGTCCATCCCACTAGTTTCAGCCCACTTCCAGCCTTTGAACACTGACTGAGTGCCGACTGTGTGCCTGGCATTGTTCTATGTGCTAAGGATACACAGTGAACCAAACAGACCCCCTGCCTCCCTAGAGCTTGCATTCCACGTGTCTGGAGCTCGCTCCTACTTC
>NW_012105875.1:579235-580612 GCF_000951045.1 Mandrillus leucophaeus
AGGAGTTCAAAACCAGCCTGGGCAACATGGTGACATGGTCTCTACTAAAAATACAAAAATTAGTCAGGTATGGTGGTGCACACCCATAATCCCAGCCACTTGGGAAACTGAGGCTCGAGAATCGCTTGAAGCAGGGAGGCAGAGGTTGCAGGAAGCAGAGTTCGTGCCACTGCACTCTAGCCTGCATAACTGAGACTCCATCTCAAAAAAAAGAACTGTCAGGGAGACTACAGATGGTGGAATGTGACACTCATTTTTCAGATGAGGAAACTGAGGCTCAGAGAGGAGAGATCTAAAGCCAGATCTTCTCATTCTCCTCCTGCCCTGAAGGATCTTTGCCACATACACTAGACCAGAGGTTCTCAACCTTGGTTGGGCCATACAATCACCTGGAGGGCTTGCTAAAGCGGATTGCTGGCCCTACCCTTCAGGATTCAGTAGGTCTAGAAGGGACCTGAGAGTTTTCATTTGCAAGTTCCCAGGTGATGCTGCTGGTCCTGAAATCACACTTTGAAAACCACTGGCTGAGATCACTCCCAACCTCTTTCTCTGTAAGGGATAGAAATTGAGGTGCGGCTTCGGGTTACACAGTATCCAGGCGGCAACCAGGATCTAGTTCCAATTCCCTGCATGGAATTATTTTCCAGAGAAGCTCCAAATCATCCCCTTCCTAAGGTCACAGAAAGCACCCACCTACAGTGCATTCTGTGCTAATTTGGAAAATATGTCCCCTTCCTCCAAGGCAGACGCAACCCTTTAGGCAGGTCCCAGAGACAGGTTTGGAGACCGAACACATGGCCTGGAAACCTGAGGCAGTAGAAGTCCAGGAGCCAGAAGGGAAGGGCTTTTTAGGGTCTGTGTGTGCATTTGGGGAGACTGAAGGCTGCACATGGAGGATTGGCTGGGGGCTTGTCTGTTGGTTCCTCTCACCCCAGTTGATGCGAGTGTGGGCAAACTGCAGCCAGCAAGAGGAGAAGGGGTCAAAGTGTGAACTTTGACCTCTGCTTGGTCCTAGGGGGCCTCAACCTGCACCGCGGCACAAGACGGCCACCGCGGCTGTCCGGGGTTCCCTCCCCTGCGCATTTATGCCTCCAGCACCCTCACCTCTCGGCCACGGACAGCACCCAGGCGGTGGTCAGCCAGAGGCCAAGCGTGAGGCCGAGCAGCAGGCGGCCGGGGTGCGTGTTCATGTAAAGCTTGGCCACGAACCAGTGGCGGAAGCGGACTTGGTTGAGAGCGCCGATGCTGCGGTAGGAAGCGTTGAGCAGGACGCCGCTGCGCAGGAGCACGGCGCGGGGCACCAAGTAGAGACGCAGCAGCATGGCCAGGGACAGCAGCGCTTCCCCTTGGCCCAGGAATCCCGGCCAGGGCTGCGGG
>NW_012105875.1:587909-588675 GCF_000951045.1 Mandrillus leucophaeus
GGTCACAGAAAGCACCCACCTACAGTGCATTCTGATCCGCCCG
Organism: Mandrillus leucophaeus; assembly: GCF_000951045.1. NCBI lineage: Eukaryota > Metazoa > Chordata > Mammalia > Primates > Cercopithecidae > Mandrillus > Mandrillus leucophaeus. The sequence goes on from NW_012105875.1 coordinate 587,953, forward strand.
TCTCAGCCTCCCAAAGTGCTGGGATTACAGGCTTGAGCCACCACGCCCGGCCAGAAGGAGACATTTAAGTCCAGCCATGGAAGGGATTGAAATATTGAGATTTGTCTAACTTTGTCCACAAGCCCCTTGCTGCAAGATAAGCAGGGAAAACTTCATTCGTGAGAGCCCCAGACACCCCAGACCCACCAGGTTAGAGTTTCTAGGAGCGAAGATGGAATCTGCACTGTTTACAAACCCCACCCTCCTCATTCCCAAGTACATTCTAGTTTCAGGACTTCTGCCTTGGAATTTGGAACTTTGACTTCCTCCCCATTCTCCCATCATTCAGATGAGAAACATAGTGGGGGGATCAATCATTAATCCTGATTCTGACCAATTTCCCAGTTGGGAAAACTAAGATCCTAGGAGGTGAAAGAGTTTAAAATCATGACAGAGGGCCGGGCACAGTGGCTCACGCCTGTAATCCCAGCACTTCCCGAGGCTGAGGCAGACAGATCATGAGGTCAGGAGATCCAGACCATCCTGGCTAACACAGTGAAATCCTGTCTCTACTAAAAATACAAAAAATTAGCCGGGCATGGTGGCGGGTGCCTGTAGTCCCAGCTACTGGGGAGGCTGAGGCAGGAGAATGGCATGAACCCAGGAGGTGGAGGTTGCAGTGAGCAGAGATCGTGCCACTCCACTCCAGCCTGGGCAACAGGCCAAAAAAAAAAAGGAAAGGAG
>NW_012105875.1:591026-600380 GCF_000951045.1 Mandrillus leucophaeus
GTTTCGGTTGACACGCGTAATAACTGTAATAATAATATCAGCAATAACAAAGCCTTACGCCTGTAATCCCAGCACTTTGGGAGGCTGAGGTGGGTGGAACACTTGAGGTCAGGAGTTCGAGATAAGCCTGGCCAACATGATGAAACCCCATCTCTACTGAAAAATACAAAACTAAGCCGAGCATGGTGGCGCACACCTATAGTCCCAGCTTCTGAGGAGTGTGAGGTGGGAGAATCACTTGAACCCGGGAGGCAGAGGTTGCAGTGAGCCGAGATCACGCCACTGCTGCACTCCAGCCTGGGTGACAGAGTGAGATTCCATTTCAAAATAAACAAAAACAAAACAAAACAATAACAATAGCAAAATCAGCATGTACTGGGCACTGTGGATACGCCAGACACTGCTCTATCCCATTTACGTGTTGTGACTTAGTAAATGTCCACAGCCCAGTGAGATTGATATTATTTATTATTGCCACCATTTTATAGATATGGAAACTGAGGTCCAGGTCCCTCCCATGGGCAATGGTGCACTGAGCTACAGACCATTTGACTACTCTATGATAAGATGATAATGTGCACTGTTTACTGGGCACCTCTTATGTGCCAGGCACTGCTCACAGAATTGCCACACATGACCGATAATCCCCATTTTACATGCAAAGTTATGATAGGAGACGCGGAAGAGGGGAAAGGGAATGGAGCAACAGCATCTGGGGCAATGGGGCAGTGGGGGATGGGACGTGTTTGGGTGAGACCCAAGGTGGAGTATGGATGGGGAGAATTCCTGGGTCTGGGGCAAGAGGGAGGTTATTGGCACAGAGATAGGGTGATTAGGAGTGGGCACCCCTAGGACTGGGCCAGGTGCAGTGGCTCAAGCCCGTAATCCTAGCACTTTGGGAGGACAAGATAGGCAGATTGCTAGAGCTCATTTGTTGGAAGCCAGCCTGGGCAACACAGTGAAACCCCGTTTCTACTAAAATACAAAAAAATTAGCCGGGCCTGGTGGCATCTGCCTTTAGTCGCAGCTACTTGGGAGGCTGAGGCATGAGAATTGCTTGAACCCAGGAGGTGGAGGTTGCAGTGAGCAGAGATCGTGCCACTCCACTCCAGCCTGGGCAACAGGCCAAAAAAAAAAAAGGAAAGGAGTGGGCACCTCTGGGACCTTAGGTTGCATGGGGACTGGATTGGGGATGCGATGTTGGAGTACAGAGATCTGGAAGGCTGAGGTTGCCTGGGAGCAGAGTGGACAGAGGCCTGGGGGCAGAAGCAGGGCTGCAGGTTCGCTCTCAGCATCTGTGAGTGTGCAAGAGGGGACCAGGGGCTACAGGGGAAGAGCGGGGCTGGTTGGGGAGGCTCTGCCTGTCTGCTCGTGGTTCATCCCATCTGGGTGGGTGAGGGTGTGGACACAGCATCTGGGGCAGAGGAACTTCATTACTCAGATCAGGAGGAGGAGGAGGATGGAAAGTATGAGCTGACAGGGCACTGAGGGGAGCAAGGCTTAGGGGCGGGGCCTGCCCTACCTGGACCTCTTTGGCGTGAAAGGCCACGATGAGGCAGAGGAGTAAGAAGGTGGAAATGCTGATCATGCATTTAACCAGGAACAGGTAGAGCGCCCACTGTCAGGAGGGACAGAAAAAGGAGTGTGAGATCTCAGGTCTCCCTCCACCTGGCCCTCCACCTTTCCTTCAAAACCACCATTTTTTTTTTTCGATTCCCAATTTTCCTAGCCTCCTTCCCCCACAGACCAGTCCCTCTTGATGTATCGGTTCTGGGGAAGTCTCAAAACCATCATCTGGGCCCAGTGCGGTGGCTCACACCTATAATCCCAACACTTTGGGAGGCCGAGGCAGGCAGATCACCTGAGGTCGGCAGTTTGAGACCCCCTGGCCAACATGGTGAAACCCAGTCTCTACTAAAAATACAAAAATTAGCTAGGTGTGTAATCCCAGCTACTTGGGAGGCTGAGGAACCAAAATCTCTTGAACCCAGGAGGTGGAAGTTGCAGTGAGCTGAGAGTTCGCGCCACTGCACTCCAGCCTGGGCAACAGAGTGAGTCTCCGTCTTGAAACAAGCAAGCAAGCAAACAAACAAACAAAAAAACACCATCATCTGGTCCCCAGGAATGCTCTATTTCTCCCCAACAGCTCAACCCTGTTCAGATGCTGGTGTCTACCCTCTTCCTCAGCTCTTCTCCCAAGACCCATATCCATGAAGGGGGGCCTTGAAACTCACATTCCTTCTTATTCCTGTCCTGTTTCCCATCAAAAATAGTTCTGCAGGGGTGTGTGTGTGTGTGTGTGTGTGTGTGTGTGGTGTCTAGAAAAAGACATCTAGCTTCTGGAGAGTGCCCCCTCCCCTTCCCTTCCCACCCAGCTGGTGTTGCCCTAGAAACCAACTTCAACCATCCCCAACCCCAAATCTGGAAGAATGTAGAAACTACCATTCAGTCCTCAAAGACTGAATCACACCCTTTCCTGCTCTCATCCAGAGGGCTGAGTCCCTGAGACCCCAGCCTCAGCTCTGAGCCAGCCCCCTCAGTTCTGCCTCCCTGCAGCTCCCCACCCCCCGCCCCGCCCCTCTCTTCTGGCTCTAAGCCCAGGGCAGATCTGGCCGGAAGCACAGGGCCTCCAGAAACCACGGAGCAGTTGTTGCTTTTTTTTTTTTTTTTTTTTTCCCTCTCTTTGTGTGGCACAACCTTGGAGGAATCTAGAATTCTGGAGAGAGGGGTTTAGAGGGGACTGGGACTGTTGGATTTCCTAAGAGGGGTTGGTCCCTGCCTGGCGGGTATTTGCAGGGGGAGGGGTCCACGTGGGCATCCTTACAAACCATTGCACCTGTTTCTCCTAAGAGGGCTGCCAGCTCCCCTGGCTGGGCCAGCACCACGCCTCTGAGCAGGGGAAGAGAGCCAGTTTCCTGCCCCAGGGGCTGCTCCCCAACCCCCTACCAGAACAATAGTGCTGTTGTCACCAGCCCTCCCCCACCTTCTATGGCTCCCTGGTTCCCTGCCTCCTTCGTCAGTCTGTCTCAACCCCCCACACCACTAGACAACAAGCCCCCTCCTCACACTGCAATTCACTTCTCTGGTGGTCTTCTCTACTTTTCCAGTTCCTCTTCCCCCATATCCCGGACCTGTCTGCACTTGGGCCTGTACTCTGCTCTCTGAATTTCTCTGACTCTAGGGATGGTTGTTTCTGTCCCTCTGTGTGTTTTGAGGGTCTCTGTTTCTATTGTCTTTTCTAACACCATGTGTGTATCCCTTACTGGTGGATTTCTCAGTAGCTTGATAGCCCTCTTTGTCTTTCGGTTTAGCTGGACCTCTATCTTACTGCATCTTTGTCTCCATCTCTCTATCTCTTCCTCTCCGTGTATCTCTGTGGCTCTGTCTCTCTCTGTACCTCTCGCCATCCCTCCTCCTCCACCCCACCTGGTGCTTTTGGATATCTCTATCTGGTTCCCTTGGACTTCCTAGGGTTTGGCACCTGCCTCTCTGCCAGCCCCTCCCCTTGGGGAGCAGGTGTCTGGGTCCTTTGCAGAAATGAGCTCATTAGATTGAGATGGAGGTGGTGAGGGGCCATGGGTGTTATTAAGAGAGACCTCAAAAGGGGACTGAGGAGCTGTGGCTCAGGCCTGTAATCCCAGCACTTTGAGGGAGGAGGATTGCTTGAGTCCGGGAGTTCAAGACCAGCCTGGGCAAACAAAGCAAGATCCCATCTCTACAAAAAATAAATTAAAAAGGGTGAAGGGTGACCCTTAGGGTCATGTATTTTAACCCTTACCCTAATTTACAGATGGGGAAATTGAGGTTCAGAGGGTTGGAACAGCTTCCCCAAGGTCCTACTGATAGAGGCGGTGACCTGGCCATGGTGGAGGGAAGGAAGAAATGAGGGGTGAGAAAGCAGAGGGGGGAAGTGGGGTAGGATGGACCCTGACTCTTCCCATCTGCCAGGGTCACTGTGTTCCCACCTTGGCTGCTGGGTGTGGTGCTCCAGCAGCGGCCAGGCCCCGGCCATGCTTCCTGTTGGCATGGACTTCGGCGGCCCCACCCCCTCAGTGCCCGCCGCCGGCCAGAGGAAGCTGCCTGTCTGACCCTCCATGTGACTCCTGGTCACTTCAGAGCTGCCCACCACCCCCTCCAGATCCGAGTCGGACATCAGACCCTCAGGAATCTACCCAAACTTCAAATCAGTGTCTGCTCCTGGCTCTACCAGCCCAGTTCCACAACCCTTCCGCCAGAGAGGTCTCCAGCCCCTCCTTTCCTGTTGAGTAAGTCTGTTCTCCCCTCAAGCCACTTATTCCAACCCTTGTCCTTCATCTGCCCCATCACTGGCCTGACCAGGGCTGGAATGTGACGGCAGCCTGCTGAGACCTGTCCTGACCCCGCTTTCCCCTTTCTTCCCTACTCACCACGATCTTCAGTCAGCCCCTCTTCCCCAAAGACATTCAAAACCCCCTTCTCCTTAAGACTCAGGAATCCAGGACCCAGCCCCCTCCTTCCCTGGTACCTAGGGGTCCAGGCCCCTGTGAGCCTACCTCTCCTCTATTTCCCTGACTAATTAGCATATGCAGATTTGGGGAGAAATCGAGCTTGTTAACAACAGAGACTGGATTGGGGGTGGGATGGGGGAGGCAGGTCAGGGGAGAGGTTCCTTTCCCATTTCCCATCCCCACCCCCAGGCAGTTTTTCTGTCCTTCGCATCTAAGGCACTGGGTAAACATTAGAGGTTAGATAAGGACCAAAGAGCTGCCGCCTACTGGAAGAACTTTGTCTTTCCTCCACCCTCCCTTCACCAAACCTGGGGCTACCTCTCCCCTTACTGGCTCTTGGGGGACTTGAGTGTCTGATCAGCCACCCTCTGGCCTCCAGGGGTCCTGGACCTCCGGCCGTCTAATGGCAACATCTTCAAAGACTGAAACACTGAAACAAATATTCCCTTCCTTGTGCAGAGGTTCCCAACAACTAACTCTCCCCTGGGAGCACCCAGGAGTCCCAGCCAAAGCCCATCCTCTCTCAGACCCAAGAGTCTAGGCCCCCAACCCCTCCTCCCTTAGATCCAGGAATCCTGACCATCAGTCCCTCCTCCCTCAGACCCAGGAGTCCTGACCCCAGTCCCTCCTCCCTCAGACCCAGGAGTCCTGACCCCAGTCCCTCCTCCCTCAGACCCAGGAGTCCTGACCCCAGTCCCTCCTCCCTCAGACCCGGGAGTCCTGACTCCCAGTCCCTCCTCCCTCAGATCCGGGAGTCCTGACCCCCAGTCCCTCCTCCCTCAGATCCGGGAGTCCTGACCCCTAGCCCCTCCTCCCTCAGACCCAGGAATCCTGACCCTCAACCCCTCCTTCCTCAGATCCAGGAGTCCAGACCCCCAGTCCCTCCTCCCTCAGATCCAGGAGTCCTGACCCCCAGTCCCTCCTCCCTCAGATCTAGGAGTTCTGACCCCCAGCCCCTCCTCCCTCAGACCCACGAGTCTAAGCCCCAGCCCCTCCTCCCTCAGACCCAGGAGTCTTGACCCTCAGCCCGTCCTTCCTCAGACCCAGGAGTCCAAGCCCCCAGTCCCTCCTCTCTGAGACCCAGGAGTCCCAGCTCCCAGCCACCATGCCCCACTCACCGAGCACCCCCCGAACCACAGCATCTCTGCATGGAGCACCATGAGTCCGACGCCAGTTCCCGCCAGCACCAGCGTCCAGCCGGCCAGAGACTTCTCCTGCTCCAACAAGCGCTTTCGGAGTCTCAGGGCCCCCAGGCCAAGCACCAGATCCCCGCCCATGGCCCCCGGGGTCTTGGGGCTCAGCCAGCTTCCTGCCCAGGGTCCCCCACCTCGCAGCACACACAGGGCAGCCACTGTGGCTTGCAGGTCGTCAGCCTGCTCTGCTGGCTCTGGGACTTTTGCTCTGAGGCACAGCAGAGCCCTGTGCCCTCTGGGGAGTGGTGGCGGCCAGGGAGGGCGGGGAGGGGCAGGGGAGGCCCCAGGGTAGGGGGAGGCTCCCCAGCTCCCCCTTTTGAGAATAAGGAGGGGCTAGGGTGTGTCTTGGGGCAGAGCAAGAAAGAGACGTCCATCCACGTGGGTAAAGACACACACCGACACACGATGGGCTTTGTCACACACAATGGTCTGTACCTTGTGACACACACCTCCACTCACCACACCCAGACACCGAAGGACACTCCACGGCCCAAGACAGAGACTAACACACCAGGGCACACAACACAACCTACACAGAGTGACTCACAACTCCCAGCAAGCTCCGAAACCCACAGCCACACCCAGACACCACACACATGGTGTGACACACACCAGCACTTAGCAAGCAGGCAGCGTCCCGTGGCACACACAGCCACACAAACATCGTCCACACACAGGCACAAATATTACACTCAAAGTTGTCACAACTTTCTCTGACACAAAGAGCCTTACCCAAACACCACAAATAGGATGATGCACATCTGTGGCCACACAAACACAACATACATCAGGTGTTACACAAACACATAATATATAGTAAAATACTGACACCCCGACGCCACACACCACACATCTACAGAAACACGGGGCGGTCCCAGTTTCCTAAACACTACACACCCTTGGAATGAAACCCGATATGTGCAGACACACAACATTTAGGGACATATCTAGAGCAGCCCCCGATCACCCAGCACCTAGAGAAATGCACATACATTGTGGCACCTGTTGACTCGAACACAAGTGCTCACGGTTATGATTCAAAACACACACTGATCCAGCGTGCTCCGGTGTGTGATGCGATTCCAATGTATGGTCAGAGGACATGCTGAGTGGATGCGTGCGGAGACCTACAAGGTACAGAGACACACGGAGAAACCCAAGCAGCACATGCCTGAAGCAAGATGATTCTGGTATATTCTGGTCACACAGGACACGACCCAGGATGGTGCCCCGGGGGAGGGGGATGGGGTTGGACCTTCATAGACCCCAGTGCCCAAATGCAACATACGGCTGGGTGCAGTGGCTCATGTCTGTAATCCTAGCAGTTTGGGAGGCTGAGGTGGGAGGATCGCTGGAGCCCAGGCGTTTGAGACCAGCCTGGGCCACATAGCAAGATCCTGTCTCTAAAACAAACAAAAACAAGAAAATAAACGCAACATACACCATCATCTTTGACCCATGAGCCACACCCAAACATCACCGACAATACCGCCACACAACCCAGCACATGTTATATTCCAACATGCGTGGCCACACAGACAACACGCACGGAGTAATACACCAGCACACAGCAACACAAAACACATAGACACAATGTTTCCAGCACACCCAACCTTCCACAAACGACCATGTGTCCCATAAAACACCAGATGTCACCACTCACTGATACCACTGACACTGAGGCCTACCACCACCCACACAACACCAGCATCTGGGGAGCGGGACATATCCTCCGACATAACACACAGCTACACAAACACAAGACACTTGGGGTGGTTGGCACTCAGGCTGGGTGCTGGGGGCTGGGAAGGAAGAGGCCCCGGACAGGGACATGGACCCTGACGTGAGACACAATGTCACGTCCTTGAGTGATACACAATGTTACATACAGGAGACCCACCAAGAGAAAACACACACACTGCCACACACAGCAGCAAATGGAAGTGTGGAATGCGCACAGTGACTCTCAGAGTGACACACGACAAAGGACATCACCATGCGTCGTGGTATGAGCCACTCATGGGCCTGTATACCATACGCTCTGACACAGACCCAACCCTCCTGTGGAGACACACAGCCATGCACTGACCTGGTGACGCACATCGCCTCCCAGCGTCGTGCACTGACCTGGTGACACTGCCCTTGGCCTCATGCACACCCATCTGGGAGGAACCCGCGGACACAACCCTCCCCTTCCTTGTGTCCTAGGTCATGTGGGACCCTGGACCCACCAGCCCCAGGGAAGCGCGACACGCACAGACATGCCTGGTTGCACACCGAGGCAGCCCACACAAACACACCCAGGGACACCAAACCATACACACGGACACGCCCAGTGACAAAAACACAACCCTTGCGGGGGCTCCGCCCCTCAGCACACACGATTACCCACTCGGCGAGACTTGGCGGGAGAGGGCTGGAGACACACCCGGGCGCGCCCAGACACCACACATGCGTCCACTTGGAGAAAGTGCAGCCGCCAGGCACTTCCGAGCCTGCAGCCTGGGTACCCCTGCCCACTGGCCGCCAGGCTCTCCACGTCTCCCTCCTCCCTCTCCGGCTCTTTCTCTAGTTCTTTGGGCCTTGCTTCCTGTCTCAGTCTCTCCTGGTCTGGAAGCCTCTGCTTTTGTCTTTTTTTTTTTTTTTTTTTGTGAGATAGAATCTTGCTCTGTTTCCCATGGCTGGAGTGCAGTGGCGGGATCTCGGCTCACTGCAACCTCCACCTCCCACATTCAAGCGATTCTCCTACCTCAGCCTCCCGAGTAGCTGATATTACAGGCATGCACCACCACATCCAGCTAATTTTTGTATTTTTAGTAGAGACGAGGTTTCACCATGTTGGCCTGGCTGGTCTTGAACTCCTGACCTCAGGTGATCCACCTGCGTCAGCCTCCCAAAGTGTTGGGATTACAGGCGTGAGCCACCGCTCCCGGCCAGGTTTGTTTTATCTCTATCTCTGTCTGTCTGTCTCTGTTTTTCTCTCCCAGTACCTTTGTCTCTCTCTGTCTCTCTGTCTCTGCCTCTCTTAGCCTCTCTGTGTCTCTCTCACCTCTCTGTCCCTTTCTCCATCTTCCTGTCCCTCTCTGCTCCTCTGTTTCCTTCTCTCCCTGTCACTGTCTCTGTCATTATGTCTGTCTCTGTGTTTGTCATTGCCTGTGTCTCTGTCATCCCGTCTCACTCTGTCTCCATCTCTCTGTCTCTAGGACCCTCTGTTTTTGTCTGTCTCTTGCTGAATCGATGTTTCTCTCTGTCTCTGTTTCACTCTCTCCCTGCCTCCTGGTCTCCTTCTGGGTCTCTCTCTTCAGGCCTCTCTATGCTTATCTCTGCCTCAGTTTCTCTCTGTTGTTCATTGGCACAGCTATGGACAACCTCGTTCCTTCCAGTTCTACCCCAGCCCCACTCAGAGGCTGAGGGCCAGTGACCCAGAGACTGCAGCCACCCGAGGGTCAGAAGCCACTAAATAGAGAGCGCTCCAGCTGCGGCCATGCCATGGCATCTGTGCCCCAGTTCAGGCACTTGTGAAAAATGGAGACAGAGACTGACACAGAGGGAGAGAGAGAATCAGAGACACCTCGAGTCGTTCAGCCCAGGGAAGGAGGGGGGCATGTGTTAAAAAAAATCAAACAGACCCACAGGTGCAGAGAAACCGGAAAATAGAATCAAGACACGGAAGT
>NW_012105875.1:600430-602398 GCF_000951045.1 Mandrillus leucophaeus
GGACACGCCCAGTGACAAAAACACAACCCTTGCGGGGGCTCCGCCCCTCAGCACACACGATTACCCACTCGGCGAGACTTGGCGGGAGAGGGCTGGAGACACACCCGGGCGCGCCCAGACACCACACATGCGTCCACTTGGAGAAAGTGCAGCCGCCAGGCACTTCCGAGCCTGCAGCCTGGGTACCCCTGCCCACTGGCCGCCAGGCTCTCCACGTCTCCCTCCTCCCTCTCCGGCTCTTTCTCTAGTTCTTTGGGCCTTGCTTCCTGTCTCAGTCTCTCCTGGTCTGGAAGCCTCTGCTTTTGTCTTTTTTTTTTTTTTTTTTTGTGAGATAGAATCTTGCTCTGTTTCCCATGGCTGGAGTGCAGTGGCGGGATCTCGGCTCACTGCAACCTCCACCTCCCACATTCAAGCGATTCTCCTACCTCAGCCTCCCGAGTAGCTGATATTACAGGCATGCACCACCACATCCAGCTAATTTTTGTATTTTTAGTAGAGACGAGGTTTCACCATGTTGGCCTGGCTGGTCTTGAACTCCTGACCTCAGGTGATCCACCTGCGTCAGCCTCCCAAAGTGTTGGGATTACAGGCGTGAGCCACCGCTCCCGGCCAGGTTTGTTTTATCTCTATCTCTGTCTGTCTGTCTCTGTTTTTCTCTCCCAGTACCTTTGTCTCTCTCTGTCTCTCTGTCTCTGCCTCTCTTAGCCTCTCTGTGTCTCTCTCACCTCTCTGTCCCTTTCTCCATCTTCCTGTCCCTCTCTGCTCCTCTGTTTCCTTCTCTCCCTGTCACTGTCTCTGTCATTATGTCTGTCTCTGTGTTTGTCATTGCCTGTGTCTCTGTCATCCCGTCTCACTCTGTCTCCATCTCTCTGTCTCTAGGACCCTCTGTTTTTGTCTGTCTCTTGCTGAATCGATGTTTCTCTCTGTCTCTGTTTCACTCTCTCCCTGCCTCCTGGTCTCCTTCTGGGTCTCTCTCTTCAGGCCTCTCTATGCTTATCTCTGCCTCAGTTTCTCTCTGTTGTTCATTGGCACAGCTATGGACAACCTCGTTCCTTCCAGTTCTACCCCAGCCCCACTCAGAGGCTGAGGGCCAGTGACCCAGAGACTGCAGCCACCCGAGGGTCAGAAGCCACTAAATAGAGAGCGCTCCAGCTGCGGCCATGCCATGGCATCTGTGCCCCAGTTCAGGCACTTGTGAAAAATGGAGACAGAGACTGACACAGAGGGAGAGAGAGAATCAGAGACACCTCGAGTCGTTCAGCCCAGGGAAGGAGGGGGGCATGTGTTAAAAAAAATCAAACAGACCCACAGGTGCAGAGAAACCGGAAAATAGAATCAAGACACGGAAGTCAGAGCACAGAAATTTTGTCTCCAAAGAGACTATGACTGAAAGAGAAAAACAGCAAAGGCTGGGCATGGGCATGCCTGGGTGGCAGTGATGGGGTTACAGTGGGAAGGGCACCTGCCTTCAAACTGCAGTCCTGGGATGCAGGGGTCAGTCCTAGGAAACTGCTTTGCTCCACAGCCAGCTGCTTCCAGCCCAGGGAGGGGTTAAGTGGGGAGGGAGAGGTGACTCAGGGCCCCAGGGCTTCTTGTGACTCACCGTTGGTCTCAATCCTAGAGTGGGGAGTGGAGGCAGAGAGGGGTTTGTGTAAAAGAGAGGGAGAGGGAATAGTAGGGGACCTCAAAATGCCTAAGAAGAGGGGTCCAGGAGGAAGAAGCTGGGGGCCTGGACTCCTGGGCCTGAGGGAGGAGGGGCTGGGGTCTGGACTACTGGTCTGAGGGAGGAGGAGCTGGATCTGGACTCCTGGGTCTGAGGGAGAAGGGGCTGAGGCCTGGACTCCTGGGTCTGAAGGAAGAGGATATGGGGTCTGGATTCCTGAGTCTGAGGGAGAAGTGCTGGGGCATGGACCGCTGGTCTGAGGGAGGAGGGGCTGGGGTCTGGACTCCTGGGTCTGAAGGAGGAGG
>NW_012105875.1:602466-605300 GCF_000951045.1 Mandrillus leucophaeus
CTGGGTCTGAGGGAGGAGGGGCTGGGGTCTGGACCCCTGGGTCTGAGGGAGGAGGGGCTGGGTCTCATGTACTGGAAGAACTGATTCCAGAGTCTCCAGGATTTTTCCTTGGCCTTGTCCCAGTTGCACCACCTCTGTCGCGCCCCATCTCCGGGCCTGGAAAGAACCCAGGTGCCTCGGGGCCCAGCAGGAAGGGCCCAGGGACAAAGAGTTGTTTAACTGGGCAGGCTGGTGAAGGAGAGTGAAGCGGGTGTCTCAGGCGGAAAGGTCATTCATCGCCCAGGGCTTGTGCAGGGAAAGGCAGGGCTGAGCCCTGGCGAAGAGATCCTGAGTGTCAGAGGTCAGTGGCGGCAAATCCTCCACCTGTCTCTCTGGGACCTTGGAGCCTGGAAGCTCCAGGGCTTATAAATACTGTCACCTGGTGTTCACTTAGGGAACTGCAGGCACTCTCCCTGTCCTTCTTGCCAGCATATAGCAAACACCTACTGAGCGCCAGGCACTGCTCAAGGAGTTGGCGATATGTAATGAACAAAAACAGACAAAATTCTTGCTCTTGTAGAGCTTCCAGGCTAAAGGAGGGAGACGTCGTGGTTCCATCAACCTCAATCTCTTCTTCGCTCTCAGTCTTCGTTTTTCTTTCTGTATCTCATTGTCTGTCTTCTTCTTTCTTTCTTTTTCTTTCCCTTCCTTCCTTCCTTCCTTCCTTCCTTCCTTCCTTTCTTTCTTTCTCTTTCTTTCTTTCCTTTCTTTCCTTCCTTCCTTTCTTCCTTCCTTCCTTCCTTTCCTCTTTTTCTTTCTTTCTTCTTTCTCTTTCTCTTCTTTCTTTCTCTTTTTCTTCTCTTTATTTCTTTCTTCTTTCTTTTTCTTTCTTTTCTTTCTTTCTTTTTAATTAAAAAACCTTTTTTTTCTTTTGTCATAAAAACAGGTCTCACTATGTTGCCAGGCTGGTCTCGAACTCCTGGTCTCAAGCCATCCTTCTGCCTCGTCCTCCTAAGGTGCTGGAGTTACAAGTGGGAGCCACCACGCCTTGTCTTGCTTCTCTGTTTCTATCTCCTGGTCTTAGTCTCCAAGTGCATATTTTTCTCCTTTCTCCCTTTTTCTTCCTTTCTGCTTTTATTTTCTTCTTTGTATCTCTGTGTTCCTCACCAGTTAAAAAAAGTATGTATGTTATGTTATTACACAGAGACATACACCCGAATACTATATATAGTGTATGCAGATATGTAGTATAGTATATGGCATAGTATACAGATGTGTAGTGTATACAGATGTATATTATATACAGATATCTATATCTCACAATATGGGAGTCTAGAGACCTTGGTTTAAGCCTCGATGTGACCATTGCCTTTATTTATTTATTTATTTATTTATTTGAGACAGAGTCTCACTCTGTCACCCAGGCTAGAGTGCAGTGGCATGATCTTGGCTCACTGCAACCTCCACCTCCTGGATTCAAGTGATTCTCCTGCTTCAGCCTCCCAAGTAGCTGGTACTACAGACGTGCACCACCACACCAGGCTAATTTTTGTATTTTTAGTAGAGACAGGGTTTCACCATGCTAGCCAGGCTGATCTTGAACTCCTGTCCTCAGATGATCCACCTGCCTCAGCCTCCCAAAGTGCTGGGATTACAGGGGTGAGCCACCATGCCCGGCCTAACTTTATTTTTGTATGGAATATATCATATGTACAGCCTGGTTTAGAGACAAACCTGAGTTCAAGCCTAGTTGCCATCCATAGTTGCGTGCTCTGTGAAACTTGTAAAAGAGGGATTATGTTTCCTATGTGACAGGGCTGCTTGAGGCTTAGGTGAGAGAGGATGTCTGGAGCCCTAATACTGGGCCTGGTCTATGTTAAACTCTTGTGATACATTGTCTCCCAAGTTGCCTGCCAGTGACTTCTCCCTTCCCTGCACTGACAGGTGGCTCCTCCCATGAAGAGATACAGTATGTTCCTTCTCCTTCAGTCTATCTGGCTCATGACTTGCTTTGACTAATAGAATGTGACAAATGGGACACTGGACCAGTTCCACGTCCAGTTATTAAGGACTCTAGAAGCTTCTGCTTTTGCACCATTAGAACTTAAAAACCACCATGCTGTAAGGAAGCCCAAGCTAATCACACAGAAAGGCCATGCAGGGATGATGAAGCTATCTTGGCTAAAGCCCCAATCCCACAGTAACAGAATGCTGTGGCCATGTGAATGACTTCAGGAGAGACCAGCAGAAATGCCCAGTCAACCCTCAATCATGAGATTGTTTATTTTAAGACACTAAATTTTGGAGAGGTTTGTTACACAGTAAAAAGTAGATTATTATACCCTTCTGTTCATTCCTGCATGTTTGAAGTTTTCCATAATAAAAAATTATATACATGGGCCAGGCACAGTGGCTCATGCCTGTGATCCCAGCACTTTGGGAGGCTGAGGTAGGCAGATCATTTAAGGCCAGGAGTTCAAGTCCAGCCTGGCCAACATGGCAAAACCTTATCTCTACTGAAAACACACAAAAAAATTAGCCGGGCGTGGTGGTGGGCGTCTGTAATCCTAGCTACTCAGGAGGCTGAGGCATGAGAATCACTTGAACCTGGGAGGCAGAAGTTGCAATGAGCCAAGATCGTGCCATTGCACTCCAGCCTGGGTGACAGAGTGAGACTTCAACTAAAAAAAAAAAAGTATATATATGAATATGTGTGTATATGTGAATAGATAATAAAATAATAAAATGTATAATGCAAATTGCACTCCATACACTGCAACTAGCATCATTTTGCTCCTAATTTTTTGCCTATGAGCCTTTCTTGGTCAATCTTGGCTTGTGTCTCAATTTTCCTG
>NW_012105875.1:606484-608022 GCF_000951045.1 Mandrillus leucophaeus
TTAAAAAAAATTTTCTAGAGAAGGGGTCTTCCTATGTTTCCCAGGCTGGCCTTAAACTCCTGGACTCAAATAATCCTCCTTCCTCAGCCTCCTGAAGTACTGAGATTACAGGTATGAGCCACAGCATCCAGCCACTCTGCTCAAATATAATCTCTGCCTTAACTACCTCTTTAAAAATGGTCTCTTCCATCTCCCTTAATTATCCTGAATCTTATTTCACTACTTTATATTTTATCATAGAACTTATGACTATGTAAAATGATCTCATTTTATCTGTCTCATTGTTTAAGGACAGGAACCTTACCATCCTGTGTTCAGTGCCTGGCACATAGCAGATGCTCAATGAATATTTGTTGAAGGAATGCTCTTGTTCAATGATACTGATGGGCTTTTTTCGACTCTAGCCTCTTGTCCTGTTCCACACTGTTCTGGAGGGGGGCAAGATGGCATTTCTTCATTTCCCTGTCTTTTGTCCTCCATTAGTTGAGTTGCTGTCTGTGGTTCTGAGACCCAATACTATGGATCTGTCCTTGGTGCTGACCTGGACTTCCATTTCCACTTAAGCTAGGGAGGGTGGGGGAATCTTGGGAAGGGGCAAGGTTGTGTGTAAAATCTAGTCGTTAGATAATCATTACCTGCATTACCAGGAGAAGAGAGATGTCTGAGTTCCCAAAGAAGTGGGTGTATGGGTCACTGTGAGTTAAACGGGTATTAGTTCTATCTATCTATTATCTACCTTTTCATATACACATACATACTCATATATATGTACATATACATTTATTATGGAGAATTTCAAACATATAGAAGTGAACAAAAGAGTATAATAAACCTCCATATATCCATTTAACAAATACCAATTCGTGGTCAATTGCATTTCATATATGCTTCCATTTACTTCCTCACTTCCTATGTTATTTCAGTGTAAATCCTAGATATAATACCATTTAATTATATGTGGTATTTTAAATTGTTTTCTTTTTCTTTTTAGAGGTGGGGTCTCGCTCTGTCACCCAGGCTGGAGTGCAGTGGCCCAATCAGAGCTCACTGCAGCCTCGGCCTCCTGCCCTCGAGTGATCCTCCTGCGTCAGCCTCCCAAGTAGCCGGGACTACAGGCGCACACCACTGTTACTTTTAAAATTTTTAGTAAAGACAGGGTCTCTCTATGTTGATCAGGCTTGTCCTGAACTCCTGGCTTCAAGCAATTCTTGTACCTCAACCTCCCAAAGTGCTGGGATTACAGGCGTGAGCCACCAGGACTGACCTAAGATTGTTTTCTTTTTGTTGAGGTATGGCTTACACATCGCAAGTCTGCAGATCTTAAGTGTATGGATCAATTCAGTTAAACCTGTGTACGGACATGAGTGATCACCATCTCGATCAAGCTATCTCCATCATCATAAGAGACTCTCTTGTGACCCTCCCAACTGCTACACCAGAGATAGCCAGTATTCTGAATCCCTATCACCAAAGATTAAAAAGCTCTAATATGGATGTCCAAAGACCTGAGCTCTAGCCTTGTCTTTGCTTTTGACATT